>NW_020897781.1:1723326-1958159 GCF_003984885.1 Neopelma chrysocephalum
CCTGCAATGGGCTGTCCATTTGCCCCCACTGAGATCAGCCACCCCCCACCCCCAAGTCACCCAGACCTGAACTGAGACCTTCCTCTTGGTGGTGGCCCTGCTGGGCCCCTGTCCAGGCTATTTTCTCGTTCCTTGTCTATGCTTGCATCCATCCTGCTGGCCCTGGATGGCACCTGCCGTCTCCTTGTGGCTTCCTCAAGATGATAGACACTGTCCTGGAGGGGTTTTTTAGCTCATTATCAGCTCCTGAGCTGTCCCCATCCTGAGGGTGGGGACAGAGGCTGGGACCTGTGTTCCTTCTGGGGAGCAGCCGCTCACTGTGCTCCCAACATCCCTCCCAACATCCCAACCTCTTGCCTCCGATGTTCCTCTCCAACGCCACATCACGCAGTGATGCACTGACTTTGGTACTGTGGATATATTACAGACCAGACCTTGCTCTTACAGAGGGAGAAGGGGCAGGAAGGAAAAACCTGCTTCTGTGTTGACAGTCCCTAGATTTCTCTTTGAAATGAGCTGTCGCAGAGTGTCGACCCCCTGCTCGCACCCCCGGGCTAATCTGAGCCTCCCTTGCCTCCGCAGGTGCCCTACTCCTGGTTGTGATGGCTCTGGTCACATAACAGGAAATTATGCATCGCATAGAAGGTAAGATCTCCCTTAAATTATTTTCTCTGTAGCCTCTTTTTGTGTTGCCTTTTTTTTTTTCCCCTGCAGTGGGCAGAGTTGTAAAGTTCTGAATAAAACATTAATGTTACTGACAACTGAAGCCTATTTTCATCTCTTTAATCTGACTTCTCTCTCTCTTTTTTTTTCTGATGTTTCCAGCATCTGATTAGAAGCTCCTTTCAACAGAATAAAAGACAAAGGGTCAGATTTTAGCTGATGCAATGTTCCTGTTAATATTGCTACCTATTTATGATTTCTATTATCACTTTAGAACATTAACAGCAGAGATCTGAGCCTTCTGTTTCAACAATTCCATTAAACATTGCAGGCTGTTAGCAGATATCTTCTTATCTAGACACCATTAATTACTGTCCATCTTCCTCAATTTTTTATTATTTTTTTTCTTCTGACTTCTCCTCGTGGTGTGAAGCTGCAAAACGAGAGAGATCAAAAACACTGTGCCAAATTCAAGGGAAAGATGACTGAAGTGGGGGAATAGCAAAGGCAGGGATTCTGCCAGTGAGACAGGCCTTTCTTCTCTTTTTAACCACAGTCTGTCAGGCTGCCCTCGTGCCAAGAAAAGTGGGATCAAGATCACCCCGACAAAGGATGATAAAGAAGACCCAGAGCTGATGAAGTAAGTCTGGGGATAACTCCTGAGTAGAGCTTTTCACTGTATCCCCTTTGCCTCACACAGATTTATGTGGGGGAGCAACATCCCTCCCACATCCCTCCTGGGTCACGCTGCTTTGAGCATCATCTACAAAGCTTTTCTGTTGGTTTTTTGGTGTTGCAATTTTGAAATTTGATTGAAAAATTGGGTGCTGGGGAGGTAATGGTGTATGTTTTCTTGTTTGTTTCTGCAGATGTGAAAGGTAGGCTGGTGGGGCACAAACAGTTTCTCTGCTACCTGTGCTTCATATAATTCCTAAGAAAACTCACCAGTGTTTTAAATGAGGGTAAAACCCCACAGTCAAGCCAAATGTTGCAGATTTTCGGGCAGCAAGGGGCAGATGAGGACTGAGGGGCTTGCTTAACTCCCAGGAACATAGTAGAAATAGAAACTATCCAGCAATGAGTCGAGTCAGGATCCAGTAACCCTGAATAAAACATGTTTTGTAGAGTCTTTGCCAGGGCAGAATATTCAAAGTGAATCGAATAAAACCTTTCTCTGCTGCCTCGGGCTGAAGTTTTCAAAATGTCCCAGGGGGTTTATTCCTTCAGGGAATAGAGATCTGAAATCCTTTAGTCCACCTCAGGAGTTTTCACAAGCTGTGAAATCCATTTGGCCTGACTTTTAAGAAGTCCAAGCATCACAGGCTAAGTGTCCATGGCCTGATGTGGTGTTTGAGGTCAGTGTCTCAACCCTTTATACAGCTATAGGACATCAAAGGCAGCACTGACTCCAGGATCCTATTTTTTGTTAACCCAGAGCATCCCTAGCCTTTCTGGAGCCTGTCCACTCGCCCACCAAGTGCAGGTGAAAGGGGGTAAAAAGAAACATGGGGAAAATTATCAATTTCCTCCAAGAGATTCCAGTTGCCCATGAGTGCTGGCATATCTGCCCAAACCCCTTTGGCTCAGCAGACTGTCTCCAAATGGATTTTTTTTTTTACTTATTTTAGCCCCAGGGCTGGTTTTGCCCTTGCAGGGGATCAGAGGTGAATACCTCTGTGTGCCCAGGTTTTGTCCTGGAGCAGAGGCTGAGCTGGAGCAGGACCCAGTGGGTGTGGAAGAACCCCGTGGGGGCTGCAGGAAGCTGGGATGTGCCTGCTGGGGCATAAGGACCTTTCAGAAAAAGATGATATTTGAGCCATCTGCTCTGTTCTTCCTCCTCAGTCTACAGGAAGGAAAGCCTCCCAGTTAAATGAGCCGTGTGATAATTAGCAGGAGTTAGCAGAGTTTATTAAAAATTAAGCAACCTACTTGAGAATCTGTGGGAAAAATCCTCTTTTGGCTCAAATACTCTGAATTGCTGGTGGCATTGCAATGCTAGGCTATTAACCAGTGACACAGGGAAGGAAAGGACGAGCAGTAAATTGTTGTTGTGCAACTGCTGGCTGTTGTACCTTTGCTTCCACTGTGGTTGGAGGGGTGTGTGGGAGGTCATCCCTATCCATGTTTTCCCCAGGGATATGTGCCCTGTGGGGCTGGGGAAGCTGTGGTTTTGCTTATCTGTGCCTTTCCCATTCAGGACAGGACCAGGCAGGAATATGCCACGCAGTTTCACCAGTGCAGTTTCTCTGCAAAAAAATAACTTTCCAGTGCAGGGAGAAAAGAAAAGGGGCTTTTATATGGCTGTGTTTTTATGGTGCAGTTGGGGCTTGTATAGGAACATGGGATGAGCTGTCAGGACACCCACAGCAGAATGATCAGGGGTTGGGTTCTCTCCCAGTTCACACTAAAGATGAAAACGCTGGGAAGCTAAACTGGCAAGAAATCATAGAATCCTAGAATAGCTTGGGTTGGAGGGGACCTTAAAGCCCATCTCATCCAACCCCCTGCCATGGACAGGGACACCTTCCACTAGACCAGGTTGCTCAAAGCCCCGTCCAACCTGGCCTTGGACATGTCCAGGGGTGGGACATCCATAGATTCCCTAGGCTCCAAGCTTCAAATGGGGCTGGAGCATTGCCAGAACTGGATTTCCTAACTCCTGGAAAGCTGATACTGTCCACCCCCAGACTGGTCTTGGTGGGACTGTGGGCACTGGGGCAGGCAGTGCCGTGTGGGATCTGAGGGTCTCTACAGAGCAGGAGGTGAAGGCATTCCCTAATATCCCACAGCACAGGCAGTAACCCCGACTTCTCCAGCACACCCAGGAGGAACAGAAGCTCCTCTGAGATGTGCAAAGCAACATGGTTCAACAATCCTTCGCTGTCACCTTCCCCCATCCCGTGGGAAGCGTGTTCCACCACCCACAGCAAGGTGTGCCCGGTGCTGGTTTGCATTAAGGAGCTTTGGCTCTAAATCCATCCTCCGTCTGCACTGAGCGCCACTTGGAACCCAGCCGAGTTTTGCACATCACCACCAAGGAGAAAGTCATTTAGTCCCTGTTGTTTTCGCTGTTCATCCTTCGAGTAATTTGCTGCAGACGTGATTGAACAGATCACCTCAACCTTCAACCGAGCCCTGGCGTAGAACGGGAGCATCCACAGGTGTCTAATTGATCAAACGCTGCTGGTGCTTCCATTAAATAATAATAATTAACAAAAAATAATTTAAAAAAAAATGTCCAAGACAGCTGGTTTGCACAATAAGGCTCTGGTTTATTTTTTAACAATGAAAATGTAATAAAACTTAAATTAACGGTGTAAAATATGTAACGGTTGGGCCATAATGGCTGCATACTAAATCCTGGGGTTTGTCTCTTTCTCTCTTTCTCCTTCCTCCCCCCCTTCTCCTTTTCCTCCTGAGGATTCAGTAATTTGCTCGTGATCATATAAAAGCAATGATGTTATGAATTTACTGAGGATCCTGCTGGCAGGGATATTATAAGTGAATTGTGCTGCATTTGCAGCTGATTAAAATCGAGATCAGCATTTTTCAAATTATCTTGGGGAAAGGCTGGGTGTAGAGTCCCCCCCTTCTGCTGTCATCTCCCCTTTGTGCAGAATGTAAACAATCAGGGTAATAATTTCTGTGGTGAAACGCAGCTTGCGATTTTCAGGAGCAGCTCAGTGGATATTTTTGCTGGGGAGCCTCAAAGTCCCTAATTGCTTCCATACTGAGGACGTGGGGGGTTATTTTTGGCATTTCTTACCTACTTCCACCTCCCTTATTTTAGAGCAACCTCCCCTGAGTAATAAACTTTTAACTGTATTTATAATTGGCGAGCATTTTTAAACAAATGCAAACCACAGCAGAAATCCTGATAGATAACACCAGACTCGTGGGCCGGCTGGATTTAGTGAGAATGCCATTAGGGTGGCGGGGGCTGTGAAGAGAGAAGAAAGAGGTGCTTTCTGGAGAGCCACTTGCCTGCTTGCCAACAGCACAAGTTGTGTTGGTGCTTCCACGACACTCCTCACAGCTCCCGTGGGTTTCAGCCGTCCATAAACAGCAGCAGAAGCGCGGGGGCGGGAGGGCTCATGTGCCTCCTTGATGGTAATTCCCACTTTATCCCCCGTGAGCGTGGGTTGATCTTTCCACAGAGGCAGGATGTGAACCAGGAGGAGGAGGAGGAGGAGGAGGCAAGTGAGGTCATGCCAGGCTGAGTGATGGCCTAGTGATTCGTCCTGTCTGCTGGGGTACAGGCTCAGGAGCTCCTCAGACACCCTCCTGGCAGGAGCAGGTTTACAGCTCTCTGTGCACAGGTCGCAGCCTGAGCAGCTCCCGGCTCTGGGACTGGCTCATGGGGAAGGATTGTGGCCCCATGGGCACAGACAGTGCTCCTAGATCGTGTTGATTGTGCTAGTGTAGGGTGATAAAGTTGATGACCCTGCATTCCTCAGCAGTGCCACCATGCAGAGCTGGCTGTACATGTGTGATGGTTCAATGTGAGAGCATCAGCCTTGTGGTATCTCAGGATCCCATGTCTTGCAGCCCAAACCACTGTCTTTGCCCTCAATGAGGCACCAAACAAATGGTTTTTGACTCCACTGGGGTCTGCTTTTGCTGTGTGCGATGTGACCTCCACAGCCTTTCCTTCTGCAGAATTCTCCTTGGTTCTCTTTGGCTCTTTTGAAGGAGCAGTTGTAGCTCTTAATTTCCCATCTGCCATTTCCATCAACTAAGTATCTACCCCATAAACCTGAGACGAGACCCAAATGCAAATGCTCTCTTCCAAGGCTCCCCCGTTCCTGCTCATCCCTAATTTCCTCACATCTTTATCCGTTCCTTCCGCTCCTTCCTCTTTATGGCCACGCCGTAATTTCTGGTGGTTCCCTGTGCCCAGGTGTCCTGTTCCTGGCTGCGTTGGGCTTGGGCACATCAGTGGCAAATACGCCTCTCACCGGAGTGCATCAGGGTGCCCTCTCGCAGCCCGCAGGCAGAAGGAAGGATCACTCAATGGCTCCTCGTTTTCCTGGAAGTCGTTGAAGAATGAAGGCCCAACCTGCCCCACCCCAGGCTGTGATGGTTCTGGTCATGCCAACGGGAGCTTCCTCACTCACAGAAGGTAAATCAGAGCTGGAAATCAGTGTGAGTGTGACAACATTGCTGTGGACTCACCCACCTCCCTGTAGGTATCTAATCTAAATCTCCATTAGCATGTTAGAAAAGCACTTGAGCACCATGAACGGGGGCTTAATGCCCAAGCCAGCCAGACTCATCTCACCTTCCTCACCTGGCGTACCCTGTCTTTTAGGAGACAATGTGTTTTTTAATCCTTGCTTAAAGAAAATTGCTCTCACTTTATAAATGGGGAGTTTTGTGGCATTATTCATAAAGCAATTTCCCCTGTACCATAAAAAGCTTTTAGAAGAACTGCCTCACAGCGTGAACTCCACCAAATGGTGTGTGCTCTTGTTGGGAACACAAGCACCTATAAATACTGAGAGTTTATGAAACCCATCTTTACTTGTTTTTCAGTTTGTCAGGGTGTCCAAGAGCTACTTTTGCTGGGAAGAAAGGAAAACTCTCAGGGGATGAAATTCTCAACACAAAGTTCAAGACCAGCGACGGTAAGGATATTCACTCCTTTACCTTGCAGGTGTGTTGGGGTATTGAGCCTGTAGATCTTTTTCTTTGCAGACTGAGGAGGTTTCAACAGCTGAAATCTGGCCGCAGATTTGCAAAGATGTCATGTGCTATGAAAACCCATTCCTTGGGTTTTCTGGGTGCTGGGGGTGGTATGGTACCAGCCCCACTCCCTGAGTCACACACTCTGAGGGAGTGACGATAAAGAAGGCAAAAGAATTAATGCTGAAATTAAGATTTTTTTTTTCAAATATTCACTGGCATTTTTACAAATCCCTTGCAGTCATTCAGCAGTTTCACCTATTCAGGGCTTTTAATACTGTGATATTTCTGGATCTGGAATTTTGTTAGCGATGGCACTTTGCTTTTCCAGTGCTATTACTGAGCTCTCTGTGGTATTTGACAAGGTTCGAGCCTTGAACTTGAGTACTTATATAGTTTGGAACCTATAAATACCTGCACTCTTCTGGAAATATTGCTTTTTTTTATGAACCTCGTAATTTCCAATCAAGGCATGCATTAGCTTTTTAAATGGCATCTTTCCAAACTCAGGACTGGAGAGGTGACCTGATTGTTCAGGACAATCAACCTTGCTGGGTGTGGGGATGTACTGGACTCCAGCCGCTCAGCTGTCCTTTGCTTTTGCATTTACATATTGACCTGTTCAAGTATCATTGAACTGTGATGATCAAAACCTTAATTTAAAAAAAGAAAAGGTAAAAAAAAATGAAAAAAAATGCAGGTGAGATGTGCATCCCATTTAGAGGATGTAAAAGCCAAGGTGAAGACCCAAGGACGCTGTGAGTGGTGATGTCTGTGCAGCAGGATGGGCTCAGCAGAAACCCCAACACTTTTGCTTTTCCCAAGAGCATTTGCTGACTATCCATGACCTTCCCTCCTGCAGTTCTGGAGAACGATGAAGAGATCAAGCAGCTGAACAAGGAGATCAGTGAGCTGAACGAGTCCAACTCAGAGATGGAAGCAGCCATGGTGAAACTACAGTCACAGGTTTGTGTGCTTGGACGTGCCCCCAAGCCCACGGGTGCGCTGCCAAGCCCCTCGCTGGGTGGTGGTGGGTGCCACCGGTGAGGGTTGGTAACCCTGCCATGCTCCTTGCTCTGCAGATCTCCACCATGGAGAAGAACCTGAAGAACATCGAGGAGGAAAACAAAATCATAGAGGAGCAAAACGAAGCCCTGTTCCTGGAGCTCTCAGGGTTGAGCCAGGCTCTAATCCAAAGTCTTGCCAATATCCGCCTTCCGCACATGGTAAGGAACTTTGACAGCGCTCGCCCCAGCCGGCGTGATCAAGGGAGCTGTGCCAAACCCAGTTCACAATAAGGCTTATTCACAATTAAAGACTGGGAGAATTTTTCTCCATACACCTACGTGTCCTTTATAAGATCAGTACTTCTCCCTTATCTCTGAAGCTTGCATTATATCTCCCTTTTGTTGTCATTTTCTGCTGATCTCCCTTTGTATCTATTGTTCTGTCTCATTACATCTGGGAGCACTATCACAAAATAGGAAACTTTATCAAGGGCACCCAGTGCCTTTTAGGCTAAGACAGCACAAGCAGAGATCAGGAGGGATTGGATTTCAACGTCAGAAAGATCTTAGAGCTCCTATTATAATGCAGGTAGTTTCAATTCGGTTTTGAATAGCTGGCAGCCAAAGAATAGCATTCTTAAAGAGAATGTATTTTGTTTAATTTAACAAGGTCTAACAGCCCACAGCATGTTACTGTAGAGTTACTGAGAAATGAAAAGACTGCATTAAAATAGTAAAACCACAAAAGGCTATTAATTACTTTCGCTCTATTCCCAGGAATGTAATTACTGTTGTCAAAACCAGGTGTGTGGAGGGGGGACTCATGTTGTTGAGGAAGTTTTCCTCTTACAACTCATAAAGACCATTGCAATGATCAGAGGAATGAGCTTTTGATTTATTTTTTTCTGCCATCCTTTTTTTTTTTTTTGGGAATCCTTTTCATTGGAGGTTGTATTTAAATTCAGGCTCGTTGGAGAGAAGCCATCCTCCAGCAGAGCAGTTTTGGATAGTATTCACCCAGCTGCCTAACTGGCAGAAAACCGCTTGCTGAGTGGTTTTTTGTAAAGTATTTGACACAAAAAGGTCAAATAAACTGTTCAGCAAATATTTTTTCAAGGTTTCAGGCAACTCCAATTAAATAATGCCCACGAGAGTTGTATGCTCATTTTATTCCTATTCTTTTTCTTTCTTCTCCCTTTCTTTTCCCCCCATTACTCCAAATTAGATATTTGCAAGGTTTCCACAATGCCCCTCAAAAGCAGAAGCTGTAGTGCAGCAGAGTGCTGGTGTGGGCAGCTGTAAGCTCAAGGTGGCCAGGCTTCTGTCCTGACTTAGCCTTTGGTTCCTCCTGTGATGTTCCACCAGTCCTCTTGTTTTCCTGCCCTTCATTTCCATCGCTTAATTCAGCCTCCAGCCTGTCAAACTGCCTGAATGTGCTTAACCTGATGCTGTTAATAGTTCCACAAGGCCAATCCATAAAATTAAGGACCCAGTGAAGATCTGGCAGGATCAGGGGTCGCATGATGAGATTCCCATAGGTACAGCACCGCACACAAAAAGGCTCTGAAGTGGAGACCTTTGACTGCCAGTACCTACACAGAATCATAGAATGGTTTGGGTTGGAAGGGACCTTAAAGCTCATCTTGTTCCAACCCCCTGCCATGGGCAGGGACACCTTCTGCTAGACCAGGTTACTCCAAGCCCAATCCAACCTGACCTTGAAGACTTTCAGGCATCCACAATAAAATACACAGATGGTTTATTGCAAAGAATTGTTTCAGCCTCTTCCTGTGCTTCTACTAACCCTTTCACTTGGTTTTTTTTTTGTCTGCAGGAGCCAATTAGTGAGCAGAACTTTGATGCATATGTGAACACGCTGACAGACATGTACACCAACCAGGAATGCTACCAGAACCCGGAGAACAAGGACCTGCTGGAGAGCATCAAGCAAGCCGTCAAGGGCATCCAGGTTTAGTGCCGCGGGACGGAGAAGAGCAAGCAAACAGACTGTAAGATGGAACTTTCCCTCCAAGTATTCAGGTTTACAAGTTAGAAAACTTGTTTAATGAATGAAAAAAAAAGAAAAAAAAAAGAAAAAAAGGACCAAAATGTAACCAAGAGGCCATTTCTGAGACATGGAACTGATCGAACTCAATGTTCTCGTTTACTTAACTTTGGACCTTCTTGAGAAAAGTGGGTTTTTTTCTACCTGGACCATGAGGTAGATCAGGATGGAAGGTTAAATTCTCCAGTAGGCTGTGGGGCTTGGTAGCAGGTGAAGAGCAGGCAACTTTCATGAGTTTCCATGCTCTCGCAGAGTTGATCCAAGGGTTAAAACGTTACAAGAACGGGGTCTTGTCTGATCCAAGACTAGTGTATGACTGGCTTAAACCCTCATGTTGTCTATGGTCGTATGTCCAGATCACCTACTCACACATGAGTTATGTTCTATGTTGCTACAAGTGCTGGAGCTGCAAGCTACCTGTAAATCTGAACCTGTGCTGGGCCTCCCAACCCTGAAGTGTTCAGATATCCACTGGGCATGGGAACTCTGAAGTATTATAAAGTAGCTTATTTTTATTTTCTGAAAGAAATCTGAAGAGCAGTTCTGGATCTCCAGTGGAAAGCGCAATGGAAAAAAGGTTCTCAGGGAAGCTTTTGGAGTTTGCAACTACAGTATTCCTTTGTCTGTCTTAAATATGAGAATAGCTATTATGAATAGGCCAATTCCAGATACTTCATACAGAAGAACTCTTTAATGTGTCATGGTCCGGTGTATATGATTTTTTGGAAGTCTGTTTGATGACAGTTCTGGTTCTTTTCATTATTGTGATCATCCTTACAGTGGCGCAGTACTGCCAGTCCAGAGATCATACATCAATGCCAGAGAACGGTTGAGATTGCGATGAACAAAACGAAACAAAACAAAACAAAAGAGGCAAAAACCGACAAAAAGAGAGATGTTAATTGATGGCCAGCAAAGTGCTTACACACCGTGAATCGGGAGTTGATTTCTCACAGGTATCCACGGGGCAATGAGTATTTTTTTTGGTTTGGTGTTCTAGGATTTGCGGGGAAATCACAGCGCAAGCGCCATTCTGCAAAACAAAAAAAAGAAAGGGAAAAAAAAAAAAAGGAAAACAAACAAACAAAAAAAGAGTGTTCAGGTAATGGGTATTCTTCCAAAGAAGCATTTTGTAAGCAGCTCGGTACACGCAGCCCACCGTGCACTTAAAGAACAACTCTATGAATGTCTTTGCGACGCTGCTCTGCAGCACCCACTCCATCGCCAGGGCCGGCTGTCACCCCACCTCCCCTCCCATCCAGAGCTCGCTTCCTTCTCCAAACACTTCAGAAGCACCACGGGGCAGAACCCCCCCGAGGGGTCCCAGTGTGGGTGCATCTCACATCCTGCGTCCCATATCCCGCATCCCTCCCGGCAGTGGGGCGGGCGGAGCTGGGGAGGATTTTGTTGGCCCCTACTAAAGGCAAGACTGCGGTGTTGTTTCGAGCCGAATCCTGCAGATGTTTAGGATGTAATTTGCGATTTGGAGAAGTCAGTGGAAAGTCCCAGTGACCACTGGATCCAGCCTCTAAGTCCATGAGTGACTCAATTGTGTCGGTTCCCTTGTTGAGTTCCACAGGGCAGTTGGCCTGGGTGGATTTGCTCCCATACTTAAGTGTTTGCAGGATCAGACTCCATGAGTTCACTTATTTTAGAACCCATTCCAAGTGCAAAAATACAAAAGAAAGGGAAAAAAAAAAAGAGTATAAAATTTGAGGTGTTAAAAACACAATGTTCTTAACATGTAAATAGAGTCCAAATTGATTGTGACTGCAATTCAGTTAGTATTTAAAAGTAGAGAAATTGCACTTACTGGAAGAAAGAGAAGAAAAAAAAAAGTAGTTAGTTTAATTATCCTGTAAATTATTTAATTTTGGCAAGATGTATGTAATTTATATTTACAACACCTTATGTTAACTTTTTGCTATTTATTTAACTTTTTTATTTATTAATTTTATACTTATTTTAAACTGGACACTGCACCATAGAAATGAAGATAAAAGAAGCAAAAAAAGTTAAAAATTAAAACTCTTGACCATAAAAAATGATATTCCAAAAAAAAAAAGAAAAAAAAAAAGAAAAAACCCCTATCTACAACTCCTACTTGTAATTTTGATGCAACCAAGTTATTTTTTATATATTTTGTTATTTATTCTTTTAATGATGGGAATTTTTTTAAAGATATTTTATAACTGAGACATTTTGATAATTTTTTGGTTTGTTTTTTTGCAGGGGCAGGGGCACCGGGGGGAAGAGAGACTTTTTCAGTTTTTCTTTTCTTTTTCATTCATATTGTTTCAGGCACTGATAACAGGAAATGAAAATTCTGTATTTATTATTTATTTAATATTTAAGTCGGGGAAAAAAAATGAACTGTGCTCTTGTTGTATATTTATTTTGTCGTTTGTGTGTTGGTTATGTGATGACTGAGTACTTGTTTATGTGAAGGAATACTGTTAATATTTAAATAATAAAGAGTCACATTGAAAGTTATAGCAGGCTACATGTTATTCTGTGAAAACGAATACTGTGATCTACTTTCCTCAGGAAATGTATTTTGCAGACAGAACTTCCTTATGTACTGGCAGGGTTATTTCGTAATAAAACCCGGTTCTGTTTGTGACTTTAGTTCCTATGGTCTTTCTTCGAGCTGTTGCCAATATTCCTGATGTGTCCCCATGGGGCTTTGTCCTCGTCCTTCACAGTGGCTTGTGGGGTCACTGTGTCTCTGCTGACCTGGAGCTCTGCTGAGGGACTGTGCACTTCACACCTGGCTCTTCCCACTTACTAAGCTGGAGGATTTAACGGGAATTTAGGTTTGGCATCTCTGAAGGCTTTGAATAATAAGGAGTTGTCACCATCCAGTCAAGCAGGTGCCTAAAATCCCACCAGTGCCTTGATGGGGAGAATCAAAGCTCCATATTCCCAGGAGGGCTGGAGCACCTCTGCTCTGGAGACAGGCTGAGAGAGCTGGGGTAGTTCAGCCTGGGGAAGAGAAGGCTCCAGGGAGACCTTGGAGTCCCTTCCAGTGCCTAAAGGGGCTCCAAGAGAGCTGGAGAGGGACTTTGGACAAGGGCCTGGAATGACAGGACAAGAGGGAATGGCTTCAGACTGACAGAGGGCAGGGTTAGATGGGATATTGGGAAGAAATTCTTTCCTGTGAGGGTGGTGAGGCCCTGGCACAGGTTGCCCAGAGAAGCCGTGGCTGCCCCTTGATCTCTGGAAGTGTTCAAGGCCAGGCTGGACAGGGCTTGGAGCAATCTGGTCTAGTGGAAGGTGTCCTTGCCCATGGCAGGGGGTGGAAAAAATGAGCTCTAGGTCCTTTCCAACCCAAACTATTCTAGCATTTCATGATTTTGTGGCTTTGTGCTCCCACAGGTAGTGTGTGAGCAGAGGGGATGCCATTGGGAGCAGTACAAGAGATGCCAGATCTGGGACAGGACACAGAGACAGACACTTTTCCCTCCTAGATTTACAAAAAAAGCTTCACCAAACTGAGCTCTGAGGTTTAGCTCAAATGCTGGGAGATGGCTGGTTCTTGTCAATAAGATTTGCTCAGTTATATCAGCCTGACAGTGAGTTTTGCAGATTGCCCTCCTGGAAGAACAGAGCCTTTCCACCGGTAAGAGTTTATGTTTTGAAGCTGTGGCAATGAAGAGAATTTTCCACTGATCTCTGTGTTGGAAACATAATTTCTGAAGTTGGCATAATTCAGTTTTGCTCTGCTGTAGCTGGAGCTCCCAAGGTGAAATAAGGTAAATCACATTAAGGCCATTTGGAGCTGAGTGAATTGGGTCAAATGGGAATTTCAGGCAGGTTCATCACCAAGAAATTCAATTGTCTGATTAACTGAACTGAACTTCCCTGTCTGTCCCTGCATGGAGGCACAAGCGCTGTCGGGTTATAGCAGGAGGAGGTGTCTGTACCACAGGCACAAAGGTGAAGGGCTGAGTAAAATGCAGCCAGAACTGTAGTCAGAAAAATTTGGAGTAAAGTTTTGGGTAGGAGGATTTCTTAAAGAATGTCCATGTCCATGTGTGTTCACTGGAAATTTTTTCTCACTTCATTAGATATCTGCAAGCTGTCCTGGGGCAGGAAAACTGACAGAGGCTTAGGACAGACTCACTTGGATGCCCTAGCTGTGTGGTCCCAAATGCCTGAGAAGAAACACCCTTGGAAGCAGGGACTGTTGGGGATGGACCCCAGCTTTCCCAGGAGCCCCAAGGACAAGATCTCTTGGAGGCTTTGCTGGGCCTAACTTGAAAGTCGATGGGGTTTTATCCTCTTCACAAAGGAGAAAAACAGGCCAACCCATGCAATGGTTCCCCTCGACTGGCTGGCACGTTGCTTTCCTGAAGGGCACATAATTGTTTTATGGGGGTTTCGCTCGACTTTGCACCGCCGAGCAGTTCCTTGTGCCAATATTTGATTATGATGATGGAGCTAATAGACAAGCTCGCTTGTCCTTCCTTAACGAATTGGCTGAGCCGTACAATAGAGCGGTTGGATCTGTGCTCAATTGCAGCTCGGGGAGCCATCACTGTGAGATGTTATCTTCTCGGAACCGGCGTCCTTTATCGCAGGGAAGGGAATTGAATTGGTTTAAGATTGTACACTGTCAGTTTATACATGTGCTTAGGAGAGCTCTCAAGCCTCCTCCAACAGGCCTAGGGTGAGAGCTGCATGGCAGAGAAGAGCAGGTCTCTGGCTTCGAGGATGCAAGGGAAAAGACACTCGTCAGCATAGGGTTGTTTGTCGATAAACCATTGACCAAAGAGAGTGTCACTTGGCCTCACTGATGCCGTTGTTAATTGTTAAAAGCTGCTAATGACCCATTCCTCCAGTGGTACCTTCCACTTGTCAGCATTGACCTGGCCTCTCCCAGACAGCTCTGGCCTTAAACAGCTATAAACAGAAAGGGGACTCTTTCCCAGCCTCACGAATATTTTCTGACTTTCGTTTCCCCCACCCCACAGCTCCTCTGGCTGAAGGCTCAATCCACCTCACCCTCCTCCCACAACTGAGGGGTCCTGAAAAACACACAGCTGGGTGGTCAGGAAGTGGTTGCCTTGCTCTCCATCAGGTTACCTGGGCAAGAAGGGAACTTTGCTCTTCAAAGATACTATTTGTCATCAAATTCACCCCCCCTTGGACCACAGAATGACAATGCTGAGGCTTGGGAGCAATCAGATGGGCTGGAGATGGCACTGCAGCCAACGGAGCAGCCCCGAGCTGCAAATTGCTCCAGCACAGTTTAGTTGGATTAAAGGCTCTGGCCTACACTTGTTAACAGACTCACTCCTATACTTTTATGAGAAGATATATCCTGAAACGACCTTCTGCTTTGTACAGAAGGGCTCGTGGGATTGAGGCTGTAGGAAAGCATGCATTCTTCAGACAAATAGCTCTCGTTATTCCGGATGCCTTCATCCCTGTCTTTCAGTGGGATGAATAAATCACCAATTGTTGTAAAAATGGTAGTATCACTTTTAAAGATGTTTTCAACCCTGTCAACAAGGAAGTATAACACCCATTAAAGCCTGCTTTCATTTCTATAACTGCAATGCTCTTTTGTTTGAATGTCAGGGACTATCTGTGAGGATCTGAAGGAACACGAGCCATAAAGGGATGGAGCAAGGCCATTGCTCTGCCTGAGCTCCAGGACTAGCATGAAGGCCCCAGAAGGACCTGTCCACACTAAGATGATGTCTGTCCTTCCAAAATCATGCCCATGGTTAACACCAGCATGTCCTTATTGAAGTCAGGATATGCCAAAACTTGTCTCTTCCTTACTCACAAGTCCCATAGTCCACCTAAACTGAACATAAGGCAGTGGCCAAACAGTTTGGACTCAAACAGAGGCTAAACTGGCCTTAGCACTGCAGGAGAGTTGGCTTTGATGAGTCAAGTCCAACATCAAGGATCAGCTCCTCGGGTTTTGCCATTTGCTAGGGGACTCCTTCTCAGGCTCCAACCTTTAATAATCCAGCCCAATCATGCTGAGGTTGTTTAGCAATTAAATAACATAAATCCAGAAGCTAGATTAATAAACAGTCTGGTCTGTCTAGAGCAGTCTACAGGGTGGAGAGATAAAACTATAAAATATTTATTACCGGCTTGGGGATGAAGTCATTAATTTAATAACTACCCATTGCTTTGCTTCTTACAGTTGTTAGCAGTCTGAAGGTTACAGAAGATTAGGTGGGAAACTTACTGCTTCCCTGCTGAGTGGAGCCTTTCCCATGAAAGCCAGGGCCCAGCTCCCATCTGTCACTCCATTACGTTCGGAGGTGGTGAATATATTACCAAAATAAAACAAAACAAAATTTCAGCTGGCCACATGGCAACCCTCCGCGAAATTTAATGAGGACACTGCCCTTTGTGCACGAGGCCATTCCCAACAGCTGTAGAGATGAAGGCAGGAGGATCTTTGTCGACGCTCGCCGCTTGCTCACGATGTGGCTCCCGTGGTGAGCGCGGCTCCTGTGGCATCACGAGGGCAGCGCCCTGGGGGACGTGTGCTGGGGCTGCCTCTTGTCCTGAGGGGTCGGGAGCGCTGTCTGAGTGTCCCCTCATTGAGGATTTCTCAGTGGGTCTTCAGGTTTTCAGGAGAGGGAACATGGGTATTAGCTGAGTCCCTGCTGTGATCTGATATTGGGGAGCATCCAGGACTCAGATCCACACATCCGCTTTGCGGTGATTATGGCTGGAGTCCCCTGATGAGGGGGCTCCCCTGCTGACAACTACAATTTGCAGCGATGCTGCAGCAAAAGTCATGGGGGGAGAGTGAGGGAGGGCGGCTGTGAGCCCTTGGCATGTTTTGTCAGGGGTTTCATCCAGGGACAGCAAAGGGCTGTCATCTGATTGAAGCGCACGGGGGGTAGGGTTTGAGCAGGAGGCAGCGTGTGATGTGGGACATGTTCCCCCCACCAGCTCCTGCTGAGGGGCTGAGACACTGCTAATCCTCCCCGAAGACTGTCTTGACAGCAAAGGTAATCAAATTGCCTAAATATTTTAATCGAATCTTTAGCCTGTTTTGTAAAATAAATGAAATAAAAATGGGCACATACTGTGAGCATGGGACAAAGACCACAGCATAGATGAACACAGGGGTGCAGCCACCCAGCCCTGCTGGATGGCCCCTGCCTGCAGACTCCCTGGGGAGGACCAGCAGCACTTATTGTCCATCCCTGTCCCTGAGGAGGGCAGAAAAAACAGCTCAGAAAGTACTGAAGGGAGCTGGATGGCTCCTGCCTTGATGGAGCCACAGCTCCCCTGAAGAGCCCAAACTCCTTACTCAGCCACCAGACTTGGAAGAGCCCCCTGCCCATGGGTACCCTGATCCTCCTACAGCCTCAGAGAGCTGCAGAGCCACAGGACCGATCCAGGCAAAGGAGAAATGAGTGGGAGTCCTAAATGGGTGACTTGAGGAAGAAAGAAAAGTCAACAGGAGAGATGGTGGCCAGGGACAGAAAAAGGCATCTGTGCTCTCCACCAACAGGAGAAGCAATGATAAGCACCTGTGGGTCGTGCAGCGATGGACACTGGTTTTTACCTTGTGCATTTAGTGTGCCTGGAGTTCTGCTGCCAATCCAGGGAGCACCTTGTTTTCAGGTAACTTCCAGGCAGTCTGCTTGACTCAAGTTATCCTTGGTGACTGTCCAGGGGAGAAGGGAAAACAATGGCCTCAATAATGTTCTGGCTTCTGCAGGCTCCCATAAAGAAGATTCTTGTGTGAGGTTTGTGGGCAGCTCAAAACAGGTAAGTCCAAAGCTGGGTCTCCCCATATTGGAGATGAGAAGCTCTGGACAGGTGGATCAACTGCAACATCTTGGCCTAGACTTTGCACTGCGTTTTAATGACATCAGGCTGTGCTTTAGCATAGACAGAGTGAGATTTTAGTGGTACTTTTATCAGGGTAGGGAGGAGAAGGAAAGAGAGAGAAAATTCTTGTGAGTCAGAACAGACCTGCAAGATATTTCTATTGTCACCCAAAAAGTAAAAGAAACATTTCTGCAGAGCATTAACCTCAATTTTTCTCTCGCAGCAGACTAATTTGGAACTGCCAGCACAAGCATCTTTGTCCTGACCATCCTGTACCCTGGTACACATCCAGCACAGGCAGGGCTAACTGCAAAGGCCCTACTCCAGTATCATGTCATCGCATTACCCTTTCATTTCTCTTATCAATGTTGCCATTCAGTTCCACTCCTTATTCCCAGTCCTTATCACAGTGAGCCAAGAAAGTGCAGAGCATCAGCTAGGAGGAAAAAAAAAAGAACAGGTGAAATTCTGATGTTGTCAGCTAAAATACTTTGCAGATGAGCTCTGCCCACAAAGAAGCTGAATCTTGGTGATTTAGTTGCCAAATTTTGCATTTGCTTCCTCTCCCCCATCTCTCCTCTCAGCTGCGGGCTCAAAGTGGAGTCCTGACACTGCAAAGTGTTAATAGAATTAGTCTCCTGCTATAAACTGTTCACTGGGGCTTGTTAGCTCAATTGTTGATGCTAAACTCTTATCAGCAGAGCCACCTAAAAGAGCATTAATCAAGAAAGGCTGAACTCCCTGCCTGGGTCACGGAAATTTAATTAAACCTCAAGTAAAACTGGAAAATCATTTTGAAAAGAGAAGAGACGAATGCAAAATGCTTTTCATCATTTGATTCTGCATCTTCGTAGTTCAAACCCTCAGCTATGATTTCAAAGGGAATTTTGTCAGAGCAAAGGTTGAGTGAAACACAGACAAGACTTTCCTCAATGCCACCTTTAATACAAAGGTCCTGATGCTCATCTGGGGTAAATGAAATATGGAAAACCACTGAATAAGGCCTGCTAAGGACCTGGACCCACAAATGCAAAACAGCAAAATGCCTGTTTCAAGTAAAATAGCAATCTCCTTGAGTAAGGTTCTGTTATGGTTAAGGTTGTGTTCTGGTTATTAGCTTACGGATTTGCATCTATTTTCCATTTGCTGAGTAAAAAGTCTCATGCAACAAAGCATTTATTTGGTAGATGCAGAGAAATATCAGTACCAGTGTTGGTATGACCTCGTGTGGGATATTGTGTGTAGTTCTGGGACCTCTCTTCGGAAAAAGAAAAGATTAATTTATCCTTGAACAGGTGCGGGGAAGGACTGGCAGAGTGATTAGCAGAACAGAGAACCTATCTTAGGAGAGGAGATTAAAAGAGCTTGGCTTGTTTAGCCTAGAAAAACAAAGGTTAAGAGGGGATATGATTACTCTTCATAAATACATTCAGAGTGGGAGGAAGGGGAATGATTTATGTTAGAGGATAATATGGGTAGGAGATCAAATAAGGTGCATCTTGGCCAGGAATAAATTCCCACTGGAAATCTGAAGATGTTTTCTTATTGTTGGAGGAGGGAGGTTTTGGAAAGGCTTTCTGAGCAGGACGGATGAGCCCTCATGGTCTTTATGGGGAGATGGACAAATGTGGCTGGCTCAGCCCGACAGGTGAGTTTGCAGGCAGGACATGTAGAACTGCCAGAGGCAAAGCAGGGAAGTGTGATATGGCTGCTGTCTGGTTGCATTTTTATTATTTATGAATCCATAAAAGCCATTGATTTTATTTAATCCATGAATCATTTAAAAGACCCAGGAATCATTTTCTTACCCCATAAATACGAAAAGCTTGATTTTTGAGATTTTTATTTGGCAGTCGTGCCCTAAATCATGGCAGAGACAGAAGAGAGACAGGGCATAGAGCGAGGCTCACTGACTCTCCTGGCAATACCATGGAAAGATGAAGCACCTCGCTGCTCCACGTCCTCACTGTCACGGATCTCTGGTGACACCTTCTCCCACTCTCAGCCAGGCTGCACCAACTCCTGGCTGCTTTCCTTTAATGACACACTTAAGTGAGATGAATCCAGGTCTTTACGAGTCCTTTTTCCAAGTGGCAGTGGTTATGCACAGTGCAATACAGTGGAAATCAAGACATATGCTCTTTCTCTTGCTTCAGCAATTGCTCACAGAGCCCTTGGATGAAGTGAAGCAAGAGAATAGCTTTAGGAGACACACACACACACACACACTCCCCTTGCATGGGCAGGAGGATCTCAAGTGATTTGCTGTCGGTGTGTTAATAGTAATACCAGTATAAATGCATAAGTCTGCATGTATTTGCATATATGCATATGTGTGCATGTGCACAGTAGTATTTGAATATGGAAATGGTACAGTGCCAAACTGACCAGAAAAGGCAACACAGCATATTTTACAAAATGAAAAAATGGGGAAAATATAACCCCGTGATTTAATGCTCCCCCAGCTCTTAATTTATGTGAGTCATCCCGTCACTCACTAATTACCCTGTTGATTTAAACAACCATCTGTATTGCCAGGCTGCAGGTCAGCTCAGTCTGCTGGGCCCTGGCTTGGGGGCTAAAAGGCATTTTACTATTTGATCTTCCAAATAAATAAAAACATCCCATTTTAACTGACCATCACTATGACAGAGTTCAGAAGTTAATTCATTCTGACTGGTGTTTCAAAATACTTATTAAGGAAATTGGTTTGAAAAAAATGAAGGAGGAAACTGCAAAACACAGGGAAATAAAGACAAGGAAAGGCAAGAAAAATCTTGGCTTCGGCTTTCCCTCATGAAAATTGCTCGTTCTCAGCAATTAAGTGTCTCAGCTAACAAAGGATGGAGACCTAGTTCTCTCTGGTAAGACTGGGGGTTGCTGAGAGTAGGGACAGGGGTTGTACTTGTGCCTGTGAGGGTCCCTGCCCTGCCCCAGCCCTGGAGAAGATGCTGAGGTGGAACCTCCGAACCCCGCAGCAATGCCTGTACTGCTGGGGACACCTTGTGGTACACGGCTGAGAGAGAATAACGCCGGGATTTAAGTGCCAGCAGGCTCCGTTTTCCCACTCCCACTCCGCTTTTCCCACTACCGGAGTCCGTGGGGGCTCTCCAAGCCGGGGGCAGCTGCCCACACTCATTTACGGACAGCACAGAGGCAGGAGTGAGTTACTCATCTCCCGCTGACTGTAACTCCTGGCTAACAAAGCCCCAGGTGAGCTCTAAGGAGGAAAGGAAGGCATTTTTAAAGAGCAGGGAAAGAAGGAGCACGAAGAATTGGCAGCTGGAGACCCATGGAATCACGAAATAGCCAACCGTTCTGTTTTGCTAAATGTGGGGGGGGTTTGCAATTTTATCAGACATTTTTTGGCTTCCTCCAGAGCCGGAGCCCAACGCTATGACACACATGGAGGTGTTCTCAGCAATAACTACATTTTTGAAGAAGATAGGTGGGAAAAAGCCCCTGGGGGAGCAGAACCAGGGGGTGCCAGTGGGAAGCTGGGGATGAGCCCATGGGGCAGTGACAACGTCTGCACAGGCACAGCTTGGCACGAGGGATTTGGGCCACGTGCAGCAGAGATGTGCATGAGATCAGGTGCAGAAAATAACCTGTCTCTTGGGGGTGACTGTGTCCTTTCAGGTGTTCCCTGCCCATCATTGTGTCCCTGACATGTTTGGGGTGCAGTGAGGTGGGGACTGGCAGTGGGTAAGTATCTTCCCTGTGTGTTTCTCCTGGTTAATTCTCTGTAATTCTCTGTCTAGAAACAGAGAGGCCGCAAGTCTCACCAGTCTTGGCAGTTTAGGGCTGGGAAGACTCATAAATACACCTGGGAGAGCACAGGGCATTTGGGAATCCCTAAAACATTCCTCAAGTGCTTTTTGGGCTTCTTGAGGAACTGCTGCTGCAAGAAAGAGGCACAAGCAGTGCTCCCCTCTACCCCTGCATGCTCTGCCTACAGCACAACTGCTCTAGCAATAACAGGGAATTTTTTTACCCAGCTTTTATTTTAATAAATTTTGCACACACAAAAAAAACCCAAAACAAAAACAAACCAACAAAAAGAAAAAAACCAACCCCCCCCCAACCACAAAACAACTGCTATTTTTCAAGTGATGCTAGTGGCAAGGGGAGCAGATGCTGAATGGAAGCCCTGGAATCGCACGTGCAAGGAGTTTGTCTGTCCTGCGTTTGCAGTTTCCACTGTGTTGCCCATTGTGCCCGAGCGCAATCACCACGGCCTGTTTTGGTTGAATCAGCAAGGAGGAGTTTCAGTGCTCGCTCTCCCACCAATAATCCCATTCTCCCAGGCAGCTGTCTTCTGCGAAATGAAAGTGCAGACATCTACAGAATTACCCCGCTGCCTGTTTGCAGAGTCTGCTGTTACCACGTTAATGAAGGCAGCTGAGATAATCACCTTAAAGCATAAATAAATCTCGGATGCTGATTCACTTTCTCCTATTTGAGTCTCATTTAGAAGAGTAATTCTTATTTTCTTTTCTCACTGCGGGCTTGTTGTGTCTGCCAAGACAGCCTTTTTTCCACAATTCATCTCCAGACAACTTAAATCAAGAAGCCTCTTGTTTAGATATCGTTCTTCCTTCTCATTTTGCAGCTGTATGTAGTATGGAGTCCATGAAGATCTAAGGCCAGTCCACACAATTTTGTTTGATCTGCAGCCTCAGCCAGAGCTGTGTGGGTCACTTGAACATGAAGACAAACACACACTTTTAGAGGATAATTTCTCTCAGTCCGAGACAGGTCACAGGAGACACCTTTTCCCCTTGTCTTGTCAGGCCCTGCCATGTTACAACCACTGAGCGAGCTTACACAGGTAAGTAAAATTTAAATTAGGTGCCTAACACTCAGATCATGTTAGAGGATCCCTCTCTACACAAATGGCAAGTCAGATATTGTGAAGTTTTACAATACTGCACGTTTTCTTCAAGGCTCAGCCCCTGGAATCAGGAGAATTTGCATCTCACTTACTTACTCCTCAGTAAATTCACACCTGGCATTTATAGTTGCAGCAAAAAAAACCAAACCAACAAACAAAATCCAAGGATGTAACTCAAGTTAGGTGTTCACAGGCTCAAAATTAAGAATATCAACCAGTTCTCACAGCAATTTTTTTTTTAAATTAAGTTCCCATGATTTTTTTCCCCAAGAGTGACTAACATCAGAAAACCTGGTGCTGGCCACACCTCACACGGGAGGTTCAGCTCCAGCGCCAGGACTGTGTGTGCCAGCTCTGACTGGCATCTCTCCAGCTCCTCTTGTCTCATCCCACGCCCTGGGAAGCCCTGATCCCAGCGGGAGCTGGGACACTGTGCTGTCACTATGGGCATTACAGGACTGGGAGGACTGGGAGAACTGGGAGAACTGGGCGATGAGCCGAAGCAGCAGGTGTGGAAATGCAGCCCTGTGCTGGGAACAAGCAATCAGGGCAGGGTGGAAGGGCACAGGGCTGGAGGAAACCAGCCACACTGGGACTGGGAGATGCTCCCAGGACATATGGGAGAGAAGGGAGTCCTAGTCTGTGTCTGGTCCTGGTACGTTGCATTGGATTTGCATGGCAAGGTTTTGGCAGCGGGGGCGGACGGGGGGTACAGAGGTGTGTTCTGTGAGAAGCTGCTGGCAGATTTCCCCATGTCTGATGGAGAATCCCACCGGGATCCATTCCTGGGGCTCCCGCAAGGACCCAGCCCCGCAGTGGTACAGCCCTGTCCACCCCCCCCCCCGGCGGCCCCGCATGGTACGGCCCGCCCGGCGCCCCCCGCCGGGCACAGCAATGGTGTACTCCACGCGCCCCCCCAGCCCGCGGCGGTGGTGCGCGCCGCGCGTGCGCAGTGACGCGGCCGGCGCTCAGCTGGGCAGTGTTTACAGCCCCGAGCGCGCCGGCCTGGGGTGAGCCGAGCGGAGCCGAAAAGAGCCGAACCGAGCCGAGCGGAGCCGAACCGAACCGAAAAGAGCCGAACCGAACGAAACCTAACGGAGCCGAGCCGAGCCGAACCGAACCGAACCGACAAGAGCCGAACCGAACCGGACCCAACGGAGCCGAGCGCAGCCGAACCGAACCGAACGGAGCCGAGCGGAGCCGAACCGCGGCCGCTCAGGTGCCTCTTTTCTTATTAAATCAATAAATAACCCCACCTTTGCTGTTCCTCCTGCAGCGCGTTATGGCAGAGCAGGGATTGCCCTGGAGACCTGCTGGGGCTGAGGAATTGTGTTTCTGCGCCCCGTGCATTGTTCGGAGCCGTCCCCCGTGCGCCCGCCGGTGTTTGTTTGCACTGGGAGGGAGGGATCGCTCCAGTTCCAGGATTTGGTTTCAGGTTGAATGCACCTACTCACGTGGGGGCCGATTGCTTGGTTTGTTTTTCTGCTTTTGTTTGTTTTCTGCTTTTTGTTTGTTTGTTTTCTCTCTTGTTTGTTCGTTTCCTGCTTTTCGTTTGCTTGTTCTCTGTTTTGTTTTTCTCAAAGGAGGGTGTTTCCCTGGGGGGGTGTTCCAGCACCAAAACGCTGCTGGGTTTGGTGTCCCTGTTGTGCGAGCAGCGAATTTTTGCACAGTGAACTTTGTCCCTGGCTCAGATCTGTGGAAATCTCTTGGTTTTGCCTTAGAAGTGTAAAAAATTCCAGCCGGGCTTGTTGTGGAGGGAGAGGGTTTTCTTTCGAAAAGTTTGTTAAAAATAAGCCCTACCCACAGTCTTGGTTCCCACAAAGTTAAGGAAAGATGTAGGATTACATTAAGAGGAATTTGAATGTCAGGAGTTCTGCACGTAAAACAGTAATTTTATTGGAAGTAAGTTAATGTCCAGTAAAACTGATTATTTTTGACGCCTGTCACAACTCAGTTGTTCCTTGATCTCGTTAAAAAAATGTTTCAGACGACAGTTGTTGTTGTGTTCCATGTTGTAGAACATGGAAAACCACTTGTTCATATAGCTGGGCTAAAACCAGGTCAGACCAGTTGCCCCAGTGGGGCTCACGTATGTTAGGAGGAATTTATTGGGGATCCAAAGTGGAACACTGTTAAAGGCACAACTTTGTATTCTTAGTTTAAACCTAAAAATCAAGTTTTTTTTTCTTTTTAATAGCAGAAAGAGTGGAAGAAATAAGCAAGCCTAAGAACAAAAATATGTAGAGGAAACTCAAGGTAATCAATACTCTCAGGAAAGAGAGTATTTTAATGTGGAATGTTACATAAAGTGAATTGAACAAAGATTCAGGCAACCCTGCATGTGCAAATGCACAGAGGTTTTGAGTATGTAAGGGGGGGGGAATAATTGATAGATTAACCCACCTGAGCCTTCAACTTGGTGTGTTTCCACTGTGAAGTAATAAAACACAATCATTTTTTGGAGAGAAAATGAAGGAGTCACTGTTGAAAGGAGAGGGGTGGCTTTTTATTCCAGGTTTTATTAATGGTCTTGAACTGGATTGATGTGTTTTGAGACATGAATGGATTAAAAACTGGCTCGAGGTCCCTGCCTAAGTATATCCTGTTTTGTGTGCCTCTCCAGGTAATCAGAATGGCATGTTATTTGAATAACTGTGAAATTTCCTTGGAGTCCTGCAGCTTTTCTTTGTTTCCTCTGAAAACAAAAGTCTGTAATTTGCTCTTGCTGAATGTAACAAATAAACTCCCAGCAATTTTGCTGTAGGCAGATCTTCTGATCCCAGGAATGAACTCCAAAGCTGCTGCTTCTGTGGTTATTACTGTGAGCAGGCAAAGGCATTGTAAATAAATACATTGAAAGAATCATGTTGGGTTTTCTGGAAAGGATTTTTTTCCTAAGATATGAGAAGGGGGGGAAAAGCTAGGTTAATTCTGAGTGATAAGTTCTTCTGTGTTCTTCTCCCCCTATACCTTTTCCTTTGAAACCTGTAGCTGTTTTAGCTACATGAAGCATTATAACCATTTGTAGTGGTTATAGGTCAAGGAAAGTGTTTGCTTTCCTTACCCCACGCCCACAAGCCTGAATAGGTCCATGATTGTGTCAGTGAAGTCAGAAGTGTTTGTAATTCAGAGATCTCTGTCACTCAGGAGTTACCAAATTGAAGGTGAGCTCATCTAGGGCTTAAGAGGACCTAAGAAATTCCGCAGGCTGCAGTGGAAATTCTCTCTGCAGTTGCTGTATCATTAAGTGCTTTACTAATGGGGGTGGCTCAAGCTCTAGAGATGAGCTGTGTGAAAGTGCATTTATTTGCTAAAGTAAGCAAGGTTGATGCATCAGAGTTGTTGGGCATTTTTAACCTCTATGAAATCAACTTCCTGATGCATGTTCAAAGAAAATGTAATTTGAGATTTTTTTGGATTTGCTGCCTGTGTCTTATCACTTCATTGATGCTGTTAGAGATGGAAAGTCTGCTTGTGGCCAGAATTCCGACAGACAGGCCAAACTTGCACTGTTGTTTGGGCTTGCAATGAAAAATGACCTACAAGCACAGGAGCTGGAATAATCCTTTATATAAAAGGGTTCAGTGGAAAAGCTGATGTGCTGGTAAAACGTTTGGGAGCATTTGAAGACAGGACTTGCACATTGAAATTGCCTATTGTGATTCTGTTCCCCCCCACCCCACCACTAGTGTCAGGTACTGGATGCCAGATCTGCTGCATTTTGTTTTCCATTGTTGGAATGGGGGCTGGGAGTGCTGCTGGTGATGTTTTTCCTGTGCTTGTGGTCCTTGGGAGTACATAAAGGTCTCTCTCAAAGTACTTCACACACAGCAGCATAATTTAGTGTTGAAGTGCACGTTCTGTTCCTCACCCTCCTTTATTCTTTTACTTTTAGTGTCTATAGAAGGCTGCTGAAGATGGGAGGCGCAGTGAGTGCGGGAGAAGATAACGATGAATTAATTGATAACCTGAAGGAAGCACAATACATCAGGACAGAACTGGTGGAACAGGCCTTCCGAGCCATTGATCGGGCAGATTACTACCTGGAAGAGTTCAAAGACAATGCCTACAAGGACTTGGCATGGAAGCATGGGAATATTCATCTCTCAGCACCGTGCATTTACTCTGAGGTGATGGAAGCTTTGGATCTGCAACCAGGGCTGTCATTTCTGAATCTTGGCAGTGGCACTGGTTATCTGAGTTCTATGGTTGGACTCATCTTGGGTAAATACCTTTTCGGTCACGTTAACTGTTTGTGTTAGATTTTGAAAAACATGTTTTGAAATCAGGAATGAATCATTCCTCGAGTAATGGAACTAAAAGATAGCTGGGAAAGTAAAGAATGCATTAATCCAGCTTGTTTATCAGGATTCTTGCAACCTTCTCTCTGGAACCAGGTGGGATCCAGATTTCTGTGGCAGATCAGAACAGGCACAGATGTATTTCCAGAGGTGGCTGTAGTGGATTCCTGCAGGAACATGAACTTGGGTTAGTTTCCTCTTAAGGATGACCCCAGATCAGGATCAGGAGTACAAAGCTGAAACCAGGATTAAGCATGTCCACAGAAAGCTGTGACTACACCTGCACTGTGCCTGTTTTTGTTCACACTGTGCTGTTTAGAGGTCCACTTTTGACACTTACTAGCAGACGGATGGGAATATTTTCTGGAAAACACCGAGTGCAGCAAAACTGATTTTGTGACCACATCTACAGTGGCACAAAGCAAATCACCCAAGTGCAGTTGTGCCCTTTCAATTCATCCTGAGGTGTCTCAGTCAGAGCTGTGCTGCCAGGATAGATAGCAAATGGCTGTAGGGTACAAACTTCCCTTTAGTGGGTGTCAAGAATTTTAACTGCTGAGATGTTTGTTCTCAGGGTAGAGTCTCGCTCCCATCTCCCATTTGTGGTTTTCTCCTGGTTTTGTTGAGATTACCAAGGATACCAATATGTAACTCCAAGGCTTTTATATTCTTTTGAATTTTTGCAAAAATCACCCTGTCAGTTCTGAGTAAAAAGCACAAGCGCTGAACAACTTCTGTATCTTCCAGTTTATTTTTGCTGTTAATTGAGGTACAGCGGATGATGACTTTCCCTGATTTCCTTTGCAAAGATTTTAGCATATCAACAAGGTGGTATAAAAATAATATGAAAAATTTGTAGGGATGTATTAAAACATGCAGGCAGTCGTTCTGCCTTGGAATTTTTTTTCCAGCTTTTACAGCAATGGCAGCAGTGCTTCCCTGCTATGGAGAAGTTTCCTGCATAGTTGAGAGCAAATGAGTCAGAATCAATTGTGCAAGACAGGCTCATTTGCTGCCAGAAATTGCAGGTATAGGGTTGCAATTCCCATTGTAGTGCTAAGAGAGCTGACCCTACACAAACACTGACTGTCTGACACTCACGGAAAAATCTGTTCCAGGAAGTAACCCAAACTGTATTAATCCTGCTGGATTTTGCCTGTTTACCTTTATCCTGGTGTTCCACATTTGCAGGTCCCTTTGGTGTTAACCACGGTGTGGAGCTTCACTCGGACGTGATCGAATACGCGAAGCAGAAATTGGATTTCTTCATTAAAACAAGTGACAGCTTCGACAAGTGAGAGCAAAATGCCCGTTGGGGTTAATTTTGTGCGTTTGGCTTTAGCTGTGGCAGTTCTTGGCTCCCATGTGGCCCCTCTGGATTCAGGGTAATCTGAGGATTCGGGCTCCTTAGCCTTGCTGAGCTGCAGTGTGTGACCTTCAAAGCCCGTGTGTATTGTGGGGAAGTTTCTGAAGTGTTTGCTGTGTTTTCAATAGCGGTGCTGATGTTGCAGGGCTTAGAGGGAGCTGAGGAAGTTTGTTTGTTTTGAAATGCACTTGCAGTAAGAGCTCAAAACTTGCAATTAACAATACTTGTTCTTTTTGTGATCTGGGAGCGTGCATGGTGAGGAGAAGAATATGAACTGATTTCTGTGGTGGCCTAATATGTTTTATCTGCAAAGAAGAAAAATGGCGTTTTAAAATAGGGAGGTAGTTTTAAGATGATTAAGTTAGTACTAAAACTGCTTGGGATTTGATTGATGTTCTTCCTTAGAACCTCCATTTTGCTGCTGTCACAAGTAATAACTTTCCAGCAAGATAACCACTGCCAATAGTAACCTCAGCAGTGAAAGTTGTAGCTGTCATATTTTTGGATCCGTTGCACAGTTTGTTCAGACGGGGAAGCGAAGCATCTGTGGATACCTGATATCCTCCTCTCCTGGGAGGAAGGAAATTAAAGTCATTACATGCTGGATTTTAGACTCCTCAGCCTTGTGCTGCTCCTGCTGTACTGGAAAGCTGCTGATGAGAGGGCTGTATTTTCTGGATGTTGGCAGCAGACTGACGGTTTTTGGCGTGGATGGTGCTCGGCTGGGTGTTTTTTTTCAGAGTCACATTGCTATTGTTTGAATAGATGTTTTAAGGAAGACTCTTTTTCTCTCTCCAGACAAATATAGCTATGGAGCAAAAGTGAGCTGAATTCAGGAATCATCATGACTGGAAAGTTGGCATTGCTGAGTGATGTCTGCTGGGTTGTGCTGTTGGAACACCGTGTGCAGGAACTGTTCACTGGCTGCTCTGAATGTCCAGCACGCTTTGCAAAACCAGAAAGCTTCAGGAAGTGTTTAGGAATAAATAGATGCTATATTGAGCTGCCACTCAAGATACCAGTAGAAGAATGGATGTGTTGTACAACTTCATAAATGCAGGGCTTAAACTTGATGTAGTTTTGGAGTGCGTAAGAAAACCAGAAGCATCATAGAATCATTCATTTTTCTTTTACACTGAGTCAGAAATGCTGTAGGCAAAAGGTCTTTTTTTTGTGAAGGGTAAAATCACAGTTCTTTTGAAGCTAATGGCAAAACTTCCATTGGCTTCAGCAAAGCATAATTCTGTAGCATCAGGTGATAGTTCCCCACATCTGAAAGCCAGCTTTTGAAACTGCAACAATAAACCCAGGTGCAGTCCTTAAAAGACTTTTTTGTCTGGAATCAGAGGTCTAATATTTATATTTGCATATTATAACTGAGTCAGCATCAGGTGACTAAAAATAGCTTGTTCTGAAGAGTTCCCTGCATCTCAAGTATGAAATTATGCATCCTTATCCTTTGGAGAGTTTAATCCATGAATTCTGACCTCATTGTTCTGTGGTTTTGAGACTTCTGTGTTCTGTTACAATAATGTCTAGAATATGTGGGCTTTGGAGGAGAAATCCTGTAAGACTGAGGTTTTTTTTTCAAGTGTCTTTTGTAGTTTAGTTTTTTCAGAATTTTGAAAATAATTCATTGGATAAATTGTATTATTCCTGTCTAATACAAGTCGTCTTCACTTTCAGATTTGAATTTTGTGAGCCATCCTTTGTTACTGGCAATTGTTTAGAGATTTCCCCAGACTGCACTCAGTATGACCGTGTTTACTGTGGTGCTGGAGTACAGAAGGAACACGAGGACTACATGAAGAACCTCTTGAAAGTTGGGGGAATTCTTGTCATGCCTCTGGAAGAGAAGGTTGAGTGCCTTTCTTCTCCTGTTTCTCTTTCAGTTATTCTTAATTCTGATCTTGATTTAGTCAATAGCTGTTCCTTTATCTTGCCCTTGTAGCAGGTTGAAGAAAGCATTGAGTGCACTGGTTTTCACTATGAGTGGAAACTGAACTCTGCACATTCATAATATTTAAGAAATTTATAGCTCTACCAATCTTTCTTATATTGAAGTCTGTTGTTAATTGCAATTTTAGTTTCATGCTGCAGAAAATGTAAGCAAGGCTTTGTTCAGTTACATAATCTAGTGTTGTGCTTGATGACAAAATACAACATTTTGCATATCCCAACTGGCTTGTGAAAGAGCCTGCAAGATGTCTCTATTTACAAGTGTCAATGGAGTCTTTTAGTAAAAAGTGGGCAAGAGCCCCATGTGTGAGCTCAGGATTGCAATTCAGTTTTATCTCTCTGGTGTAAAGATGTGTTGTTTTAATGGACTGAGGTGTAGGTGTCTGACCTTTTCTCCCTGTCAGGGTACAGAGGAGCAGGGTGCAGGGTTCCTTCCCAGTAAGATGGTGTGCAGTGAGTTAATGCAAGAGATTTGAGCTGGAACATAAATCCAGTGATCTGCAGACCTCTTCAGGAGTGAAGGTTCATCGGTGACTGAGTTTTTTCAGGCATCAGACACAGCAGCTCTGGCCCAGAACGGAGGAAGGTCTGGGAAAGCATTGTCCCAAGCTGCCAGGGCCCTTGCTCTGTTGCAACAGTTACCTGGGGCTAATCCTGCAAGAAGTTCTTATTTTTTTACAAAAAAACCCCACCAATGTTTCTCCTTATCACCTTTTACTGTTGTAGCTTCCAGTACTTTAACCACTTGTCCAGGCAGAAAAGTGGTTTGTTCATTTTTTCTGTACAAAAATCTCACTGTGGTTCACACAATGGACAATAATCTCCTTGTTTTGGTTTAGTTGACTAAGATAACTCGTACTGGTCCTTCTGCCTGGGAGACCAAGAAGATTCTTGCTGTTTCTTTTGCTCCTTTGATTCAGCCAAACCACGCAGATTCAGGAAAATCAAGGCTTGTTCACTTGCGTGAGTACAGGCATTCCTGGGCATGGGGGAAGTTTCTTCTGCTGTTTGGCTGTGAGCTGTATGACATCCCTGGGAATCCTTTCAAGGAAAATTACTCCCAAGTGCTTCCTTTTTGAACAGTTGTCTGTGTCGTGCAAGAATGGGAGTTGCATAAAATAGATTCTAAATCATGGACTCATAGAATGGCCTGGATTGGAAGGGACCTTAAAGATCATCTGTTTCCAAAGCCCTGCCATGAGCAGGGACACCTTCCACTAGACCATCATTCCAAATACAGATGATTTCTTGTGAAATTGTACCTGAACTTTGAGGGATGTTTGGTCGCTGTTTTTGCACGTGCAGACAATTCAGTCCTGAATTATGTACTGTCATGGTTCTCAATGGGAAATACACAAGCAAGATCTGTGAATAAAATATCTACTCAAAGGCTCTCACCCCACAGCAATTCAGAATTATCCCGAAGCTGGAATGCTTGAGGAGTACAAGTTGTGCACTCCTTGGTTGGCTGTTTGAAGTGCAGGTTGTATCAGTGGCCTCAATCTCTAGATTAGGATTTCAGGGTTGAGAGGCCTCTGAAGGCAGAGATACCTTCATAAAGAGATTAGTCAGGCTTTGGTCTTATTCTGGAAAGGTGTCTGCATGACAGAAAGGAGCTCGGGAAACAATCCATACTGTGCTAGAAAGTCCAGTAAGTGCATGTTTCAGCATGTTTTGTAGGTAGGTTGCTTTATAGTGAGACCTGCACATATTTTACATGTAATTTTTTTCTGCTTCCTTCAGGTCCCAGGAAAGCTTAGTTGTTGGTAGACGACAGGGATTTTTTGTTTCAGTTTCAGTTCATTTTAGTTCATGAATGTGTGTGTATCAATACTTTTTTTTTCTTTGTACTCTGTGAGTTATGTCGTGTATTTATGGCCTGGCAGCAAATAAGTGCAGAGGACAGGACAGTCTCCCAAACCATTACTGTGAGAGATATTTTGGTACAGTAACTTATTGTATGCTTCTATAATTACTTCTACAAAATGGTTTCCATATTGGGTTCTCCCACTAAGTCTGAAGCAGTTTTTGAAGAGGATAAATAGTACTTGTGTTTTATAAATGCAGAACTTGGCAAAGCTGAAGTAATAGCTCAATAGAAAAATAATTTCATGGAAGAGTTAAATAAACTTCATGTCTAGTTATCTACAGAAGGAAAGTAGCTTTTTCTAACTAATTAAACAGTCACAGTTCTGGTTGCTAAGTCTGCATTCCTATAATCTTTAAGATGTGTATCTTAAAATAATTGAGAACTTGAGATCAAAACAGGGAAATTTTTTAATGAGACAAATGCGCAATTAAATTTCGTTTGGAAAGTTGCAATGCAGTTTATCTGAGTTGACAGGAGTTGAATAGAGCTGTTTGTGTAATCGCACCAGGGATTTCAAATGGCCTGATTTAATTTGAGCAAACAGAACTTTTCCTGTGAGTACTTTTGAGGTGGTGGGGGGGAGTTTCTCCGTATCTGCTCACGGGTTTTGTTTCGTTCCAGCCCCCGTGGCCGTTCGCAGCCTGCAGGACCTGGCCCGCATCGCCATCCGGGGAACCATCAAGAAAATAATTCACCAGGAAACGATGAGCAAAACTGGGAATGGGCTGAAGAACCCACCGAGATTTAAACGGAGGCGCGTCCGTCGCCGGCGCATGGAGACGATTGTTTTCTTGGACAAAGAGGTCTTCGCCAGCCGGATCTCCAGCCCGTCAGATGACAACAACAACAGCGAGGACATCGAGGAGGAGAGGCAGGAAGAGGAAGAAACCAAACCCTCTGAACTAAAGCCAGACCCTCCTGTAAACTTTTTGAGAGAGAAGGTCTTGAGCCTGCCTTTGCCCGATCCCTTGAAGTATTACTTGCTTTATTACAGGGAGAAGTAGTTTCCTTCTTCTTTCTAGGCAGAAAATAAAGTACTTCTTAGGGCTTGACAAATGTACACCACTTGCTTGCCTGCAAATGTGACCACGCAAGGCAGTAGGCTGGGGAATGTGGCTGCTGTAAACTTCAACATTATAGCTTTTTTGAGTTTCTTTGTCCTTCTCAGTTGTGTGCTATAGTTTTATCCTACAGCAGGGATTCCTTAGGAAGCAAGTTGGTGAAATGCTCAGCTGCTTGTGGAAAGGAGGATTTAATTCCCTTGAAACTAACTGCCCAGAGATACTCTAAAAATTTCATGGCTTCTCTACTGAATGTCAGTTTTGAAAAACTCTTAAGCAGTTCCCCAAAGACCTTTCCTGTCTGTGCTTTCTCCCCCTAAACCTGCCATGGGTTTGCCATGGCGTGTGTTTAATGGACGGTTAAGATTATTAGTAAAACCTGACCTGGCCAATATAGTTTCTTCCAGTAATCTGAAAAAGCACAACTTTTACAGAAAGGAATGAAATTTTTGGCATTACCCTTGTGGCATCCAGGTTTTGAATGAGAAGGAAAGCATCAGCTCCTCTTTGGTTGCTCTGTTTTACTTATAAACTATATATAATTTTTCAGTAAAAAGTATAAGTGTTTTACAGAATATTGGTTTTCTTAATGGGAAACACCTGTTCCAGTGAATGAGTTGTTGGGGTTTTTTTGTGTTCTTTTTTTATTTTTTTAAAGCGATGGAGGCAAAGTGAGGAATTGCAAAGCTTGCTTGGCTTTGACAGGTTGCAGGGGTTGTCAGAGCTGGGACTGTGGTCTCTGGAAATGTTTACAGAGTAATTCCGAATGGGGAAGAGGGTAGAGAGGAGCTGCAGAGCAGTGAGTTTGTGAAAACTGGCTGTGAAAGCAGAATCTGTGGGGTTTTGCTGTCGTGTGAGATGAGTGTGATCATCTGGGCTGAACAGAGTGAAGTGCAGAGCGCCAGCCTGAGAGGTAAATCAGCCCAATGCAGTTTTCTGGAGGGTGTCTAGAACCTGGAAACAGAACCTAGAAAGCCAGACTGGTGCAGTTTTTAGGTGTTCTGTGTGTGCCCCTGCTGTGGCAGGGTGAGGTGACTGGAATACAACTCGTGCACACGAGTTGCACGTGGGGTGTGTGCAACGAGGTTGCTCAGCTTGGTGCGTTATTTCATTCCTGCAGCAGCGAAGACGTGTTTTAACAGGCTCACGTGGAAGGACTTGACACTCTGCAGTTCTGTGGGTGTGAACTCTGATTTTTATTTGCAAGTCTTCCCGTCGTGGTGGTGGAAGGAGATACCGTGGAATTGTAGAATCACAGAATGGTTTGGGTTGGAAGGGACCTTGAAGACCATCTCATTCCAACCCCCTCCCGTGGTCAGGGACACCTTCCACTAGACCAGGTTACTCAGATCCCCATCCAGCCTGGCCTTGAATAGTTTCAGGGACGGGGAGTCCACAGTGTCTGTGGACAAAAAATACCATGTTTAGAAGAGCTTTACTTGGTTCAGCCTGTTTGAAAAATCTGCCTAAACTGGTAAAGGCTGGAAAGAAACTTGAGTTTGTGTTGATGTGAAATACTCCTAAAGCTGGGGGGGATGAAAGGCCCCCTCTGAGTAGGTGGTGCAGCTGTGTTAAGGCATTGCCCCATCTGAAGCACTAGAGTTGGTATCACTTTGGTATCTTTTTTTTTTGTGTGTGTATGTGCTGTCTCCTCATTCTCTGAGGAGCAATGAAAGAAAGACCGTCTTGCCAAAGCTACGCCGGGTTTTCGGTTAATGGTCCCGAGTTGCACAACTTGCCTCATGATAAAGAGTGTGTCAAAGTTCTGTGTGGCTTTGAAAATAAATGTATAACTCTTGTATGCCTGAGCCCGAAGTGAAGAACTCTTCCTTGCTTCATAGGAGTTCTGTGCATCTTTGACAATATCATCTCCTAATACTGTATCATGTGCCTGTGGGCACATAACACAGGCACAGGCTGTGTTTTGCCTCTGGTTTCCTAAGTCTCCACTTCTGATCTAAATGGTACCCCAAATTAGCTTGCTCCCTCAGGTTTTTATTTCTCTAATTTAAGTGGGGCAGTTCTGTGGCCACTGAGCTGATGGTTTCCTGTAAACGTGCACGTACCCACCGTGTAATTCTGGCAACTGCAATGGATTTCTTCCCACAGATGAATATCCTGAATATGGTGGTAAAGAGAGGCTTAATCTATGTGTCATTATTCTCTGTGCTCCCCAAAGGCTGTGGCCTCTGTATTTGTTTGATATTTCTGCTTAATAGGTGTCATACCAGGTGCCTTTGTGTGTTATGGCACAATTTCCACACCTCTCTGTAGTTCAGGGTGCCTCCTGCTTTTGGCTACCAGGTCATCCTTTGGTTTAATTATTAAACTTTTAAAGAGTTCCCTTAAAAATGACATTAAACTTCAGGTTCTTACTAGGAAGCCTTCCTGAGCTTCTGTTAGAGCTGACCAGTTGAGGGAGAATTATCTTTCATTTATCCCTGTTTGATTTTTATTCCGCATCCCAGCGGCAGTTGTAAAAGATAATTTATTGGATTTTTCACCAGATTTGCCTTTTTTATTACATTTGCTAGATTTTTGTAGCTTTCTATAAGATGCATAAATACTGCTATTTTTTTCCTGAATGAAGTTGAATAAATAAATATATATATACAGGAAATTTATGTTCTAAGTTGTCAAATTGTCCCCTTGTCCAAAAAAAACACAGGTCCAGACAAACACATAGTAGAAATTTTATGTGTAATATAACTGTGAAATAGTATTGCTAATAATAGCCTGTAAATAAGGGGGAACTGTAAATACATTTTCCCTGTGCACAAGCACTTGCACTGTAGTTTTGTAGGCATTTCTAGTAAAGGAATTGTATTAGAGCTGAGTTTGTATGGTCTGTAAGCTGTCTAGGAATTGTACCTGCTTTGTTTCCTTTTGTGTTCTAAGTAGTCGTCACTTTTATTGTGACTCCTTTTAGGTTTCAGTCCTGCAGTAAATTTGGAAAAGAACTGAACTTCAGGCTGCTTTAATCATGAGTGTGTAAGTTGAAAAATCTCTGTATTGAAACTAGAGTTAAATTGGCCTGAGGCATGCAGAAGTGTTACACAATTTAACCTTTATTAATAAGTGTTTCTGTATCAATAAATTCAGTAAAGACTTTTTAGCCTTCTTAACATGGCTTTGCATCATGTTGTGATTAGAATAGTTTGTAGATAAGTACTTATTTCCATAATTGAAGGGTAAAACACTAGAACACTAGAAAAAAACGCTTGGTGCAGGTGCATAGTTTTAGACGAACTCCTCAGAATATAATCTCAAAAGAAACCTGCCCAGCTGATGAGTTCCAAACCTTTATGGAATGCAGTTGTGCAAGATGATTTTTGGAATCAGCTCACACACAACTGATCTGGACTTAATGTATCAGAACAGTTAAAGAGAAAATTCACTTACCTGGCTGATCATCCTGTGGACAACAGATACCCAGAGTTGATTCAGTTGATTTCTGGTCTTCAAGGAATTGCCTAAACCAAACATGTCAGGAGTTTATTCCGTGCATTCTGACCTGCAGCTCCCCTCTTGTCCCCTGGGCTCTGCTTTAGTGCTTAATTAATGCAGATTTTTGAGAGGTGGTGTTCAAGGCTTTCATTTCTCTAGTATTGAGAATAATGTTTTGGCTTCAGCTGTGTTAGGCAACTGATCATAACAGCAAATACAGCTGTTGCTAATTAAATGAATCTGTTAACCTTTATTCCATAGGATAATTGCCTGTCTGTGTGTTTCTTCCTGTCATCTGTGTGTATGATAAATGTCCTTTTACCAGCTATAACAGGAGATTAGTTCAACGTTAATGTTTTCCTTCACGTGATGCTTGCTGAAAGAAAATCCTTTTCTGCTTTGGAAAGCCATGGATGTGTCATGGAAATGGTATTGAGGAAATTAAATTTGTCAGATAATGTTTATGTTCACTTCATTGCAAAACGTAAAACATCACAGTTCCCTGGGATGTAGTGAGGGGGTAAGTCCCCTGAGGGAAGTCTTTCTACTGGGACAGAATGGATAGTTAAAACAAAGGGGGGGAGGGAGGGAGGGAGAACCACACCTGAGAGAAACCCCCAAACTTCCTTGCATTCTACAGGTTTGGAAAGCCTGTGTAGAAGAGGCTGGAAATGCTGGAGCATGGAACACAAGGGTTAACTTTAATTCCAGTTGCTCAGGAGTTAATTTCTGGTTCTTGCTCAGAGCTGCACACTCCTTTTTAAACAATTTTTCATGTTGATGGAAAATCGGATAAATTAATGTGAGAGTAAGGGGATTGGGATTGCTGGTGTTTCATAACATCCCACAATCATCCCATTTGTCGTGAAGGGGAGATAAGCAAGGTGGGAGAGGTATGGTTCGAGTTCAAGGGAAGATCTGCTTCTAAGTAAATGTGGGGGTTGCAGCACTTGCCTTTTTGCACTCGAATTATTCCCTATGGCTGCTGTTAAATCTGCTGACTTGGCTGAAGATCCCATGCCTACAAAGTAGTGGGCAAATACTCATCAATCCTTCCTGCAGCTGCCCCCCGTGGCACAGCCAGGGCGCTGAAATACGATTCCAGACGGTACGTAAGGAAACCTGAGTGAGGCCTGGCCCAGCTCTCCTGCTGCAATATAAATCAACCTAGAAGGGGTTTTTTTGCCGTTGTTGTTGCAGAGGGTTGGTTTAGAGCTCAGAGTTTATGCACCAAGATGTAACGGAGGCAGGAGGCAAAAGCCCCGTATTTGCGAAGTGGCCGGGGTGTGCCAGGGAAAATAACGAGTCCAAAATACTTGGGTGTGGTTTGGAGGGAGCAGTTTTGTTTGTTTTCCTAGAAATACTTACTTACTGAGTAGCTCCCAAGTAGCTGTGCTACCCTGTCCTAACAGAGTCCAGTGTATTTTGGAAAGAGATGATGTGGGGAGCAATCAACAGAACTTAAGTCATGAAGACTTTAATATAACACACGTTGTCTGATGCACGTGGAGGATGTGCTTCTAATGCACTTGACATCTCAAATTGGAAATAAAAGCTGTCATATTCACACGGAGCACTCTGATCTCAGCTGCCATGTGTTGGATAAAGGCTAGAGCTGATTATTTGGCCTTTTACAACCCGTTTTTGGAAGGTTGGGTTGGGTTGGGTGGCCGCTAGAGGACACTCTGCCCAAAACCATGAGTCGGGTCCACAGGGGGAGCAGATGAGTTCAGCAAACTTGCTTAGATTTCCAAGTGATGTCCGGGCAAACAAATAGCAGATTGCCTGAGGACTAGACGCAGAAAACCTGCAGTATAATGCTCTTTTATAGCTGGAAAAAAAATAGTGATTTTGCCTTCTATGACATGAAATTTTAGGTGAAAGCCCAAACCCAATGCACTCCACAAATGCACAAGTGACAGAGAATCTGAGGGGAGAAATGAACCAGGAAGGTATAAATGTCACTTTTGTTAAGTGCTTCTCTGTCACATTAATTATTTTTTAGATTACAGTCTAAAGCAGATGTGCAGGTTCATGGGAAACCTTCATTTGATCCTCCAGGTAATGTGGATTCGTGCTGTGTTTGTACTTCCTCAAGTACCTTTATATCCTAATGTGTGTTAGTGCCTCCCTCATGCTAAACCCACACATTTAGGACCTTGTGTAGTAATAACTGCAAAGCTAAAGACAAGCTGGTTTCAGTCTAAGCTTCTTTACAAAGGTGATTAATTCAAATGGGAACAAATCCTGCCTTTTGTGTCTCAATTTTATCATTCACTGGGAGAAACAGAGGACTTAACTCAGTTGATTTCAGTGTTTCTTTCCCTTTTCGCCCCTCAGTTGTCTTTAATGTCTCCAAAATCCTGACATTTCTCCAAATGGCATCCTTATAGAAAGAAATTGTATTTGGCAAAAGGTCTTTGAAATGAATCAGCTTTTACTCTGTGTAAGAAACTTTACAGATTGCAGGATGGGGATTTGTCTTTATTTGCAGGTTATTTATCTCTGTTAGTGATCTCCCTTTTAAAATCACTTATCTGTAGCATTCCACGCTCCCATCAACGGTTGGAAATGTATTTTTACTGGATGTTGTAACTCCGTGTAATAAGAGACAGCCTCTGTCCTAAAAGTCTTAGTGCCCAATACATTTGACAGGCTGTTGGATAAGACACTCTCCTTAGTTTTCAGAGTGTGCTAAGGCAAAAAAATTGACATAAAAATCTTGACCCTGGATCTTTTGCATCCCAGCTCAGCCCTGGAAGCACGGGATCATTTTTTGGTGGTTGTCCATGAAGGTGCATTCTGCTGTCAGACAAATGCACCAGGAGGAGGTGAGGAGTTAACTTGCTGTTCGAAAGAAGCAACAAGGCAAAAATAAATCAAAATTAAGAGTTTATATTTCAGCGCCACAATTAAAGAGGGGTGGGGACAGTCTGATCTTCAGTGATGTACATAATGGCAGAGGGGGTGGGCGGTTGGACTGTCAAACTGCCTTAATTTAATTGCAAACACATGCTGATGAGTCCCCTCCTCCTGGACCTCAGGGCTGGGAAACTTTTTTTTGTCAGCTCCCTGCAGTTCAGAATTGAGGCAAATGCACTCCAGCAAACACCATGCTCATCAAACCTTCAGCTCTTGGAGGCTTTTTGTGTTTTCTCCTCTTGCCTGGTTTCTCCTGCTCCTGCCCCAGTCGCTGCCTGTGCTTCAGGACCACGGTGCGATGCATGCATCTGATGTTGGAAACCATCCCCGAGATCCCGCCCCAGACAAACATACTGTGAGTAACCACTTCTTTTTGCTGCCTTTTTCTACCTGTTTGGTCTTTGGGAAGAGGGGAAAAAAAATAAAGAGTCAAGGCCAAAGGCATGCTTTTATCTTCCTTTTTTTTTTTTTTCCCCTGCAGAATTCCGTGCCTCACAAACTGTTTCATGCTTTTAAAACACAAAACAGAAACTGCTTCTTTTGGTATCAGTTAATTGCTAATGGGACAATCGAGGGAATTGAAAAATTTAGTAAGAATAATGCCAGGGCAAGCACTGGAAGACTGTTTTGGAGAATCAAAAGTCACAAATATTAAACTGAGCTTATAGAAATGTATGCAGTTTGCATTTCAGAAAGCTTTGGGTGTAGGGGAGAGAGGACATAGAGCAGTTCAGGCTTTTGTCTCTACCCTTTCCTGGTACATACAACACCATTTCATTCCTAAATTTTTAAGTCCTGGTTTTCCAGTTTCTATCTCGACTATGCAAACCAAAGGCTTATTTGAAAAGTAATGCTTGTGATAACTCACAGATTCCTTGAGAAATAAAGTACCTGTGAGTGAGGGAGCTGCTGGCTGAGTCCATTCAAACAGGAAAGGTGGAGGAAAAGGATGGAGACTCCTAAATAGCTCTTACTGATAAGAGGCAGAAGAGCACTTCCCTGTGATTCTAAACTAATCCTGAACCTAAAGGTGGGTTTGAGATGTAGTGGCATGTGACAAATTGCTTCCCTTTGTGCTGTTCTTATCTGATCTCTTGCCTTGGAAGACCCTTTTTGCAAATAGTTGGAAAGACTTGTCAAAAATTAATCTTTGCACTCATCCTGCTTAAACTGCTGCCAGTTGTAAAACTTCTTCAACACGAGCTGCTTGTAACAAACTAAATTTTATCTCAGCTGGCACATCCATACTACCATTTCTCCCACAGACATCTCACTAATGCTGCTAATGCATCTTCTCTGCTTGCAGCCTGAGGAAAATGATGTAGGCAGGATGCTGGCATTGAATTGCTGCCATCCAGACCTGTTTTCATGGATGGAGACCACAAAGGTTCTAGCATTAGTGACCCACAGGATGAGGTCTACACTTGCTACAGCTGCCAAAGCTTTCTCTCTCCCTGGGCTGTTGATGGAGTGGTTATTTACAGTGTGACACTGCTCAGTACTGTGCAGACTGGGTAGGGGTTATCTGCACTTACAGCAACTTGCAGTGTCTGACTCTTCCAATTGTCACCAAACTTTTTCTCCCTCTTATTCCCCTGCATCTTGAAATATTAAAATATTTAAAATACCCTGACATTGTTTGATTTTAGCAAAGTAACTGGTTCCTCCTTGGTTAAACATGGATTTTTATTGAGGGGAAAATTTGTTTCATCGGCTGAACTGAGATATTTCTGAGCTCATTAAAGCTTAATTTCTGTTCTGTGTTTGAAACGTGGCCACATTTGCTGTCACATTTGCTCCCTCTGGCAGCAGCACACTTCATTCTCTGTGCTGCAGGGGGCAAAAGCCTGACCCTGGCCCATTTTTGACCTTGCAGCTTTAGTAAAATTCCAGGTAGTATCTTGCTGTGGTGGAGGTTGCATTGAGTTTCCTGTAAAACTCAATCTGGAAAGGTGACCGGGTTTTCCAGTGCAGTCTCCCTAATTCCCTCTCTTCTGCTCTAACTGGTTTGCATGTGCACTGCTTGTAAATGGTCCATGTTTTCCCTGCTTAACCATTTTGGAAGGCAGGTTTATTTAGTTTAACAGAAGAGCAAGAACTTTGAATGGGAAACTGGGTTTTAAAACATTAACTAAATGGTAGAGGTGTGAGACGTAAAAGTAGTAATATTCCAAAATGAGGTGACTGTAGACCAGTATTTTTTAAGGCAATTTATCTGGTTTATTCCCTTTTACTACTGTCTGCATAATTTTAAGCAAACCCCATACTGGTAAGCAGAGATCCCCATAGATATAAAGACACATGAGCCTGGTGAGTGCTCTCTGTTGGCAGATCATGTGCCTTTGTGTGGTGTGTGGCGAGTAAAAATCCTGACTTCCTGGCTATCTTGAAGATCTAATGTATGTAAATGCATTTCCCAGCCAGCATCCCATTGTATTATTATAAATAACATTTGAATAATTAAACTTTTTTGAATCGTGCAAGATCAAAGAATGCTTCTTAACCAAGCCCTGACTACTCCAGCTTTTTGGTATGTTAATCTTTCTCCTGGGAGGACTGTTGTGTCAGACTGAACGTTCAGAATTATAGCAAGAATAGTCTTGATCATGGAGTTATTCTGAGTAGAAAATGTGGGATATTTTCCACACTTACCCTTCGGTATGAGTAGGACTGAGTCTGTGACTGCAGCTCCAAACACGATCCCAGGCTCCAGCTCAGTTCCCTCGCAGAACAGCTGCACTTTCCAGATGGAGTTTGCTTTGAAGTTGGGAGTATGGGACTTTCTGACCTCCGTGACTCCGTGCCATCCTCTCTCTAACAATCCTGGAAGAGTGGGGAAGTCTCCTAGCTGGCACACACTGTCCTTCACCAACCCTGCTGGCAGATGGCCCCCTCGGGGCTGGAGCCAGCTGGCGGAACTCGGAGCCGCCCATGGCCTTCTCTGAGCGATGCTGGGATTGGCATGGAACCAGTTCCAGGATTGATGAGCTGTTACTGGCTCCTCTTTGGTCGCCGTTTCCCTCCTCCCTTCCCAATCCCAGCTGGGTACAGCTGAGGATCCGGCCCAGTGTCTGGTTTTAGCAGCAGGCCGTTTATCGTTGGTAATGAAGTCTGTTGGTTTTATCCTGAGCAGAGGATAGGATGGCAGGAATGACTACACGTGTACAGATAAGCTATAAAAATTCACGGTGTAGAACTGCGAACGTATTTTGGCTGTTGTCTGTTCAATTGGAACATGATTATCCAGATGTGATCTGCTGGTTATTGCTGGGATTCAGGCAGTTCTTTTAGCCAGCAGCCCAAGGAGGGGAGCAGCTGTGGAACATACACTCCAAAAATTTGAATAGATCCTTAACCTTCCGTCATTTATTCTACAGTGTGACATTTAAGACAATAAGCTTTGAAACGTGTGGGCACGAGTGGAAGAAATCCATGGAAAGAAGTTCCCCTCTGGCTGGCAGCTAATGGATTGCAATCCAATTATCCATGGGTTATTCTCCTTTCTGCATTATGCAGAGCACATAATGAATGAGTCCTGCTAGAGAAACATAGCTGAGGGCACAGGCAAAGACGGGGCAGGATCTGGGATCTGAGCACATTGCTGGCATGAACTGAAGGTGACCCAGTTGTTCACAGACCTGGCTGCTAATTGGGCAGTGTAAGCATGGCCAGCTTACAAGTTTTGTTTCCCTTCATCATTGTGCTTATTGTTTGGTGGCTGCTCAGTTCCTCTCTTCCTCCCGCAGAAGGAAGGCTGGAGTAGGACAGGGTGTATCTCTCTTAGGCTGTTAATGAGCATAGTTTTGAGAGGGAATTTTATACATTTGTTGGGGAAAGGTTTACTGAGCAAATGAGTTCTTGGAAATGCTGCTCCCATTGTGGTCTCTGTCGTGTGTTTTGGGTTGAAGAATGGATTACTCATTTCCTCAGTGTGTGATGGTCTTATATGCAGCCATTAAACACACACCCACACATTCTGCATGTGCCAGGTGGGATCTCTTTCTGGCTTCTTTCACTGCAGAATTTAATCCTTATTAAACCTTTCAGAGGTGACCAAAATCTTCTGTATCTTCTATTCATAGAAGTACGTTCATCGGAAGGAAAATGGGGAGGGAAGGCGCTTAAAACATGTTTTCCTTCTAGAAACATTCCAGCATCTTGCGATGAAAGCATCCTAACTCTTGTGATTGTAGCTATCTTAAGTGTTTGGAATCCTGCCTTCACTGAACTTCCCAGTGCTTCAGCATCAGGTTCCCACTTGAGTTATTTGTATTTTCATTGCCCTCACTACATCCTTCTCTCCATAGATATACTGGGATTTTATCATCTGCTTTTTAAGGAAGAATTGTGTGTGTATTCTGGATAAAAATTTTAATGATCATGCTCTTAAAAAAGCAGAAGACCAACACCTATCCTGCATATTAAAGAGTTTCTTTTACTTCCTCTGGATCAGGGTCAGAACACACTTCAGAAGGAGGGAAGTTTGTCTTCATCTGATATGGGAAATATCTTGACTAGATGGTTCAAAGGAAATAGGCATTAGGTTAAGAGAGTCCTGCTCCTGGGTGCCAGGAATGCTCAAGAATAGACTCAGCTGGTTTAAGTAGGATCAGACCCTAAACTCCTTACTCACTGTTAATAAATAATAGCTCAAATTATCTAAGATTGATGACCTCAATAATTTGTTTTATAGTCTTCCTTCTTGAATATGTGTTCAGGACCAAAACTATGCATTGGAGGTGTTCCTTGCTCCTGTCCTGCTGGCAGGAGCTAAAGGGATGCCACGTGTCAGTTGAAATGATTCCACCAGGGATGAGGCACCAGCAGATGCCTCCTGCCCTGGCACTGCCTTCCAGGCCAGGCTCTGAAGCATAGCATTCCCAGCAGCTTACATGCCAGAAAATGTGGGATCAAACCAGCTTGATAGACTGGCTGCTGGACTGTGACGCAGAGGGAGCCCTTTTGAAAATCTGACTCCTGTTTGTGGGAGCTGAAATCTTAAAAAGCTGCGTTCAGGAATGCCTGTGGTAATTTCTTAATTAAAATCTAGTGTTGCCATCCCCTAAAACTTCAAAATATAAGTGGTGTGGCAGTGTAGCAAGGAACCACAGCCCTGCATCTGCTCGCTCTCTACTGTTTCAACCATGATCCTGTCATCTCGTTTACTTGTATTTCCATGCTGAACATATTTTCCTTCCTCTTCACTCTTTGAACAGTCAAATCTTAATGTCTTGAGCTGGTACACCCCAAAATAGCCAGGACTTGGAAAAGCCCCCAGCCCTGAGCCTCCCCGTGGTCTCCTCATCTGCCTTGCAGAGATGGCAGCGCTCAGCTGTCCATGTAGGGACTGGGAGATGAAGGCTGTCATTTATTAAAGCCATTTGGGGACTCGTGTGGGAGAGGGACATTCCTGAGTTTGGGAGCTGATGACAGTGAGTCTGGAAGACTTCATTTCCATCTCAGCAAGGCAGTTTTTCCTTCTTGCCAGGACTGGAGTATTTTGGCAGGATGGGGGAACCTGCAGAGCTGACTCTGATGTTCTGCAGATAAGCAAGAGAAACGAGCATTTTTCTGGTAAATGTTCTGATTCTTCTTATATATGGAAACTTGACTTATAGGATATTTTTAGGATGTGTTTAGGATGTCTTTCACACCTTGGCTTCCTCAGGAGACACTGGTAGGAACCTCAGCATCTTGCCTCTGTAAAACCACCTTTACTCTCTGTGTCATTGTTGGTAATGATTGTGTGGCTGCCACTTACCAACCAGTTCTGGGTGAAATGCTCCAGAACTGTCAGCATTACTGCTGTGCACAAAGGATGCTTCGATGAAACCAACCCAGTAATTTCCATGGAACTGCAGTAAAATGCCTTTTGTAGCTAATTATCTGCTTAGTTAACATAGTAATACATGAGTCTGTGAAAGCCTAAATAGGTTAAACAGAAATGGAAGTTTCTTGTAAAAGCCATTGATTGTTTTATATGCTAATCACTGATAATTATTTCACACAGTGCTTGCAGGGATGATTGTTCTCACAGCAGCTGAGAGCCTCAGACAGATTGGAGTGTCTTTCTGTCAAGACCCATTTCCCAATGCATTTGCAAGTTCTCGCCTTCTGTGTACCTCTATAATGGGATTGAGTTCCCAAATTCAGAAAAGGCGAGTTATTTCTGTAGCAGATCCCAGATTATCCAGGTATTCCAGCTCACTTTCCTGTCAGAGCTGTGGTGCTTTGGCACAAGGGTTTGGTGAGATTTTCTGCTGAGCCAGTCAAGCTGTTGTTGTCCGGAGGGATCAGTATTGGGTGACCCAGGACAGCTGCTGTCCCAGGCCTCCAGTGAGCACTCTGTGTGTGTGAAGGTAGAAGAGAATCTGGGATCTTTTAGCAGCAGATATTCCCTTTGTTCCTTGTGGGAAGGTATCTTGTAATCCCAGACTGCAGGCCTTGAAAACATGGGAGAGAGTTAAATCACAAGGGATTATTCTTTTCTCCCCATTTTGCAAATTCCCAGGTAGAAAGAAGCAGGCAGGAGCGAGGGAGCCCAGCTGCTGGTGCACAGGGCAGCTGGAAGCAGCTGGGCATGGGAGAAGCTGTGTGGGTCCCTGTGAAAAGCACACTTGTTCGTGAAAAGAAATGTAAATTTCCAGAATAAGCGCCCTGGGAATAGAGAGAAACAAGTGTTTCTGTGTAAGAGGAGGCAAACTCTGTAGGGAATGTTCTCAATCAAATACAGGCAAGCCAGGAAATTCCCAGTGCAGCCCTCCATGACATTCATTGCCAGTGGTGCTTTAGGCTAAGGCAAGGTCTGGAGAGAAAACACTGTGGATGAGCCAAAGTGTTGGGGTTTTTACATGGTAAAGAGGAAGATTTAGGTTCCTCTGCATCTCCAAGGACTTTCTTGGCTACTCAAGGACATCTACATTAGTGGTTTATTTTTTCCTGTGTTTTCAGAGGTGTTCTCTCTTACCTGTCATTCTGGCTTTTGCTTTTTGTTTCAGCTGTGGGAGCTGAGTGCCTCAGTGTGAAGGAGGGCTGGGAAGGATTGCAGTTGTCTTTGGTCATTACAATAGTCGTAGGGTTTTTTTCCCCGCCTGCAGCCTGTGACCCAAAGTGGTATTTTACACTTCACTGCCTGCTCCCTGCTGCCTTCCATGAGCATCAACAGCTCCAGCCCTGACCCCTGTGTATTCCTTCCATGGACTTGTAATGTTCCCTATTACCTGTAGCCAGCTGCCTGGACTAATTACACAGCCCTTTACAACCCCCCAGGGCAGGCAGAGTTGGTATCTGTGCGCTGCAGTGTATAAATCAAGTTTGTATTTCTTCACCTTTTTTCATGGTCTAGTCTTTCCTCATTTCCTTTTAGTGAGGCCATGGAGAACAGGCAGCACATTGTGCTATCAGTGCTGCCAGTGTTTAATTGTATTTGCCTTTATGGTGTCAGTCATTCCCTTGAAAACTCTGTAAAGACACCTTCAAATTCACATCATCAGGGAAGAAGGATGTGTAACTCCTTCCAAGAAGAAGGACAAGAAACACACATTTGCAGCAATGCAAATAAAGCCAAACACACCTGAAAATGTCAAAGGTGAAGTTAAAAACTACAGTTCCAAAGGATGATCCTTTGGGACTGCAGTTTGCAGTGGACAAACAGAGCTGGTGAATTACAATTAGAAACATTTTCTTGAAATACTGTGAAGCTGTGTTTCTTTCTGCACTCTAACTCTTTTGTGTGCAATACTTACCACCAAGAGAGGGGAAAGATTTCTTCCTGTATCAGTCTTCTGATTCCTTTGGTCAAGGTGGAAAAGTTAAAGGAAAAACACAACAGAAAAGACAATGTCCACTTGCCTGTGTTCTGTTGCATTCACTAATAACAAAGGGGTAACAAGGCAGAGATTTAATATTTCAGTGTAATGCGAGTAAAATTGCCATGCATTTTCTGCCTAAAAAGTAAGAAAATTATTGTGCATTTTTTGATGTAAAAGAACTAGTTTTGCAAACTATCAAGTTTGCAAATTAAGAAACATTACATCATGGGACTGTATTATTAAGAAACATTACATCATGGGACTATGGTTTTAAACTGAAAGAAGTCAGGTTTAGATTAGGTGTTAGGAAGAAATTCTTCCCTGAGAGGGTGGGGAGGCCCTGGACAGGTTGCCCAGAGAAGCTGTGGCTGCCTCATCCCTGGAAGTGTTCAAGGCCAGGTTGGACAGGGTTTGGAGCAACCTGGGCTAGTGGAAGGTGTCCCTGCCCATGGCAGGGGGTGGGACTGGATGATCTTCAAGGTCCTTTCCAACTCAAACCAGTCTGTGATTCTATGATCTTAAAATAAAATCAGCTTTACTTATTGTGTAACCTCTTTCCAAGTACTTGCTCAAAGCTGTTTCAGCCCCCCCAGGTCCTCCCTGTCACTTTGGGCTCACCTGCAAGGACTGCACCTCTTTCTAATCTGAATTTTATAAAGGCCACGATTCTTGTTGATGCCTGTCTAAAAATAAGTGTTGAACTTGTAGCTATTTGTAGAATTATTATTTTAAACTCTGCTTCCATGTGTAAGTTATCACTAGAATGACGGGCAACTCGTGTATTTTTCCTCTTAAAGCAAATGCCCTTAAAAGGCTGCCTTAAACTGAAAAATAGCTGTGTGTTCTCTAAATGGGATAGATCAAGCAGTGTAGGATTAAAAAATCTACTTCATTGTTTTGCTTTGGACAGAAACTTGCAGCAAACCCCATTTGTCAGCCTTCTGTGATTTGTTATAATACACTGGGCCGTGCGAGGTGCCAAATCAATGCACAGTCCCTATAGAAGTGTTTCTACTTGGTTAACCAGGTTAAACCACTTAGCTCTTATTTTATTATCTCATTAGCAATCCAAACCCCATGTTTTAGGGTTCCAAGTTGATGTAGTTCCGTGGGCAGCCCTTGGAAATTGCCAGAATCCCCTGGGGTCCAGTAATTCTAATTGAAGTTGGCACAAATTTGAAATGCAGGCAGCGATAAGCTGTTGTGAGTCTTGGAGCATTGTGGAGCAAAATGGGAAATGCTTATTATATGAGGTTATTTGAGCAGATTTAACCATTTTAGGGCAAAGATAGTTTTGCTAGGGAGCTAAAATACGGGTCCATGTGATGATGAGTGTTCCCTTAAAAATTAGTATGAGATGCAAGTGTAATTGCACTTGAACTTGGGGTGTTTTGCTGCAGACCTTTTCTGCTGCTCGTGGAAATGATCACCTGAGTCCTTTCAGTGTTTAGTTTTCTGTGAAATTAGACTATTGAATTTTCTCAATGTAGGCTTGTCCCAGCTCACTGCAGACAAGAGCAGAACCCCAACCATTGTTGCCACCCCTTCTCCACTCTGTTCCCTGGTCTTTGTCTCCATTTTTCCTGTTGATGTAGGCCTGGTGTGATAGACCCTCCCAGCAGCCCTCCTCCCTTCCTCATGGGGATGATGCTGATTGCTAATGGCTTGTTTATGTGTTCTGCTTTTAGAGATTTACGCTTCAACCACATCAAGGAGATACAACCTGGAGCCTTCAGAAGACTGAAGAACCTCAACACACTGTAAGTTCCACTCTGAGCATGTCCATTTATTACTTGTGTTGGTACTGTCCCCTGTAGCTATTTAAAGGTGCCCTTGGGCTTTTAGTTATTTCAATCAAATTGTGCATATCCAACTAAAGCTTTAAAATTCTCTCTGTCCTACTCTGGGTCATGTTTCTTAGATTTTTTAATTAAACATGCCATTTAATAACTTTCATTTTTCACAATTAACCTCTGTTTTAATTAAAAATCTGATGCATTCTAGTACTAACTGAGGATGTTTGGGCAGGTATGGCCTTAGAGTAGCTCATAAAAGAAGCTATGACCTGGAAGCAAAATAGTGAAGGGATTTATTAAAAGCTTCCTCTTTCCTATGGCCTATTTGAATGCAGGAACCACATAAGTTGCTCTATGTGAGTTTGATTGAAGTGAGAGAGCATCTTTCAAATGCCACCTTGTCCCTATGCCTTGCCCTGGAATAGATGCCTACACCTACCCTACTCCAGGTAGGAATGGGAGTAGAAAGCAGTTCCTCCAGTCTTTCATCCCTCACTCACATTGATGTACAACTCTACTAACGAGCTTTTCACTCTTCTCAAAGGAAATCATGGGAGCCTTTGCTTGTTCTTGCTGCTGCAGGGTTTGAAGGCAGATCTGAGTAAATCTGCACCCTGTAGCCAAGAAGCTGAAAACACACCAGCTCCCAAATCAGAACCAGAAGCTGTGTCAGCACAGCACTGTGTGGATGTAGTTGAGCTGTTGAGACTCAGATCCAATTATCTGAGCTGTAACACGGTGCTAACAGCCATGGGATTTCCAGGTCCAAGCTGGAATTCCTCAGTGAGGCAAACCAGCTTGTTTGGGAACCTGCACTGCACGACAGACATTTGTACACTCATGGTCCCAAATGGTAAGAGAAAGTCCAGGTTGCTTTTTTGCTGTCATACCTTGAGTGATCTGAAATCCCTGATCCTGTGAAGGTGGCAGAGCTGAAGGAAGGAAGACCTGGGCAAAAAGGCATTCAATTGTTAAGTAGTTAATTGTGAGTAGTTTAGGAAGAGTGGTAATACAACAGGACTTTATCATAGAGACCTGTTCAATAGTTATCTTCTAAAAATCAAAATTTGCTGAAGATTGTTCCACTCTGTGTGTGGGACTGATTGGCCAAGCCATGACTGCAGGACGCTTCAAAGTACCCTGATTGTGGCCCAGACCCCTGCTTATAAGACAGGTGGTCCACTAGTAGGCTGGTCAAAAGCTTTATTACCAATGATGCTGTTCATCCACAGCACCAGAACAGCCCATGTTAGTCTCTCAAACAGCACCGTGTGGTACTTAATTGCCAAAAATAATAGATGGAAAGGATGCTTTGGGTGGATTTCTGTCATTTGAGATGGGGTCAGATAGGGTGATGAATGAGACTAAAGTATGTAGAGGGAAAGTAGAGTCTGAGTCCATAGGGTTTTACCTTATCACAAAGCTCTCCTGAGGTCTCTTGATCTCCAGCCCTGCTCTTCCACCCCTGAAGCTCTCCTGAGTCGAGGAAACAAGCAGTTCCAGATGATGTCATCCCTGTGTGATCCAGGCAGATGTTTGGCAGGCAGCTTGCAGGACCACCAGGCGAGTTTCAGCTGAACCCTGGGGAAAATAAGGATGCTGGCAGGGCCTCACTTGGAGAGATGCTCCCCCCAACCTGCCGAGCTTTGTAAGAGATCCCATTTCCTGCCTTGCCTTGGGCTGGGCAGGTCTCTGACACGTGCAAGACTTCTGCTTCTGTCTTTCTGACTCCTGACACTCTGCATAAAGCCAGATATAGATACACAGCCTGATGGAAGAGGAAAGACCTGTCTCCCTGTAATACCTGTTTATGCTCCATGAATTTGTCCAGTTCTTTTTCCTTTCTACATCCACACTCTCCTGGTCAGGGACCTCAAGGACAGCAAGTCCATGAACAGGTACTGAAGGCAGTTACGTACCCCCTAACATCCCTGATCTCATGATTTCAGATGCCAGAGCAGTAAGAACAATGTGTTTTCACAGATGGTGGGCAGACACTCCTGCTTTTCCTAAATACTGTCCTATGGCCATCATCAGAGCTGGAATACTGGCCTAGGTGAAACACTGCTCTGACAAAATCCCGCATTTTTATATTTGAATTCCCAAAATCAACTGGATGTGTAAAGGAAACATTTCCATTTAGATAGTATTTCATATGCTCAGTTGTATTTCCTGGTCTGGCCAGCACACTGGAAAAATCAGTTCTTCTCACACTTGTAGCATTTAACTCCCAGGATGAGGAGCTTGATAACTGAATGAGAGAATGTCAGACCTCTCACTCCTGAAGCAAATTTCTCTCCAGGAACTTTGGTTTGGCCAATTCCCACGTCAAAACTGATGAGACTGGAAGAATCTGCTGATGCTGCTTAGATGGTAAACTTTCGCCTGAGGACTTAGACAGGTCTTCAAGTGATAAAGGGAATAAATCATTTAAAATCCCTGAGAGACTTCCTGGGAAAGTTTGTCCAGAAAATTTGAAGTGGGATCTTTGGAGGATAGAGTGGTTCAGGTTCTACGTGCAGAGCTCTGAGCTTGCATCTTTCTGCCATGGGAACTTAAATGTTCCATAAGCAAATAAATGTGTTTTGAAGAGCTTTTTCCTACAAAGGCAGAGGAAGGGCAGCAGATTCTGGTGAAGCTTCTGTTCTGCATCTCCTTTTGGGCAGGATGGCTGTACTATATCCAAGTTTGACAGTTTGTAAACCACCCTGATAAGGAAGCCTTTGTAGCCTGCGTTGGATGCAGGGAGGTGAGCTGGGAGCCTGTGTGGGTGTCCAGTGGGGCTGTTCAACAGTTCAAACCCTCCTCTGACTCCTCTCTGCTTTTCCCTGGTGTGGGAGATTTGATAAATCACAGAGCACTACTTTAACATTAAAAACAGAAACCCTCTTTGTGGAAGAGATACAGTCACTGTATGTTTCTGGCTGGGGATTCCTGGTACAGCACCACAGGTTATCCTAAATCCTGCACCACTGGGAGATTCCTTGTTAGCTCTCTGCAATGTTATGTGCATTGGAGAAGTCCTCTTGGGCTAAATGTCTTAGAGAGTTGTAAGATTTCCTCATCCCTTCCTATTGCCTCTGCTGAGTTCCTGTGCAGGTGTTGGTGAGGATCTCCTTGTGTATTTTTAAACTCTTAACATGTCCCCTTGGTAAAAGAAAAAAAAAAAAGAGTAGAAGGGAGAAAGAGGCAAAACCCCCTCTTGTATGCCATCCACAAAATACCACAGCTCCTGGACAGCTGTTTTGCTGGAGTTTGCCAGCACTCTCTGCATCACTGAAGCCAACATTAGCTCAGAGCAGGTGTTGGGCTGTGGAAGAAAGAGAGCAAACACGCTACAAGCTCATGGTGAGGCACAGCCTCTCATTGCTTTCCAGTTTTTGCTCCTTTAGGTCATCTTTGGGTGGGGATGGTCCTTACACGTTCCCACAAGAGTCAGAACTCTGCCATGGTGACCCAGTTGATCCATCTCTGTATTCTCAAACCAAGACCATCACAGCCAAATGGTTGCTGCTATTTGGGTCTCTCCAGCATCATCTTTAGAAACATCCAACCCAGAGACCAAAGCAGTAATTCTCAACTTCCCCAGCATGTATTTTGTTCTGCCTGAGGCACGAGCACCCAGGAGAACAGGGACCCTGTGGAGACCACGCTGTGTGTGCCTCTGCCTGCCCCTTTGTCCTGTCAGTGCCATTGCTCACATCACATTTCTCTTGCTGCTTGGGTGAGAGCAAAGGGCATTTCTGGTGAGCCCTGCAGCTCTGCTCTAGATGCCTGGGAAGGGTCTCAGGATGAACAACAGCAGTAACGTGGAGTCTCTGTGTTTTATCCTCCAGTAGCTCTTGAGAGAACGTGCTCCTGACAGCAAGGAGGGGATGTCAGAGTCTGCTTGGATCTCAGGATAAAAGTTCCTTCCTCAAATGTGGGAAATGGCTATTCCAGATCATTCTGTCAACAGGGGAGAATGCACGGTTGAACATAAAACTCACTTTTTCTCCCCCTTTTAATGCACTACATGATGATTTCTGTTAATGGTGTGAGGAAAAAAAATAGCTGTTATGTCACAATGACTGTAGCATGTGTTTTGTCACACAGAAAGAGGAAAGAGTACATGGTTTGAGTCTGAATTCTGTACTGTCACATCATTTAATACATTTTTCAAAAAACAGAAAACGACTCATTTAATGCAAGTTAAGCCTGTGCTTGGCAACCTGGAGGGAGGGTGGGGAAGAAGGAAGAGGCAGTCAGGACATAAAACCTAAAGGAAACTGAATGTAAAATATTCTTTCTGGTGAATCTGGGCCAGTTCTCATCATGCTTGTATATCTCAAACATCCCAGAAGATTTTTTCAGGAGTAAAACCTGTGTGATTAAGTACACCTACTTATTTGGAGCCCAATTCACCATCTGGCATGAAGGGAAATGCCACGTCATTTTGCTAGGAAACGTGCTTCTGATACTTTTAATTTAGCCTGTTTTGCTACAGGGTGTGCTTAAAATAATGATAATGATCTTTCCAGCCTCTGTCTGCCAGAGCATTTATTCCCAGCAGATCTGGTTAGCAGTAGATCTTAGCTTTCAATCCTCTAAGGTTTGCAGGAATTTGGGCATTTTTGCTGTGGATTGCAGCTGGGATCCGTAGCCAGGTCATGCCAGGATTTTGCACATTTCTCTGCCTGGATGAATTGCACAGGAGTCAAGGAGCAGACAGCTGTGCAGAAGCCATCCAAAGTCTTTCTAGGAGCCAGATGTGCTGTGTTGTCTATGGATTTCTCTGAAAGCAGAATTTTGGAATATGTGGACTGTGATGGACTTCATCAATTATCTCACTTTCTAATGTTTTCCAGGACTTATCCTTCCATTACAATGGGGAATCCTGACACAGGAAGCGGAGATGGCTTCTTCCATGCTTTTTTTATTCTTTAATCAGGCAATGAACAAATTTCTAAGTATCAGACGATGAGATAAGAGGCCTGTGGACTGCTTGCCATCTGAACTTCCAGAATTTGTCTTATTTGGCTGCATCACTGATTACACTCCCTTGCACTGTCCAAAACAGCCAAGACAACAAAACAGACTAGGTTAATGCTTTTAAATAGCCCCAAAATGCAGTCAGACAGCATGTTGCAATTTGAAATCCCGGTCTGAACTCCTGGTCTGAACTCCTTGCACAAGAGATAATGGTCAGAAAAGGAGTCCAGAGCACGGTGGTGTGTGGGGCTGCTCAGGCTGTTGGTGTGACCCTGCTCCAGGACCTGCTCACCTGTGTCCTGTCCCTTGTGGGGGAGCAGCCGATGCCGGTTGCGTGGCAGGATCCAGGTGCTCACATCCATGGCAGTGACATTGGTGCTGGCACTCACCTGTCAGCCCATCATGCCCTCAGAAGTGGGGCCAAGGATCAGATAGCAGAGAACAAGCTACCTTTGTCCTGCCCTGGCCAAAGATGAAAGTGTGCTGATAGAGGCAGGGAAGGAAGCTGGCGCGGCTGGGCCGTGTTGTCTTTGTACCGTGGGTAAATAGACAAAAGCTCTCTCCTGTACTGCTCTCAGGCAGTTATTTCCAGCCCTTGGGTGTTCAGTCACCAAACAAACCTTTGGGTTGGTGTTCAGGGACTGTATTTCCACTCAGCAGAGCTGGCTGTCAAAGCAGGATGGTGTGTTCCAAGGACTTCATTTTTGCTTCCTTATGAGGGAAGTTGGGCTGTTTGACCTCAGCCATGTGTATTGAGCCATTGCTCCCACCTGTGCAGGAACTCTCCAGCAACCTTCTGCCTTGACCTCTTCAGGCTGCTTGTCCCCAACCCTGGTGATGTTCAGTTTGGTAGTGGCACCCACATCCATGGCATCTGGGCAGCTGATCAAGGGAGGGCAGTCAAATCAAGAATAATGAGGTTTTTCTCAAACCCTTATTATTTGACTTCCAAAGTTCTGTGCACTTGAGTTTATCATGTGCTTTTTGGGTGCTTAATGTAATTCTCCACCTGAGAACAAGCTGGTAGAAAGCTGGTGTGACTCAGGTGCCTGGTGGGAACTTGTGAACCTGCCATCACACGTGTGTTTCTGTCATCTTTTATCTTTTCTGTCATCTTTTATCTTTTCTGTCATCCCTGAGGCATTTGATTTTATCTTCATCTTCTTTTCCCACATGCTTTCTACCATTTCTCCCCATCTCTTTGTCTTTTCTCTCCATCATTTGTCTGCACCAACTGTTTTTCCCAGGTGGAGACCTTGGCTTGTAATGACAGAGGCTGGCTGCCCTATTTTCTCTGGAAAAGTGGGACAGAAGATTAGGCTTTACTGCTGGGAAAGTGCTGAACTGTCTTCTCAACTGCTGCCTGGTGGCAGGTCATTCCTGAGGAGCAGAATTATCACAAAAATCAGCTTGTAAAATAGAAAATGCACATTTAGTGCATGTATTAAACTTGACCCAGCGTTGTGAGGTCTGGCTGCTCGCAGAGGGAATTGCAGTTTTTCCTACAATGGTAGGAAAAGAAATCTTTGCAGCACACAGTCACATCTCTCCTCTCCATCCACAACCCCATTTAGGAATTTTAAAAATTAGTGTAGCTGGTAAAATCCTCGCTCTGGGCTATTCAGCTCTAAACTCCACCAGCTCTGAGCTTCGCCAGATCTGCAATCAGTGGGATACCACAGCGACAGACCCACAGGAGTGCGGTTGGGCAGCCACGATGAATAGCTAAATTCATATATTAAAGAGCTATTTATAAGTGATTTATTGTCTTTGCTCGGTGTTGGGCTTGGCAGTGGCTGCAGAAGAGGCTTTTGTAGCGTTCAGCTGTGTGGTTACCACTGCTGCACAGTGTGGTTCTTTACAGGGCTGAGCTGTTTCTGGTCCTTGGCACCGGCCATCATTTGCATGCACAGTCATGGCAACTGCACATACAAGTCAGAGATTGCTTTCCAATGTGATGTGGCCCATAGGTTTTTTATTAAAATCTGGCACAAGGCTCCCTAGATCGAAAGAGGCTGTCTCTGAGTAGCCTCAGGAGTCAGAACTGAATTTATTTCTTTCTCATTTGCAGATATTGGTTTACCAAGTGATTAGAACAAAGCTGTTACCATTTTATAGCTCCTATAACTCCACTGTGTGAGCTGGTGTTTTAAAATGCATTTGAACTCTTAAAAACTGTCTCTGCACTCCCCTGCTCCCAGGTTGAACACAACCAGGCACCTCCAAAAACCAACGTGGTTGTACAAGAGTGGCAGCAATGATTTAATATCCCCCTCCCTTCTGCCTCCTTCTGCCTGTCTCCCTTCCCCTCATCCCTTTCCTGGCCAAAATTGTAACTTGGGGCTGAAAACCACTGTGGCAAAAAGTGGTTTGAACAAAAAGCCTGTGGCAAAAGACTTTGAACACTGTACATATTGGAAGCACTTGGCACCTCTGGGTAAGAGACCTTCTCATTGATTTGGCTGGTGTGAGTACACAAACTTTGATCTGCTAACCCTTTAAATCTTAAATTCTCTGACAAGCAAGCTCAGGAATTTTCAGTGGGCATCCGAGAACAGAAAAGCCACAAATCTCACATGTGCTCAATTCACCACTTGTATTTTTCTCTCTTGATTTGAACAGGCTGCTGAACAATAATCAGATAAAACAAATTGTGAGAAGATCCTTTGAAGATCTGGAGAACCTGAAATACCTGTGAGTTGGTATTTTCTTAACCACTTTAAAATTTACCAACCCGCTTTTAATGTTTGCCAGCCAAGGACATATTTTTTTGTGTTTGGAGTTCCTGGATGTTAATGTCAGCGTCAGGTATGAAACATTGCCCTTGAATCCAATCGACAAGCTCTGCTTCGACTTGAGGTTCATTATTGTTTCCTTTGTATTTTTAGAACACAGCTGCTGATGAGTTGGCCTAATGCTTTTTCCTTTCTCTCCTTTTGAAAGCTACCTTTATAAAAACGAAATTCAGAGCATCCAGCAACATGCCTTCCACGGGCTCCATTCCCTGGAACAGCTGTAAGTACAGATGAACCTTGCTTGCTGTGTTTCCAGATGTGGAGAGTACCAGGCACTTTAGGAAGGGGTAGGATGAAGCTTCTGTTTGATCAGCCAGATTTGCCACTGGGTTAATTTGAAAACAGTTGGTCCCAGCACTGATTTTGGTTAGTAAATACTGAGGTCTCTTCCTGTAGGTTTTTTTCTGATCCTAAACCTCTGGAGCATAGGAAGAACCAGCTGTGCTTCTGATGCCCTTTATGTCCAAGGACCTTATGATGGGAAGAGACAGGGGTCTGCAGGGTGGCCTGAAGCAGCAGGCAGCTGGCCTGCTGGGTTTGTGTCTGCTGGGACTCCAGGAGCAGAGGGCTGATCTGGCCCTTTACTTAAATTGAGGGACTGCTTGAGTTTCTCTCTTACCCAAAGCTTTGCTGGGAAGGAATGGATAAAGTGCAAACTGAGAGCTGGGGCAGACAGGCATTTGTGGGAGCTACCAGGATGGTGATGCTCACATGCTGTAAAGCATCTGGGCGTTGCAATGGGGGAAAATGATGGATCCAAACAAAAGAAGTGATGGCCTTCCAACCTGGCCTTGAACACTTCCAGGGATGGGGCAGCCACAGCATCTCTGGGCAACCTGTTCAAGGGCCTCACCACCCTCACAGGGAAGAATTTCTTCCTTATTATTTATTCTTCCTAAATATTTTAATTATAGGAATTATTTGCCTTACTGAAGACGAGGCACTAAAGGTGAAACCATTCTGATTCGTGCATTGTCCCCAACAACAATGTTTATAGGGCTGGAATGTAAGTAAAGATTTTGCCGTAAAAGGGATAGGATCCAGCTTGTTCTCCATGCTGACAGCAGAAGTGGAAATGGGAAGTGTCAGGCAAGCCTAACAATAGGGGGGTGTGTGTGTATAAAATATGGTTTTTCATCAGCCAGCTGAGCAAGGATGCATGGGAGAAAATATAGGAAGCCGAAACTGGCTCTAAGCTGAGCTTAGAGAGCTGGTGCTGGCAGCAGGGGTATTTCAACAATGAGCGTTCCAGACTTGATGTCACGAATAAAAGAAAAAAACAAACCCAACAAAACCACAAAACCAACAAACAACCCACTGAAAGTCCCATCTGTTTTCAATCTTGGGCGGGCATAGTTCCAGAAGAATTAGCTTTGCTCAAATTCTACCCCATTTTCCTGTCACCCCCAAGCCAGCTTTTCAAGAAAAAGTATAGCTCGATTGATGGGCAGTATCAGATGGTTTCCTCAAGGTCCAAAGCACTTTCAGCAGACATCTGAGCCTGATTAGAGCACGCACATCTCTTCCCCACTGTGACCCTCCAGTGCAGAATCTGAGTCACCGTCTCCCAGTTTGCGCTCTGATACTGGACCATTTATCATGAATCCTTCCATTACAAATCAAACAGCCATGTGGAGGCTTAGGCAATTATTTCTCAATGCATTCAGCTACAATAGCAGAATGAGTATTTGTAGATCTGTGATTAATCTGTGTCTGCTGTGAAATTTATGCCTGTGTAAAATAAGAGGGAAGAGTTTAGGCAACTTTGGAACCATGAGAAATGCATCTAAAGGTCAGGAACATGTCAGTTGTGGTGGTGAATGTCACAGCTCATGAGAACAAGAAGTGTCAGATATTGTGGTGAGTTGCTCTGCAGACCCCAGGTTTGCTTTGCTGATGACAAGGGGTGACCTGGGACACAAGGTCTCCCAGGCCTCTGGAGTAGCAGGTCACACTTGAGGTTTTAGTGGAACTAAAACCATAAACTTGTGTTAGCAAGAACTGGGCTGTTCTGCTGATGTGCTGTTTAGATCTAAGTGTTCCAGGTGACTGCACCATCTCTGTTTCTGGGGGCTGTGCCTTCCCTCCACAGAACACAACAGCCCCACACCAGCCATTTGGAGATGTTTCTGCTCCTGCTGGGTGGATACATGTGCTGGGAGCCCCTGTAAGAACCACACACAAATGCAAGCTGGAAAAGACCTCTGGATGTCTCTAGTCTCACCTTCAGCAAGGACCAATTTCAAAGTTTTATCAGGCTGCTCAGGACCTTTTTCTAGAAATTAATCACCAGCAAACTCATTTTCCACTCAGAACTGTTGCAATTCCCAGGCTGGGAACAAGTGCCTTGTAGTAAGGCCATGTCTTCCTCCCCAACAATCCAAGAAGATGTTGGGAAAGACAGGGAAAATTACTGTACAATACCTGGATGGGAGCAGCTGCTGCTGGGTCTCCATGAGCAGTAGTTTCCTCCTGACCCTGAACAGTGCAACAGGCAGTTCACAGTGATGGTGGTCTTGGTCTTCAGGGGAAAACAAACCAGCAAATCTATCCTTTTTTTTTTTCTGTCTCTGTTTTAGTTTATTAAGAGACAGAGTAAATAATTGACAGGATAGGGAAAAGCCATGTTGGCCACTGTGTTTGCATCTGGAAAGTGGAGACACTAAAGTGGATTCTGGCTTCTCAACATCTGCCCTGAGACAGTGTGGTGACCAGCGGGGGGGGCATTGGTGGATTGATCTGGGAAGATCTTCTGTCTCTTAAATTGCAATCTGTATGATTTCTGTGTGACAGGTACCTGCATTTCAACAACCTGGAAAGTCTGGAGCTGGAGACTTTTAGTGACCTGCCTAAACTTGAAAGGCTGTAAGTAAAGATAGGACATTTCTTGGGAGTAAGGGCGTGAGGAGAAGGGAAAACTCCTTCTTTTTGTGTAACAGTTTTGGTAGCATGAAGTGAGATCTTCAAAATGGAGGGAAATGCAAAAAGAAACTTCTTTAAAGAAGGAGGTTTTACATACTTGCCAAGTAGATGGGTGACTGAGGATGTGAAGGGAATTTCCCCTTTTATGTTATGTTCAGGTTTCCATCTAAACAGGGGTAAATCTGCAGAAAGCCCTAGAGCTGGCCAAGCCAAGTGAAATTTTTCTCTGACCATAAGGTCAGCAACATTAGTCACTGCTGGGCAGAGTGTGCAAAAAAAAAAGGGGATGGAAAAGGGATAAAGTCAGAAAAAAAATCTAACAAGAAAAACACGCATCCTTCTTGAAAGCAGTAAGGAAATGGAGTCCTGTGTCTCCTGCTCCCCAGGATTGCTTCTAGTAGTAATGTAGCCACTAGGACAACAGACCATGTGGTGTTCCTGCTCCGTGGAGAAACCAGCAGACCCTTCTCTGCTGTGTGGAAATGTGCATTATATCCATATGTGCCAGGGAAATAAAATTGTGGGATCCCACACCCTTAGGAAAATTCAGACCTGGATCAGTGTGTGGCTGATCTCAGTCACTGTATTTGATCCAACAAAAATGCTGGATTTAAATTTTAAAGGAAGGTTTGTCAGCCTGGTTTTGTCAGCAACCAGGCTGAACTCGGGTGCACACATGTGTGTGTGCAGACATTTGCACTCAAGCTGTGCTGCTTTTGTGTTCTCTCCCGTTTCACCATCTCCAAAATTTGCTTCGTGTCTTTTATCAATGGTCTCTTATTAGTTTTAGTTGTAACCAACAAAAATAAATTTCCCCATCATTATGGGAATGGGAAGTTAATTATCCCATCTTGTTCCCCGCTGATGCATTTTCATGGAATCAGGGTTTTTCCCTAAGAACTGGGGAGTGCTGTCTGTGGGCTAAGACTCTAGAAATGAAAATTTTGCTCAGTTTTGTTCAGAGATAAGCCCAGCTTGGACAGCTGTTGTCTGAATTAGATTTACTCATGAGTTTGGGTTAATAACAACACTGAGTCTAAGGCATGAGTTGTCCAACTTCTCCTGGAACCATCCTCCAGTGGCTGCCCTTGTAAAGTTGTCATGTCATCTGCCAGGGGGGAAAGAAAAGGTCCCCCTGGAACTGACCCAGGCACAGAAAACAGAGGGTGTGTCTGGCCTGGGATTTCGTGCCCTTTCTCCTCCCTTTGCAGAGAAACTTTAAGGTTCCCATTAAACCTGTTACATCACATCTTGAGTCACCCTTTCCAGCCCACACCCGCTCTCCTCTTTGGCATATTGCATCGTACCCACAAATGGGTGAAATTCCTGCAGCTCATGGAAACAAACACGGAATGCAAAAACTGAGCTGCGGTTAAACTGAGTTCTGACCTGGGATGTTGTCACCCCCGTAGTGCAAATACTGAATAATGTTTTGGCTTGGCTTCTCCCATTTCAGATTCTTGCACAATAACAAGATTTCCAGGATTCATCCAGGGACATTCTCTCAACTGGAATCCCTCAAACGGCTGTAAGTAAAAAACATTGCCTGCAAAGAGCACTTGTTTATCTTCGATCAGATGGCCAGGACCCGAGGAAGAATGTGCCTGGTTGGCAAAGCTTTCAGTTGTTGCACTTCTAAGACCACCGCTAAGTTTATGAAACAGTTTTGGTTGGACCCGAAAGCTTATTTAACCAGTTAGAAGTTTCTTTATTCTAGTGGCTAATTATAATCAGCTTACAGCTTAATAATGCCACAGGAATGAGCGTTCCTGGAAAGTCTTCACAACGGTCTGACCCCGTAAAACATCCTTGAAAAATATAGAGAGTGCAGGTCACGGATATGACCTCGATCATGTCTGTAGATCAGTATCTAACATGGAAGGAAAAATCATAGTCATAAAAGAAAAGGCTTGTTTTCTAGATTGAAAATAATCAGAGTGGTGCCAAGGTGCATGATTCTCCTTCCATGCAGGAATTCCCCAGTGTGTTTTTCCCACATAACCTGGCCGTCTCTTAAGCTTACTTCTTTCTTGCTTAAACCCCCAGAGCTTTGCTTTGGTTTTATGATCTCTGGAAACAAGTTCTATGATGTGTTTGGGGGAAAAAAAATGCAAAAGGTAGAGAATTTTGGTGTCCTGCCATGATTTTCAAGTGCAATAAAATAATGTTTCTCGCTGCAGCCCTCAGTGATTTCTGCAAGCAGGTAAAATGCTTCACTTCTCTTTAACAGGGAAAAACTTGTGAAATGCTGTCTGTAGGTGTCAGAGAAAAAGCTGGGATGTCTATAAAATGTTCTGTCATGGCCTTGTGTGAAATCTCACATTCTCAAATATGTGACCCTGAAAGCATTAGACCTTTCTTCCATTGTTTTGTTGTTTTTTTGTTGGGTTTTTTTTTTTTTTTGGATGGCTCAAACCCATTGATTGTAAAACTGTCAGTGGGGAAGGAAGCATGAACTAATCCCTCTGTAGTCCTTATTTATCCTTATGGATAGCACTGCTCGTACGAATGAGGTCAGTGGAGGGAAAGAGGGTGGGTGCACTGGGAGGTCACTGGAGCTCCATTCCACGTGGTTCAGGCTTATGTTGCAGTAATAAAAGTTCATATAGTTGTGCAGAAATGCTACAACCTCTCACAGCTGGTCACAGAAAGGGACTGGTCTGGTGCACACAAAAAACAAGGGGGAGGTTTTGGGGGCTAGAAGAAAATGGAAAGCTGTAACAGAGTCAGTGTTACCTGCTGTTCTTAGAGAATTCAGTAAAGGCTGAAATTTCCAGGGGGAAAACCCAGTATATCAGAGTCTTTCTTTGCCTCAAATTAGGCCAAAAATTCATAATCCAGTTTAAGTGAATGATTTTCATTTGAAACTGGAATGGGTAATGTTAGTTTTTCAATTAAATCCTTCTGCTTGGATAAGCATCCTATTTAACCGTCGCAGGGATGAGATACCTCAAACTTTATTTGGGATATGATCAAATGCAGGGAAAAACAACCAGGTGCCCCCTTCACTCCCGAGGACTGTTCCCCTCCTGTGTCCTGGCCTCCAGGAGGCAGCGCAGCGGTCGGAGGCCGGGAAATGAGCTGCCCTTTTCCTCGGCCCTTGCAGGCGGCTGGACTCCAACGCCTTGTTTTGTGACTGTGACCTGATGTGGTTGGCTGAGCTGCTGAAGAAATACGCTGAGCAGGGCAGCATCCAGACAGCTGCCACCTGTGAGGCTCCTCGGGACCTGCACGGCCGCTCCATCGTCACCTTGACTGCCCAGGAGTTCAACTGCGGTGAGCCAGGCCAGACCCCTCCACCGGCCACCCTCAGCCCCTGGAGCTGGGCTCTGGTCTGGGAATTGCTTCCTCCACCCCTTTTCCTCCCTCTAGCATCACGCCTTCTTCCTCCTTTACTGGTGAAGTGGGAAAATCCCAGGGGGGGTTGCAGGAGTTATTGGGATAATGCAGAGAAAGCTGGCGGTCATGAAGTCAGCTCTGTTTTGGCTGGCAGGTGTTGTCCTGGGCTTTTAGGTAGAGTAGGGATGGTAAAGGATCTGCTCCATCCATGGCTAAGCCAGTAACCAGAGGAAATATCCCACATTAGGCTGAGCAGAAGGGGAACACTGGGAGAGCTGCAGCTGGCTGGAAACACAACTGGAAACCTACGGGAGCACATGGTAGATACGTAGCTGAGTGCTGTGTTTGAGTTTGGTGTAGTGTATGGCATTTGTTAGGCTGTTATTCTTTAAATTTAGAATTTAGAATTAGCTTTTGTTCTGAAAAATTCCAAAGTTAAATATTTTATATAGAAAAAGACAAAATTCTGATTTTTAAGCAGAGGTTGGCACAATGTTGATTGTAATTCCCTGGTACTTCACTGCTGGTAGAATCAGTTTGAGAAGTTCCCACTCACCCAGGCTGGCCATGAACGTTCCTCCTGGATATGCCAGTCCAGCTGTGCTGTGAGTCAGATGTGTGAGCTCAGCTGGATTTCAAAGAGCTGTCCCTTGAATTCAGCTTTTCTCCTATGATTTCATTATTTTTTTCTGAAAAGTCTTGACCATTTCACAGCTTAATTTAGGGCACAGCCATGCAAAGAGTTGAATTGGCACAAGTGGTTCTGTGACCTCAAGGGAGCAGGGAATAGGAAGGGTCTAGGGAAAGCAGCTGGAGACACATGGAATGGGGTCTGCTGTGAGTGGCTGTGCCACACAACAAGCTGTCCCTGACACACACCCAGTGTCACAGTACAGCTGTTAGTGCAAATTTGTTCTGGTTTAGGCATGGGCTCACAGTGGGATGTCTGTCAAATTAGCCAGAGCACCTGGTGGAAAGATTTTGCTGGCACTGGGTTTTCACGCTGGTGTTGTGCCAGCTGGGAAAGGCAAATGATCCATAATTCAGCACAAAGCTCTAACGATGCAGGCAGCTGATATCTGAGTCAGTCCGAAATCTGCTGGCACCATTTGACCCTCAGCTGTGAGCAGATGTGAGCCAGAGGGGCAAATCTGCACTGGATCAGCACCTTGTACTCCGGGGCTGTGCTGGGCTCGGTCTGCGCTGGTGTTGCCTGTGGGGATCAGTTCATGAGCCACTGACTTGTGGTCTAAGGAGTAAGGACACTGACCTTCCGCTGGAGGAGGTGGCAGGTTCTCAATCTTAGGAGTAATCCATCTGGTTTCAGTGGATTGCTGGTGAGAATGTAGATTGTTAAATGGGTAACCATTCCCTGAATCAAGAACAAGCACTGCAGGGCTTGTACATAAATTCCTCCCTATTTTAGCACATCCTTTCAATGTTTAACTTGCTTAGTACATCTTAAAGTGAAGCACATAGTGAAAGGCTTGGCTGGATAGGGCTGGTGAATTAGGGATGTAATGAATGAAATCCTGCTGGGAGGGATGTGGTGTGGTTGGCAGGGAGCTGGCACCGTGTTCAGGTGAAGCAGGCAGTTGCTGAGAGCAGCAGGCTGCCAGGGACAGAAAAACAACCCAAATGAGGATGCCACTGACTTCTTTGCTTATTTTGGGGGATACAGGGGCCAACTCTTGGGGCAGCTATGAAGAACCAGTGTACAGCCGGATCTGGTTTTCTCAGTGCTGTCAGAGGTGCTAATGCACTGCCCAACAAACTGGGAATAGGAACAACCACTGTGATTCTCCAGGGCTTTTAGCAGGCTCAGATGAATGACGCTATTCCCTCATTTGGTGGTAATGAGAAGTTTTGGGGTGACTCTGTGTGGACGCTGTTGTGCCTGGGGCTCTGCTGGTGCCTGTTTTGGGGCATTGCAGGATGGGTGTTGTGTGACCCACTCTGCCCCGGGTGGGTTGGAGGTGGTTTTGTGCTGCTCTGGACCGGGTTCTGTTCAAATGGTGTTTTGCAGAGAGGCCTCGAATAACCTCAGAACCCCACGACGTCGACGTCCTCTTGGGAAACACAGTTTATTTCACCTGCAGGGCAGAAGGAAATCCAAAGCCTGCGATTATTTGGCTGCACAACAAGTAAGTCTCACGCAATGAGCCCTGGGGTGGCGAAGGTTTTCAAGCGCTGAGCTCTTCAGTGCCTGCCTGTAATTACAAAAGCTGTTTCACACTATGCTAAAAAAAAAAAAAAAGGAAAAGAAAAAAGAAATGGCTGTTCCATGGGTTGTATTTACCTTCCTTTTAATAGCATTCTCTGGTGACCACGTAATCCATGTGATGTTTTCATCTGCATTTGAAATATTTCATCTGCGTTTGTAATGGATTCCAAGAGCTTATAACTTTCCTATAAACATGCTCTGCAGGCTGAAAGCAATTGTCTTTTGATCAGGGAAAAAATAAAATTAGTGTTTCATGTTGCTCTAAGCCACCATGCTTGCCATTTGTTAACTGCTGAATTGCTTCTAGTCTCTAGGTTTTTCACACAAAGGCCAATCGTGCTGGAGAATGGGGTTTTTTCCGAAGAGAAAAATTTTTGTGCTGCACTGAAAGACAGAATTTGCAAATCAGTGTATAGGTTATCCTTCTGTACAGAAACACTGAAAAAGTACATGGCTGTGCTAGATGCCAAAGTGTTCTGGGAAATGCTACACAATAAAATATTTTGTGCTCGAGCAGCTGCCCACTGTGGAAGTGAAGTTGCTTTGCTGCTTTACGAGCTTCTTGTCTGGTGGAGCCTGAGCAGGGCTTGGTTATTAATAAAAATGATCAATGTGTGCTTCTTCAGCAAACCCCCCACCAGGCAGAGTTTCAGCCCAGAGCAAAAGTTTATGGCTGAGTTAAGTCCCCCTGGAAGGAAGGTTTTGTTAGGGAAATGCTGGCAGGCTCCCAAAGACAGCACTGTAAGAGGGGTAATGATAATAAATGTTCCACAAACGAGATATGACTGGAGTGAGGAGGCATCAGGGGAATTAAATAAATGCCCAGCAAGCATATTAGTTTGCATAGTGGGTTCAGCCTTTGTCCTAGGGGGACAAAGGTCCCTTCTCCCTTTTCAGTCATCTGCAGCCATCCAAGATTCCTTCGTGCTGGGACAAATGGGATGCAGCACTGGGACCTTCTGCCATGGGCTGGGATCCAGGAGTTGCAGGTCATTGCAGAAAGAAGGAAGATATTTCACAGCTCTCAGGCTGGGTTGGAGTCCAAGCTGCATCGGGGTCCCCTGGTGACTTAGAGCTTTTTGCTCCCCTGAGGCCTTTGAGCCTTGACTTTGAATAGAAGTGGCTGCACACAATAACAATATTAGTTCATTATTATATTTGCACTTAGAAAGTAATGAGAACAGGCTTTCCAGGCAGAGATGCCCTGACAATAGCAGCAGTGCCGTGGCATGGGAACAGTGTGCTCTCCTGATGGGCTGTAAATGTCGTATGTAATCAGTGGTGAGAGAAAAAGCAGCACACCCAGGGAGCAAATCAGAGCTGGAGCTGCAGTTCAGTGCTGTGAATCAGAACTCTTGCTGTAAATCTCATGAAGTCTCAGAATACCTCCAAGAAACACCAACTTACTGCAATGCAAGCAAAGCCCCTGCCCCTCCCAGCAGCTTGAGGGGGACCACCAGTGTTTAATCCTTCCAGATTTTGCCCTTTTGTGGCTCTTTTTCAGTAATAAGATTGACATGAAAGATGACAACCGCCTGAACCTGTTGCAAGATGGTACCTTGATGATCCAGAATACCAAGGAGTCGGATAAAGGTGTCTACCAGTGCATGGCCAAGAACATTGCTGGGGAGGTCAAGACACAAGAAGTTGTGCTGCGCTATTTTGGCACCCCATGTAAGGGAGCTTTGTGCACCCCTTGATGACCCAGCTCAGGTTGGGGGTGGGAGTGGAGCTAAATCAGAGTTAGTCACGGCTTTGTATGTGCCAAGATGTTCCGAGGGAGAGAGTATCTAACAAAGCAATGACTTTGAGAGTGGCCTGAGCTTAGGGGGGTTCCTTCACTGTGGTGGGAAAAGGGATTTAGAGATTGAAGGTGGTTTGGGACTGGGGAGGGAGTTTAAGTCTAGCATGAATTCTGCAGCACAGAGTTATCAAGGGTGAAGGGGACATGGAGAGGGGATGCTCCAGCACTAGGTAAGTGGGTGTGAGGAGGTGGAAGGAAGACCTAGTGCTGGGGGCATCGCTCACAGCGAGGATTTGGAGGTCAGGGAAGAGCCAGGTGACTGTTAGCTGGGTTGCATGAGGAGTCCAAGCAATTTCTGCCTGCAACCGGGCAGGCAGCAGAGCTGGTTTCTAAAGCACTCGTTTCTTTCCAGCCAAGCCCACTTTTGTGATCCAGCCTCAGAACACTGAAGTGCTGATTGGGGAAAGCGTCACCTTGGAGTGTGGGGTCTCTGGGCACCCCCACCCTCACATCAGCTGGACCCTTGGCACAGGCTCTCCTTTGCCACAGGATTCCCGTTTCACTATCACCAGCTCCGGAGGACTCTTCATTCAGAACGTCACCTTCTCGGACCAGGGGCAGTACAACTGCAATGCCACCAACTCCGAGGGGTCCATCCAGGCGACAGCAAGGATCATTGTGCAAGGTGAGGAGTCCCAGGCTGATTCTGTGATGTTCTGTGACGTTTCTGGGGCACAGTGTTTGGTCAGCAGGGTGTATTTAAGCCCCGTGACTGGTTCTGCTCCCATGAACTCCCCAAGTTTGCTGCCTGAGTGTTTCCTGCTGCTCAGTCATTGCTTTCCCCTACAGATTCTCCCAGGTTTCTCGTCATTCCTACTGATCAGACAGTGACTGAGGGACAAAGTGTGGATTTCCCCTGCTCTGCTGAGGGTCACCCTCCACCTGTGATTACCTGGACAAGGGCAGGTACTGCCTCACTTGACTCATGGTTTCTCTCTCCTGTGCCATCATCCACGGGATGTGGGTGGGAGCAGCTGAGCTGACAGTCCAGGGTGGTGACTTGCAGTGGTGGCACAGGACAGATGGTTACCAGCACAGGGCTAGTCACACTGGGAGGTGTGTTATAGATCATCAAGGATGATGTTAAGCAGTGAGGAAATAGCCTCTTGGGCCTTTGACACACAGAATGAGAAGGAAGGAGTGTGCTGGTTTCCATCAGCATGAAACCCGTGGAAAGCCTCAAATTTCTTTCTGCAATGACTTCCTACCTCCTTTGAAAAGGCAGGGTCTGTGCACTCCAAGTCAGTGGGAGTCAATCACAGAGTTGTTTGGGTTGGAAAAGACCTCTAAGGTCATCAAGTCCAACCATTAACCCGACACTGCCATGTTAACCGCTAAACCATGTTCCTACATGACACATCTACCTGTTTTTTTGAACACTTCCAAGGATCATGATTCCACCACTTCCCTCAGCAGTATCACCATGTGCCAGCTCTCTGTCATTGTCATTGATTTGCTGCTCTTGGGGAGCACATTGCAGAAGAGCAATTCACTGCTGACGCACCTCGGAGTTTTCTTTTAGCTTAGGAAGAAGGACTTTGGGACAACAGGTGGTGGTGAACTTTTAAAGTCTCAAATAATTGTTAGTGCTGGCTCCACTGAACTGATCTCATCCAACACTTTCTGGGACAGAAGCCAATAATGCTTGGCCCAGAGGTCCTCCAACTTTTCCTTATGCTTCACAAGCCATAATTAATGGTTTAGTGCTGTGGAGAATTCATGGGTGTTGTATTCCAGCTTCCACAGCAATGGCCCTGGTGTGGAGTTAAGAAGGACCAGCTGAAATTCTGTTCTGCCTGCATGTTCTCCATCTCCTTTAACCTGTTTTACTCCACTTCCGAGAAAATACATCTTAGAGATGTGGAAAGGAGCACAGTGACAAGAAGTAAGGTTGACAACTGCATTGGAACTAGGTTTGCACTCAGCAAGCCAAAAATTAAAAATCAACCAGGCTTTGCAATGCTTTCACGTGCTAAAAGTAAGACAAGAGAAGGACAAGTGATGGAACATTGCTTGTCTCAAAGCCACTTTTGACAGTGTGTGGAGATTTTTGTATTTAGGATGAATAAATAAGAGCCCTTATTTGGAGGGAAAAAAAAAATAAGTTGCCAAACTGAGAAGTTTTAATAATTTTGTTTGGGTTTGGTAAAGCAGTTTAGTTTTCAACTTTTCTTCTGAAATAGAGAAAACGTTGAAACAACAGTTTCTAAACTGAAGAAAATCACAATAACTAATTCAAAAAGACAATTCTAAATGTTTCTGTTTATTTGATGAAACAACCAGTTTGGATAATTGAGCACTTATGTGCTGTCCATCAGGTATTACAAAATCTGCAGGTTGCACTAAGAAAAGACTTAAGGGGAAAGAGAAAGGGTTCCAGCTCCTACCCAGTTGCTCAGACGAGAAAATTTGGTGTGATAAAGATGGCATTTCAGGATGGCTGATGTGGGGAGGGAAACAAAATTCATGACTATCACGCAGATCCCTCCAGTGACGGGATGGGAAACTTCACAGAGAATTAACAACCTGCTTGTTTGCCCAGGTGGGCCTTTGCCAAACGACCGGAGGCACAGCATCCTCTCCACGGGCACCCTGCGGGTGCTGAGGGTGGCTCTGCATGACCAGGGGCAGTTTGAGTGCCACGCCATCAGTGCCATCGGGGTGAGGACCCTCCCGGTGCAGCTCTCGGTCACCCCACGAGGTAAAAAAGGGCTGGCAAAGGTTCTGGTGAACAACACACCGTCTGACCAGGCAGGGAATTGCCCTGTCTGCCGTGGGACGGGATTTTGCTTTTCCATGAGAGCTCCATCAGCTGGTGGGAAAAGTTAAGAGAGGTTTGCAGAGTGCCGAGGTTTGTGAATTGGAAGGAGCTGCTTCGGTCTGGGAGTTGTCAGGAAGAAAATTATTTTGGCAAAGGAAAACTGTATCATTTACAGAAAAGTGTATGAATTAAATTCTTACTCTATTTTTTTTTTTGCCATTTTTAAGTTTTGTCTCTCCTGTAGAAGTAATTGTAAAATTCTTTTTAAAATAAAATAGTCTGCAAAACAAAATTATTCCTTCTTGGGAACGTTTAACTTTGGCTCCAGATACATTTGTCTTAAACATCACCTACCAGGTCATAGGTTCAACCTAAATTTAGGTATTCTAAAATCAAGCCTCTGTAAAATACAAGCCACACAGGAATATTTTTGCTTAATTAAGCTTAATTAAAGCTTAATTTTTTTATTCTTTTTTTAAAAGCTTTTGCTTAATTTTCTTTTTGTTCCCATATAAATAATTGTTCTAAGTAAGCAAATTTCCCTGTCTGTTCACAAACATGGTAGAATTTTACTAATGGCAGACTGGAGGGTAGGACACTATCTAGAAGCATGAAATTAGTGAAGCTTCAAGCACAAAATTCACAGAATATTTTAAGACCAGCAAGATCAATATAATTATTTAATCTCTCCTGACTAACACTTCCAGAGAGCCTCATCTGACAGTGCCTGAATCAAGTCATGATCCCTGTTTCAGCTAGAGCATCCTTTCTGGAAAGCCTTTGAGTGAATGGTTATAAATGACTCAGCACATTCCTGTGTAATTGCCCCAAGTAGAGACTCAGAGGAGCAGAAAATAATGAACATCAATTACATAAATTAATGAACAGAGAGCTTGGTAGCAAGACAGAGAGCACGGGGTGAGCTGTCACCCCTCTGCAGAGTCCTTTCAAGAGCAGGAGGAGCCCAGCCCTGCTTTACCCGTGCTGAAAGGTTTCTCTATTTTCCTTGGTGCATTTCTTGCCCTGGTGACTTCTTTCCTCTGTGTTGCACAGTGATACCCGTGTTCCTTCAGCCCCCCCAAGATGTGGTGGCAGAGACAGGCCAGGATGTTGCCATTACCTGCGCTGCCCAGGGAGACCCACGGCCCACCATAACCTGGGTCAAGGTATGTGAAGATTTCACGTGCTCGACGGTCACTGGGGAGCAGGGTGGCTCCTCTGGGAGGCATTTAACAACTCTCTCCTTCAACACCTTTCTCACCTTCACTGGTTACATCAATCTGTGGGATAAAGACTGACATTTCCACTGATTTGGGTGTTTTATGGTCTAAAAGAACCTTGCGCTTTCTCAGGCTCAAAGCCTTGCAATGCACGTTCTCTTGTTCTTCCTTCCAAATGAGTCACTTGAAGCCAGTGACATTCCAAGTTGTTAAAAATGCTTAACTGACCATCCCTGGAAAAAAAAAAAAAACAAAACCCAAAAATTGATTTTTTTCTAAGTAGTTTGTCCTTATTTCCAGGATTCCCACTGGTGGTACTGGATGATACTGGCTGGCTCCAGCTTTGATGGGGCAAAGCCACCATCCCTCGAATTCACACTGCAGCCTGGCTGCTCTTTTCAAGAATCTGTTAGATGAAGTTCTTCAGAGTTTTTTCCTGCTGTGCTGTAGTACAACACCTGGGACCTTCCTTGTTACCTGCCCTGCCTTTGAGCATAGTCAGGCACAGAAAATGCTTGAACCTCAGTTACCCTGCAGAGGTCTGGTGGGAGGTAGTCTTGCAGCTTGCCTTGGGCTCCAGCCAACAGTGGGAGCAGAAGAAAAGAGCTTGGGAGTGCAGCAGAGCAAACATTAGGTTCGGACAGGACAGCAGAAAGATGTTAAACAGGAGAATAAAAAAGTAAAAACTAAAGTCACTTCTGCCACAATCCAGGCTGAGAGGACAGGTTTGAGAGATGCTGTCAGAGCCAGCAAAAGCTGATATCTGCAGCTCAGGGTCAGCAAAATCCATCAGTTTCAGGTTGTCCCCAAACTGAAGAGATTTAGACTTAATTCTGTGCTGTGAGACATCTGTGACACCATCAGGGCATGGCACTCACTCCAGCCAGTCCATCTGTGTGGGGAGTCTGTGCCTGCAGGGAGTGCTTGGGGTGGACCAGGGTGAAGGATATGAGCAGGGACCTCCTCCCGTGGGTCCAGACAGGAGCAGGTGTCCTTGGAAGGCTTTCTGGTTTCGCTGGAAGAGCAATGCTAACATCTGGTGGCCACTTTTGTTCATCACATCCATCTCCGGGTTTGCTGAGCAGGCCGAGGGCTGGGATGGTGGGGAGCTATCCATCCACTGACACATTTTCTGTCTTTTGATGGTGCAACAGGAGGGTATCCAGATCACAGAGAGTGGCAAGTTCCATATTGGCCAAGATGGGACCCTTTCCATTCAGGATCTTGGCGTGGCTGATCAGGGCAGATACGAGTGCATAGCAAGGAACCCCTTTGGCTTCACCTCCAGTGCCATGCAGCTCACCATCACCGGTACGGCACCTCCGCTGCTCCTTCACAATCTTCTCTTGATCTCCTCTAAGGGGGTGCTATGCTGTGTTGACATCTACCCTTTGGACAGATAATTACACAAGAAATTGCTTCCTTAGCCTCTTTTCAGACAGGTGCCTTGGATCAGGGTTGCTCCGTTGTCACAGCCCACGCACCTCCCAGCTGCCCCTCGCTGTTTTCTTAGCTGAGCTGCAGTTGCTCCCTGCAAAGCCAAAGGTGTTGTCTTAAACCTCCTCCTGCAAGTCCAGCTGACAGTGTATATGTAGTTATTGCCTCTGCTGGGAAGGAGAGACTAATTAAAAAATGTGCCAGCTTGCTCACAAATCGTCATCTGACTGTAACCTCGTACGCCGGGGCAGGGAGGAGCAGAACAACATTGTTGCTGCAAATGCAGGGATTTACATATTTGGTCAGTCACAGAATCATAGAATCACAGAATTGTTGGGGTTGGAAAAGACCTCCAAGATCATCAAGTCCAACCTTTGACCAAATTGGGGTCAAACCTTCATTGGGGATGGGAAATAAGTGGCTGGTTTCAAGCTCCTGCCCCATGCGTTAGGGAAGCTGTAATGGATAAGGAGGAGTAGCACTCCTCTGATGGTCAAACCAGAGCTCAGGAGTGAAAATTGGACCTCTTAGAGGGTAAGGAAGAACTGGCAAGGGAAAAAAAATCAGAGACAAGGAAAAAAGTTTAAAATGTAAGCAAAGGGCTGTTCCAGCAATAAGCAGCGTGGATAGTGAAGAGCTTATTCGATGAATTTATTAACATTTAACATACAGAGGTTGTATGCAAGGAGCTGAAAATAGTCTGAAATTTCTTTGTTGTTTGAAATTATTCCTGAGATAATTTCTGTGATTTATTCTTGATCAGTGCCTCATTTACCAGCTGGCTGTGGCATACACCAGTAGCCAAATGGGAACTGGTTTGTTCAGCTGTGACAAAGGCCCTGGCTTAAAAAATGCACCCCATAGTAATTTTAAAGAATTCATGTCTTTCCTTCTAAAGGTATTTAAACAACAGCTTTAGTTTTTTTGATTTAAAATGATGTAGCAGATGTGTTAACACTAACTTTGAACTGTTTTTTAATCATAAATATCTATTAATTGTTGATTATCAATAATTAATAAGTGAAGTGTTCCACAAACAGAAAATGAATGTGTGAGCAATACATTTAAATTAATTTATTCGCTTTCAGAAGTATGTTTGTGCAAAGTAAATACATTATTTTGGATTAACCCACTGTGACTTTGACATTTTCTTTTTCCAGTTTAACCACTAACCAAAACAGATATTCATTTGCAAAGCTGTACAGGAGAAAACTCTGAATACGTGTCCACAGACACCTCCTGAAAAAGCCACCTTCTTTTCCAGGAAGTTCATTCATATTCTTCAGAATATCTGTCCAAAAAAAATAAATTCATGGTGTTTATATCATAGATGGAAACGCAATTTGACCTGCAGTGAGGTCACTACAGGGCTTGTACCGGTGCACAGATCTTCTTGAACTTGGAAGAGCAGTTAATATCAAAGTAAATTTAAGGTATTTTGTTCTTTCTTTCTGCTTTGGAAAGCCACGGACGTCGGTCGGAGCGGTGACACGTTTGTAGCCACGTCTCTGCGGGAGGCCATCAGCAGCGTGGACCACGCCATCAACTCCACACGCACCGAGCTCTTCAGCAAGTAAGTCTGTGAAGTGCCCTGATCTCAGACTTGGAGCAGAAAAGTGATTAAAAAAGTGACAAATGAAGCTTTCTCCAACCTCATTTTATCGCTGACAACCCGCAAATGAAAGCTGCAGTGTTGTTTCGAGTGTTGGAGGTTTGAGCTGCACCACGTGTAAGGTGTAAGGATGTGACAGAGCTTCCCAACAGGCATTTGGGATTCTGGAAAAATGAGATGCATGAATATCGCCTCTTATGTCACTTCTATCTGCGATGTACATTTTACCAACTGGAGCTGGTTCTGGAGATAGTGAATAGGAAAGAAAATAATCAGCCTAGTTCATTTTATAAATTCAACTGACTTTGTGCAGGGTGAACAGAAATAATAATATAACAGTTCTAACCATTTCTTCAATAAAAAATGAATTCTTGACTGAATGGTGATTCCCTCTTCTTCCACCCCAATATATGTTTTCCTTGAAAAGATGGATAGTTTCTATTAAGCCCCAAACCCTCTGGGTTTTAGCTGTTGAAAAGTGAAAAATAAATTACTATCACAGGAAAAAAACAGAGATGTTGAGGGAATTAAATATGTGCATTTTCCTGGGGAAAAATGTCCTTTCTTTAACCATCTGCCACATGCAGGCAAATCACGTTGGTCTTATGCACTAGTTTGGGGGCCAAGCACCAGACCAGGCTTAGAGCCCGACTATTGCTGCCTGTAGAGTCTCATTGCCCCGAGGAGAGTTGATTGATTTTAATGTTCCTGCATCACTTTTAATTCCTGGAAACAGACGTCCCAAGACACCCAATGACCTCCTGGCTCTCTTCCGCTACCCCCGGGACCCCTACACCATCGAGACAGCCAGGGCAGGGGAGATCTTTGAAAGGACCTTGCAGCTGATTCAGGAACACGTGCAGCAAGGGCTCATTGTGGATATGAACGTCACAGGTGGGTGAGATTTCATTTCTCTTCTTAATACTGTGCATAGGTTGAAGTGAAAGCAATGATGTGTAGATATCCAGGAAGTTTAAAGGTGTACCAAAAAATCCAGATATATGTTGGATATATCAAGAAATGTGTTTTCTGGGTTGCAATTCTTTCTACATCTTATGGTTTTCCTAACAGCTGGAAGGCTGACCTTGCATTCACCATACCAACTTGATAGTCAGGAAACTGTTTCAGTTCCCCATTTCTGTAAATGTTTCTTGGCTGGCTATGAAAGCCCCAATCTTTAAAAAATATTTATCCATCTAACTCATAAAGGAGTACCTTTGTGAGTCTGAAGTTCAGACCCTCAGCAGCAGATTTTTCCTGCCCTCCACGTAGCAACAAGAAAATTACTGTGGATTCTGGGGTATTTGGGTGCTTTAACAGAGGAAGGGGGATATCAATCTTCTGTCTTTCTACTACTTTGATCTCTTAGCTATAAACTCAGGTGGATTTCAGCCACTCAGGTTCTTTTTATCAACACCGGATAGCAAGGAACAAAGCAATGTCACACCAAAAATACTTAGTGGAGTCCAAGCATCCACTTCCTTGATCTACAACAGACATTCCCGTACCCTGCATGTTTTACCTATATGTGTGAATCATCATGTAGCAGGCATGTGTGTTTGGGGCCTGTAAGTATTTTTTCCTGCCTGGATGTATTCCAGGGTGCAAGGAGTCTCTTTCCAGTTCGCAGGTCTGGTCTGGGCTGGTTGGACTGCCAGCCTCTCCTCCTTATTGCCCTGTCAGCATCCCCAAAGTGCAGCATTATTCAGCGCTTTCACACAGCGCAGCGCCCTGGCAGTCACCCACAGCTTCCTGCTGCCTGTCACGTAGAGTTTGGATGGGTGATGGAGCTCGCGGTGGCAGTAATAACCCAGAGAGCCATAAAATAAACCTAGAGTGGAGACCGAGACCACCCCCACAGTTTGCTCTGCCGGTCACAACATTTGTGGTTTCCAGCTCTGTGCAGTTAAATACCAAACTCTTTTCCCTTTCTGTTCTTCTTTGTGGGCCTAACGTGCTTCCTCTGCTTTTCTTAAATTACTTTGCAACACCACACTCAGGGGTCTGGCCTCCCTGTGCCCATCCTGACAGTCCCAGCAGTGGCTTTCACACGCAGAGCCCTTACATGGAACAGTGGGAACCAACAGGTGACAGCTGACCTGGTGCTTTGCCTTTCCCGTTGCAGGCTATCGCTACAATGACCTGGTGTCCCCTCACTACCTGAACATGATTGCCAACCTGTCGGGCTGCTCTGCCCACCGTCGCACGCCGAACTGCTCCGACATCTGCTTCCACAAGAAGTACAGGACCCACGATGGCTCTTGCAACAACCTCCAGCACCCAATGTGGGGTGCGTCTCTCACAGCCTTCCAGAGGCTCCTCAAACCCGCCTACCAGAATGGATTTAACCTCCCCCGAGGGTTTTCCTTGGCAGAAGATGCCAGGGATCTGCCCCTTCCTCTACCTCGCCTCGTCTCCACTGCCATGATCGGGACTGAGACCATCACCCCCGACGACCAGTTCACGCACATGCTCATGCAGTGGGGCCAGTTTCTGGACCATGACATGGACCAGACGGTGGCAGCCATCAGCATGTCCCGCTTCTCGGACGGAGCACCTTGCAGCGAGGTGTGCAGCAACGACCCGCCGTGCTTCTCCGTCATGGTCCCCGCCAACGACCCCCGCGTGAGGAACGGCCGCTGCATGTTCTTCGTGCGCTCGAGCCCGGTGTGCGGCAGCGGGATGACATCCCTGCTGATGAACTCTGTCTATGCCAGAGAGCAGATCAACCACTTGACGTCTTACATCGACGCCTCCAACGTTTACGGCAGCACGGAGCAGGAGTCGCGGGAGCTGCGGGATCTGAGCGGCCAGAGCGGGCTGCTGAAGCGCGGGCAGGTTGTGCCCAGCTCAGGGAAGCATCTCCTTCCCTTTGCTGTGGGGCCGCCCACGGAGTGCATGAGGGATGAGAACGAGAGCCCCGTGCCGTGCTTCCTGGCAGGAGACCACCGTGCCAACGAGCAGCTGGGTCTCACGGCCATGCACACGCTGTGGTTCAGGGAGCACAACCGTGTCGCCACGGAGCTGGCCGCCCTCAATCCCCACTGGGATGGGGACCTCCTGTACTACGAGGCACGGAAGATTGTGGGTGCCCAGATGCAGCACATCACCTATGCCCAGTGGCTGCCCAAGGTCCTTGGGGAGGCTGGGATGAAGATGCTGGGTGAGTACAAAGGCTACAACCCCAATGTCAATGCGGGGATTCTCAACGCCTTTGCCACCGCTGCCTTCCGCTTCGGGCACACCTTGATCAACCCCATCCTGTACCGGCTGAACGAAACCTTCCAGCCCATCCAACAAGGCCACATCCCCCTGCACAAGGCCTTCTTCTCCCCTTTCAGGATCACGCAGGAGGGGGGGATTGACCCCCTCCTCCGTGGGCTGTTTGGGGTTCCTGGGAAAATGCGGGTCCCCTCTGAACTCCTCAACATGGAGCTGACGGAGAAACTCTTCTCCATGGCACACTCTGTCTCACTGGACTTGGCTGCTATCAACATCCAGAGAGGGCGAGACCACGGCATCCCGCCCTACAACGACTTCAGGGTCTTCTGCAACCTTTCATCTGCACAGGAATTCGAGGACCTCCGAAATGAGATAAAGAACTTGGAGATCAGAGAAAAGCTCAGGAGGTACTGTAGCTTGGATGTGGAAGCATCAAAACGACTGGAGAGCAGTCAGTCAAAAGTTTTTGCTCCTCCCAGGACACCCATGGACTAACCTTCCCAGATATTGCCACCCACAGATGTTAAGATAGGGTAATAGCTGTGATTTAACAATGGGGTAATACAAACGAGGTCTCTCCAAGTGATCAGTCTGGTTCTGGGTGGAATGTTGTCAGGCACTGCTGTGGCGTAGTTTGGGAGCAGATTGAGCCTTGGAGCTATTTTCCAGTCAGACTAAACCGCGTCCTATCTGCCCTGGCTGCCTCTTTCCAAGGCAGGCCTTTATCCCATTGTCTTTCAGATAAAACCATTATAAATATTGTCCAGATGAGTTCCTGGCATACAAATTCCTACATTGGTATCAGATTTATATTATCTCCAGTCTTTGATAGACTTTTAACTTTTTTTTTTTAATATCTGTTATTGTGCAGTTTATATGGAACTGCCAAAAATATTGACCTGTTTCCAGCGCTGATGGTGGAGGATCTTGTCCCTGGGACCAGAGTTGGACCAACACTGATGTGCCTGTTAACGACGCAGTTCAGAAGGCTGAGGGATGGAGACAGGTATTACCCCTGGAGTCATCCCAAATTCTTTGGTATTCTGTTTCACTCCTTACAGGGAGAAGCAGAATCTGTAATTTTTTTATTGTTTATTGTGCTGTGATATGAAGAACAGTCCAGTGCATTTGCAAAAGGACTTGTCACAGTTACTGTCAAGGTGTTCATTCGTGATTTAATGATTCTCATTCCACTGAAGAACACTGGGCATCATTGAGGATGTGTCCAATATCTCATGAAAATGCTAGCAAATGTCTGCAGGAGCTTCTTTTTAATTCCTGTTTGCTGTTTGTGTGAATGAGACACATCTTTGCCTGGTGATGCACTTAGGGCAGGAGCACGGGGAGGTTTGTGGGTTCAGAAAAGGCCTTCTGTGTCTGCAGCCACCTGACACCAGAGCAGGAGCTTCTCTTGAGATGGGTTGTGCTGCAACACAGATGTCAGGGAACTCTTCCTCCTCTCCCAGCCTTCCTCCCTCCCTCTCTCCCTCTTCTCCTACTCCTGAGCCATGCTGCGATTACAACCCACTGCAGATTTTGGTATGAGAATCCCGGAGTCTTCACGCCGGCGCAGCTGACTCAGATCAGACAGACGTCCCTCGCTCGTGTCATCTGTGACAACAGTGACCACATCCAGCAGCTGCAGAGGGATGTCTTCCGGGTGGCATCGTACCTGCAGGGCATGGTCAGCTGTGAAGAGATCCCTGCCGTGGACCTCCGCCTGTGGCAGGACTGTTGTGAGGGTGAGGAGCAGGCTGTTCTAGCACCAACTGACACGGGGGTTGCTCTGGGTGGCATTTGTCACATGCCACCAGCTGGTGTGAAATTGTAGCTGATTTCCTGCTACACCGGGAGAACCTTGTGTCAGCAAATGGGTGCGAATGGAATATAGGATAGAACAGGAATGGAATAGAGTAGAATAGAATTAAAATAGAACAGAATGGAATGGAATGGAATGGAATAGAATAGAATAGAATATTTCAGTTGTAAGGGGACTTACAACAATCATCCAGTGCAACCGCCTGACCAATTCAGGGCTGATCAAAAGTTAAAGGAAATTATTAAGGGCATTGTCCAACTGCCTCTTAAACCCCGAGTGGCTTGTGGCATTGGCCACCTCTCTAGGAAACCTGTTAACTGCATTGAACCTGACTGAAAGTCCACCTAGCTGTGGGCTTCTGTCTCTGGCTGGGGGAAGACACAGAAGCAGGTATGGAGGTCCCTACCACATGCCACTTCACAGATTCATTTGTGAGTCTAAAACTCCTCCATTAAACCACAGATCCTGCCATGGTCCCTTTGTTCCATATTTTGGGTGCAGATGTCCAGCTGAGAAATGGGAATCCCTGCACACCTTTGCTGCCTCCTTCCCTTCAGCATAAGAGATGTGTCAAGGCTGGATGGTACAGGGGGGCAGCTCTGCCTTGTGTTCTGCTTTGAACATGAGTGCTCACTGCAGACTTTCCATTCCTTCCCAAGACTGCCAGACACGAGGGCAGTTCAGGGCTCTTTCTCAGCGGTTCCGAAGGAAGAGGTCTCCTGGCTTCAGCTACCCAGAGGAAAACCCTGCCAAGCACAAGCCTGACTTCCCCAGGTGTAGTATCACCACTTTTATCTCCATTTTATGAAACATAAGGAAAGGTTTTAATAACAGTCCATTCAGGCCTCTGAAATTGGCACTCTGAAGAGGTCTGGAGGTCGGAGGTGTATCAGTAGCTGGGTGCTGAGCTTGTCCAGTCCTCCGATGTTTCAGTGCAGAGCTCAGCTCTGATGTGTAAATACTTGGGCTGTTTGAGGCAGAATGATTTTCTCAGCCAGGAAGCTGCTGTTTGCATAATCCCTTTCACTTTTTATCCCTGACCCCAGAAACAAGGTGCCTTCCCCAAGCCCTTCCTCCAGAGAGAACCTCGAGTCCCTTGTGGCTGAACTGGAGAAGACAGTTGCTTCCCTACGGAAACAGGTAAAACTTGGTGCCTCGATCTTTATCTTAACATGGAGTCATCTCAGGAGCAAGATTTACCTATTTGCTACGGGCAGCCCCTGTGAGTTCTTGTGTCCTTCAGAGTCAAGAGCAACCAACCCATCAGAGGGGACTAGTGGCAGGTACAGATGAAGTGGGGTAGGGAGAGAAGAGATGAAGCTGAACTCTGTGAGCTCAGACCTCTACAACTGTAGGGTAAAATGCAAATGGAACCTTGGTGAAGAAAATTTGAGCCAGCATTTTTTTCTTGTATTTGGAACAAGTTAAAGATTGTCTCTGCAGTGGTGCAGACTCCTTGTATTTGGGACAGGTTAAAGATTATCTGTGCAGTGGTGCAGACTCCTTGTATTTGGGACAGGTTAAAGATTATCTGTGCAGTGGTGCAGACTCCTTGTATTTGGGACAGGTTAAAGGTTATCTGTGCAGTGGTGCAGACTCCTTGTATTTGGGACAGGTTAAAGGTTATCTGTGCAGTGGTGCAGACTCCTCTTTGAGCTGCTGCTTTCTTATCCCCAGGTGAACGCACTAGAGAGCCAGCTGAGGTGGCACCACAGGAACACCAGCACACAGGGACAGGTCAAGAAAACTGGAGACAAATGGAGAAAAAGATGACCATGTTGCCTCTTTGAATAAGGTCAGTGTGTTTGTTCTGGGCTGGGGTCAATGTGGATTTGCTGAGCGTGCAATGGGACACCTCAGCAGTGTTCACATGCAGGAGAGGATGTTGCAGAAAGGAATGGAGCAATGTGGTGATGAATGGGACATGAAGTAATAGGCTTAAGTGCAGCAGGTTAGACAGTCATTTCTGCTGGTAACGATTAGTGACTCACTGGAATGAGTTGTCTGGGGACGTGGTGGCATATCCATTCCTGGAGGTCTTTTAAGAACTGGTTTGGCAAAGATGGGGAAACACATAAGTATAGGATGGACCAGGTGGTATGGGTGAGGTCTCTTGGGCCTATTCTCCTGGGACTCTGAGTAGGTTTCTTCTAACAACACTTAATATCATAACCCCAAATCCAAGAGCCTCCAAAGGACCTTTGTGGGGAGAGATATCACACAGCTCAGTGATGGAGTAGATGGACTGGTTCCTCCCCAGGGTAACAAGGACATCTGGGGAGATGGAGCAATCCATCATTTGCTTACATATTGGCAGAGATTTCCCCCTCACCATCTGAGTCACTGTGCACTTTGCTTCTGGAGGCACCAGTCCCCTGTTTGCTCAGCCCCAGCCAGGGCAGCACAACTGTGAGATGTGTGTGTGTAAAGTCTCTGTCAGCACCTGCCAGCCCGGGGCCTCCAGCTGCTGCTCAGCAATGGCAGGGTCCTGGCAGGGAGCTGCCAGACCTCTGCTCCAGGTGTTCAGGGGCATGGAGAGCACAGCCTGAGCTCCCTTATCCCGCTTTCCATGGAGATCCCTACAGCCTTGAGAGAGAGGGTGAACAGCTTGCTGGCACCTGCCAGTCTGGAGAAGGTGGTTAATGGTTTTTATGTGTTGCAAATGATTACTGCAGGGACAGGAGCAGGGAAGATAAGCAGTAAGTGCTGTTCTGCCAGGCAGTCTGTACTAGAAGGAGCATCCTCTGGAAGTTAGATTACAGGATAGGGCAAGCAAAGGCTGGTCTGTGCTGATAATCTCAGCAGAAAGCAGAAGGAGAAGCCTAGAGGCTGGCCACAGTTTTCCAGCATAATTTGGTGTGTTGGTCCCTATAGATTTTCCAGTCAGTGATTCTGCTTTAGAAGTGTGACATATGAGTTGGCTTTTCCTTGCTATCATTTCAGATCCTTGAAAAGCACTCTAGGGTTTATGGGATCCCTGAAAAGTATTACTGTGGGTTTAAAGGGTTTTCCTGCTGCAGTCCTACATGCCCCAGACTAGCCAGGCACTGCACAAACAGCTCTCTCTGCCTCCAGCTGCCTCCCATAGAGCTTTTCTGCTTTCTTGTGCCATTTCAGGTGCCCTGTGACCTGCACTCCTGCTCTCCACCAACCACTCCAACCCACTCCTATAGGGCTTAGAAAGCCACCACAAGACCCCATGAAGCTCTGCCTCCTCTCACACCTCCTGTGCCACTCCCCATCCCAGGACCACTGTACTTTTGCCTGTATTGAACCCTCTGCACTGACTGTCCACGAGCCCCTCAGCCCCCGGATCCTTCCTGCCTTTGTCAGCCTCCTGGGGATGGGCTCTGCCCTCGATGGTGACAGCCCAGAGTCTGCCAAGACGCCTCTTTCTTCCACAGCCCCCAGGGGAATGGAGACTAATTGAAGCTGCTTTAGTGCCCCTTTTCTGCTTCTCTTCCCACGCACCGCTGTCGTCACCCACCACGTGTCTGAAAATTCCTATGGGCACCCAACTGAACCAATTTATTAAGAGGCAAAACCTTCCTCAAACACAGTGCGGTGTCAGGAAACGTCTGGAGAAATCAGGAAAAAAGAAAAGATAAATAAACAGGAACCCAAACCCCCATCCATCTTCTGATGCCATCAGAAAGACCAAGTGGGACCTCAGGACTGGGTTTGGGCTGGGCTTGCAGACCCTGCCAGCAGCGAGGAAGTGACCCAAAGCCCAGGGAAGTCTCCTGGATGGTTGGATGCTTCAGGACAGGGTGCCAGGCATGGTGTGGCTGCCCACAATCACCCTCTGTGCTTTGCCAGTCATTGGTGACAAGTGGCACATCCTTGGTTACGTGACCCCTCCAGTGACCTACTGTTACATGCCCAATGTCCAAAAGCATTTTCCTCAGCAGGACCTGCATTCCCCAGCTCTCTGCCCCTTTCAGAGTTTAATTGGAATTATGCTTCTCTTCCTTTTTTTTCCCCTCCCAAAAGGCTCTTTGCTGGAAGATGTATTTCAAGTGTAAACGTAACAGGACCTGGAACAGAACCTCAGCTAATTAGATGTAATGGGCGCTCTCATTAGTGGAGGGGAGCTGCTGGTTTCTGTCAATTAGGCTGGCAGGACACGCTGTGGTGTTTGACACATGGGTGAATGCAAAGTGCTGTTTGTGTTTATGGCTCCCAGGTGCTCTGCAACCAAACCAGGACCGTGCAGCCAGATCTACAGCGCAGGTCTTCTGGTTTCGTTGCTCTTTGGAGGTGCTTTCTAGTGGTGCTAGAACTCAAGTCCCTGTGTATCCACCACAGCCCCAAATCTGTGGACAGATTGGTTTTTAATACATCCTTGTAAGCTGGCCACAGGGACTTGAAGATAAAATACTTGATCCATCAGATATCTGTGCCTTCCTTATCTTTCTCACTTTCCCTGTGTCCTCCCACCGGCCTTCCCAAAGCATGAGGACCAGAAACTTCTATGAACACTCTTTTTCTTCTTTATTTTTTTTTTATTTTATTTTTAGGTGTTTTATAGTACCAAAGGGGATTCAAAGCAGCAGGGTTGCTCCTGGAACTTAAGAGGAAAATAAAAAGAAGATACTAGAAAGTGGTTGTGATTTATCATCTCTTTCCTGGTGTGGGACTGAGCCATGCATGTGTGCCCTGTGCAGACAGAGGTTTGCAGGGATGAGTCTGTGTTATGCATGTCTGGTAGGTTCAGCTCAGAGGCAGTATTTAGTCCTCAGGGATGTTTGTCATTTTGAAGTACTCTTTCATTTAGGTGCAAATCAAGATCCAAAGCCTTGTGTGTTATAAGTCAGCTGCACTTGTCTATCCCTTGTACCACTAGAGAATCTAATCTGGCAAAGGTCAATAAAGGTAAATCAGTCTCCAGTCTCCTGCACACCAGAAGTCCTCTTTCTAAACACTAAGGCACAGACATTCCGTGCTGGATCTTATCAGATGTCTCTCAGTGCATAACCAAGCAGCCCATTTTGCTCCTGATGGAGCATGAGATGAGGAGCAGGCTTGTCACAAGTGCTGCAGAAGGACAGCAGAGGGGATGTCCCTTCCCTTTGGGTTGCAAGTCCTTCTGTGCTCCATCCCCAGTACCCTTCCTAATGCTTAGGTGGGAAAAAGGCACAGAAACATTACAAATCCCTGTGTGGCACCGAGGGCAAGGCATTTTTGCAGGTTGTTTGGCCATTATGGGACACACAAGATGCAGGACACAGCAGATCTAGAGTTGCTGGCCCAGGGGTGGGTCCAGCTTGTTCCTCACACACCACCCAGTTGCAGTCTGCAGCCCAGACCCCTAAAATTAATTTTCCGTATTTCTTTTTGAGCAGCCTCCTTCAAATCCCAACTACACACCCAAAATGAGCTACCCAGACCAACTGCAAGAAGAGTAGGATCAAAATGATGGTCTCAGGGCCAGGAGTGGATTTACCAGGCACCAAGGTCCCACTAATTAGATGGAACAGTTAAATGACAAAGTCCAGGCATGGGGTGAGGGGTTGCAGTTGGGATTTCTCACCAGAGCAGTGATCTTCAGGTGGCTTCAGGAAGATGTGAGGGGGAAATCTGTCCTTTGGCTGATGGCTGTGGTTGCTGTGATTTGGTAGGGGGGTTGGAGCATGTCAGTGTCTGAGTGTGACCAGGTCTGGGGGAGGATGGGTGTGCTGGCACATCCGGAGCTGGGGGTTGTGTGCCAGGGCGCAGCTCCGGATGCCTCGCACGTGCCTGAGGCTGATCCAACCCCTGCATCAGGCAAGGACCTCCTGAGACTGGACAGGACCCACCTCTGGTGGAGGCTGAGCAAGCAGCAGATCCTAGTGGAACTGGGAAGGGGATTCCCTAGAGGTCCTGTGCAAGGGGGAATTAGTGGGAGGAGGCAAAGGTTTTAGTGGGGTAACGCTGGGAGGTCATTGTAGACCGAACAAAGAAAGGATCTTGTGTTATAAACCCCACAATATCCACCCAGGAAATATCCAAACACTTCAGATCTCCTCTGAAGTTATTTCTTAATTCTGTTTTAACTCCCGTGCGTTTTCGGATGCAATTATTGTCCTATGGAAAAAAGAAAATATCCTCCCACACAAGTGAGATGAAGAATATTAGCTGGAGTCAGCCACTTGTGACAAGAGCTGCTTGAAGAACAGAGAGCTGTGTTTATGGTGCTCTGCTAACAAGCAAAGAGCACACTTTAAAATAATTAATAGATAAAACAACAGCCGTTCTCCTTCTTCGAGAGCGGCGAGCCCGGCTCCAGCTGTGCCCGTCTCCCAGATGTGCCCGTGGGTCTGAGCGTGGGACTCCTGCCTGCAGACTCATCCCGCCTGCAGACTCGTCTCACCAGATGAACCAGTTTCACTTTCAGAAATAGGAAGTTCGCCGGGAAGGGCCGGCGAGCGCCCAGACGCGTGCGAAGAACGCGGGGCGGCAGGATGAGCTGCCCGGCCGGCGGCATGAGCCCGGGATCACCCCTTCCTCCGGCCCCCCGAAGCGCGGTGGCATAGCCCACCGCACCCACCGCATCACCGGGGATGGAGCAGTTTGTCAGGAAGCGCTTGAGCTTCCTGACATCCTTCTGGAACAAGCTCCGTCCCCGTGCCGTGATGGAGAGCTGCTCCCTGGGGTATCTTGGTTCTGACTCCGTTTCGCTGCACTCGGAGCCGAACTCCATTTCCTTCATCCCCAAGTCCTCTCTCTGTATCGCTTTATACGCTTTCACAGCCCGGAGCTCCGAGGAACTGAGCGTAAACGCAGGGGACAAACTGCGTGTCCTCAGAGAAGAGGGGGATTATGTGTTAGCCCGGCGGCTGCTGGGGGAGCCGGCCATGGGCTACGTCCCTGCTGCCTACGTGGCCAACCTCAGCCAGGGCACCTCTGCTCACCGCCCGTAAGTATCCGATGCTCTGGATCCGTTGGGGGATGGGGCTGGACCAGGGTAGCACATCCCTGTGCAGGGAAAGGCAGCGCTCATTCTCCGCAGCGATGGGGACAACGAGCTCCTCGTCCCCTGCTTTTGCCATCAGTGGTGCTGGGACTGAGTGGGGATCTACCCTGCCCTGGGCATCCCGGCCCTGGAACTCCTGCAGCTCGTGGTAGTGTGGTAAAGAGGTATTCGGCACAGCAAGCGAGATTTGGGGGATGTGCCAAGGGGAAGAGGTGCCGGTGCCCCTTCCCGGCCGCATCACCCTCGCACAGGATGGGGTGTTTCTGGACTGGGATGCGGTGTGGTGGTGGGCACAGGTAGCAGCTATGGTGCCAAATAAACAGGCTCCTGCTTGCTCCGGCTGCTCTCCCTCTTGTCCTGCATTAAAGGGGAGGCAGCAGGGAGGGAGGGAGTGAGCTGGGAAAACTTGTACCTGAGCCCTGCCAGCTCCAAAGGGCTCGGGAGCATGGGAGGAAGCAGTTTGGGTTGGTACGAGCCAGGAAGCCCAGAGATGTGTAGGGCCAAGATGTAGTGCTGCTGCTTCTGCCATCTGGCTCCTGCTTATCCGGAGCTGGGGGGGTCCCTCCCTATCGGTGCCTCTCCCAGCCGACACGGAGCTCGGGGTGATGTCTCAGCCTTCTGTCAGCTGGGGAAAGCCCAGACTCATCGTTGCATAAGGCAGCCTGGTCCCGACACGTCGGGCAAAGTGCCCCGAGACACTGCTGTTCCCTCTGCTCCTGGCCCTGAGTCACGCCAAGTGCGAGTGCCGGGGAGCGCCGGGCTGGGGCGGGTGTGTCCCTGGAGACCCCCCCGCGCTGGCCCTGTGCTGTGTGAGTGACGGTCAAAGAAAGGAGCAGGAGAAGCCTGGGAAGGGTCCCCAATGTGAAGAGTCAATGCTGGCAGCCGGTGGGATGGGAGAGACCCTCCCTGCGTGAGCTTTGAGGGGACAGTTGGACAGGCTAGAGCGGAGTGTGTGTGTGTTTGTGTGCACATGTATGTGTTTGTGTGCACGTGTGTGTGTGTGTGCACGTGTATGTGTTTGTGTGCACATGTATGTGTTTGTGTGCACGTGTGTGCGTGTGTGCACGTGTATGTGTTTGTGTGCACATGTATGTGTTTGTGTGCACGTGTGTGCGTGTGTGCACGTGTATGTGTTTGTGTGAATGTGTGTGTGTGCACCAGCCATGCACAGCTGGTGCCCAGCCCCATCCCGAGGACAGGGGTGAGGAGGATGCCGAGGCTGGGAGGGCGGATGGCAGTAACGAGCACACAGACTCTGCGGAGCCGCAGGTCGGAGCTGGGTGGTAATTTGTTCAGCTGCTGTAACCCCATCACATATAATTTCCTGCACGGCTTCTCAGACGCTGGTGATCCCAGCTAATGACGAAACCTTCAGCTTCTCACGTCTTGGTTGCCTTAGGCTGGATGGGGTTCCCCACACTCCCGTGCATCCCGCTGCATCGGGACGCAACCAGCCAACCTGCCTTTCCTTGATGGGGAGTCAGTGATGAATCTCAGTGCTGTGACACATCAGAGGGGTTTGGCTGGTCCTCCTGTCTAGGGACTGTGAAGTCCCCAACCAGGTGTTTTCACTGATGCCATTTCCTCATGGGCTTAGAGTTGCTTCTGTCTATAAACTGCAGGTCAAGAAGTGCAAAGTGATCCTGTGCCTGCAGGTGTTGCTCTCGTGGCAGGACACACGTACAACCCCACCAGAGCATCCTGCACACAACACCAGGTGGTTGTTGCTTCATTCACCACAGGCTGTGGGCCGAGGTGCAGCACTGAGCCACGGGTGTAAACCTCCCGGGTTTGGGATGGGGCTGAGACCTGGACAGCTCAATACAGTGGTGTTCAGACACTGATGGAGGAAATGCCCCATCCCTGGAAGTGTTCAAAGCCAGGTGGGATGGGGCATTGAGCAACCTGGTCTAGTGGAAGGTGTCCCTACCCATGGCAAGAGGAATGGAGTGAGATGAGTTTTAGGGTCCCTTCCAACCCCAACCATTCTTGCATTCTCTGATTCTATGAAATGGTTTGCAGTCAGTGAGCTGCAATAAACTGCAGGAAGTGCCTGCAGAATCCACCCAATAAAACAGCCCTGATGCAGGCAGCCACACTTACAGGTTCTGAGACATGGACTGGCTGCTGTGCCACTTGCTTGGTGGCTGCAAGGATGAGCAAAAAGTGGGATCCCAGGAGCTGCTCCCCCTCCCTGGCTCAGAAGGTGCAGGATGCCCTGATATGGATGCAGCTCCATCCATGCACCATCCCCTTACGCTGCACTGACCCCTCTGCTCTGCTCCCCAGCTGGTACTTCAGCAAGATTAGCCGAAACGAAGCGGAACAGCTCCTCCTCTCGCCTCCCAACCAGCATGGCTCCTTCCTTGTCCGGGACAGTGAGAGCAGCAAGGGCGAATACTCTCTCTCAGGTGACTTTGTGGCAATTATCCAGAGAAAATTAGCACAGGGAAAGGAACCAGTTCCTTAGGGCAGGTCCTGGCTTGGTCAGCGTGGGGTGAAAAACAAGGGAATAAGTTTAAAGCATTTTTCAGCACCTTGTTGAAGTGAACCAGCTGCTTTCTGAGAGTGCAAAGCTAACAGAGAAGGGATGGACTGCAGAATTACTGCAGTAAAGGAAAGTGTGTGGCTCCTGTCCAGGGTGGGAAAGCTGTAAACATTTCCCTGTGACTTAATGATGGTGTCGTGGCACTAACTCCCGGGATTTCATTCCAACAGCTTTTGTCATCTGAGGTTGTTTAAAAATATGCTGCCACTCCAGATTATCAGGGCCTGGGCTGCACAGACCAAAATCTGAATTCAGAGGGGTTTGGACCGGGCAGTGCTGTTACAGTCTGGTCCTATCCACATAAAAGCAATCCTGAGAAACTCATGGCAAACCCCCCATCCCACCATCAGTCCCTGGGCTGTGGGAGTCCCAGCTGCCACTGGTGTAACCACCTTGAGCAGCTCTGCTGTTCTCTGAGCAGGCCATTTCCACAGGAAATAATCCCTGATAAAAACGCATCACCTCTGTGGTCCAAAGGAGCCCAGCTCACCCACGACCAGGAGTCCTCTGAGCCAGGAGGTGGGAAGAGAAGGGATGTAGGGATTGGGGTATAACACTCCAGGGGTGAGTTGTGTTGCTTCAGGATAATTAAAAGACTGGGTGTCTGGAAAGGAGAGAGGGTGAAGGTGGGAAGGAGCTGTTGATTGCACGAGTTGAGTTTTCCCCAACCTGGGCTTCCCCACAGTGCGCAACCACACCAAGGTCAGCCACTTCCGAATCTGCAAGAGCCCCAGGGGCAGCCTCTACATCCAGAAGGGACACCCCTTCCCCAACATGGAGGAGCTCCTCGCCTTCTACACAGAGCACTGGAAGGTCATCCAGAGCCCCTTGCTGCAGCCCTGCAGCCCCGCGGTGCGTACGCCAGTGGCTCGGAGCAGCCCGGCTCCCAGGGATGAGCAGAGTGGAAAAAAGGAAAGAAAGACTAGGGAAAATAGAAATAATTACTCTATCCATTTGGGATTTGAGCTTTATTAAACCAAATTTAAAACCCACCTTTAGTATTGCTGCCAGCATCACCTTTCATCAGCCACGCCAAGGCTGGGCTTGGCATTTTATGGATTTTTGACTGGGAAAAATTAACAGAATTTTCTGAAATGTCTTGTCCATCTCAAAGACTAGAAACCAAGTTGTTACAAATCCCTTCAATTCTGATTCGGGAAATACCTGTGCTTCCAATATTTTCCCGAGAATATAAGACATACACATTACTTTTATATAGTTTTCATACCAATTAGTGTGGCACTCATAAATTTAATTACAGTATTAATCCCAAATTGCCAACTCATTTCCTGATTAGAATTCCATCCACTGATTACGACTTAGAAATAGCAATTAAACACGTGAATAATCCAAGAGTGAAATTGAAAGGTGTAGTATAAAAGAAATGCTTAATGAGCTGAAGTCTAAATATTCCGCAATAATATTAATTTAGTTATTTTTATTTATTTGTGGAAATGGAGAAAAGCCACTTCTGAAGGCTGATTAGGAGTGAATTACGACTTGAACTCCTGATATTTCATGTAGTCTCCCGAATCTCCCCCTTGCACACTTGGGCTTCCAGCAGGGTTTAGGCAGATGATGCCCCACGTGCTTTGTGAACTTTTAGCAGAGGGAAAAGCAATGCTCGGGCTGTAGCCCCCGTGCACACAGGTGGGGCAGCATCATGTCCTGCTGTGTGGGCACCAAAAGCTGGTGCAGGCTCCACCAGCAGGTCCTGCCTGGCTGGCTGGTCCAAGAGTGTCATTCCATGTCCCTTTGGCAGACCCCCCCTGAGAGGGATGGCTGGGAGCGCCCGCGCTGGGAATTCACCCTGCGGAGGAAGCTGGGAGAGGGTTACTTCGGAGAGGTGTGGGAAGGGCTGTGGAGGAACACGGTGCCAGTGGCCATCAAGATCATAAAAGGTATGTGAAGAATCAGATGTTAACAGCGGCCAGCTGGGTCTCTCCTTCACTGCCACATCAGTCACACTCTTTTGTTTCCTCATCCTCTTGGTCACTGTGACTGTTTAATCAGGCAAATTATGGTAGGACCCGGCAAGGAGCCGCTGGACTATTTCTGTGGGCAGACCTAAGCTTGGGCTGCATTGCTATAAAATGGCTCCAGTCAGTGGGTTTAGGATGAGTGACATCACATCAAGTCAAATGGGTTTGTGACAATGGGATGCAATGCCCTGTGGAAAATGTCTCTTGGCTGTTTGGGTCTGAGACACAGTTTGTGCAGACATAAGCTTTGAAGGCAGGGGTGGGCTGCAGGGAGGACAAAGGTCCTTAACCAAGTTGGAAGTGCTGAGGTGCCAACAGCCACATGAGAAAGTAGGTCACAATGGCCGTGTTGGCTTTCTCACCCAGCTGACATGAAAGCAGAAGACTTCACCAAGGAGATTCAGAACCTGAAGCGCCTGAGGCATGAGAAGCTGATCCAGCTGCATGCTGTCTGCTCGCTGGATGAGCCCGTGTACATCATCACTGAGCTCATGCGCAAAGGCAACCTCCACAGCTACCTCAACAGTGAGTACCGTGCCAGCGCCACGGGGAGAGGGCTCCTGGGACACTGCTGCTCTAGGGGTGCTTTCTGCACCCTGTGAATCTGAATGGGGACCCAAAGAGAGCACCAGTCTGGTTTTGGTCGGTTTTAGATCAGTGGTAACACAGATCAATCCATGGGCACTCGGTGGAGACCGTCTTGGGTGACCCCAAGACCCAAAAACATGGTCTGGTGTGGTTTTGGGTGTCTATGTGGGCTGGGTCCATATCAGTCCCTGGGAGCCCAAGAATGCTGGTAGGGACCTTCATCTCTCCTTTACCCACCCATGGTCTGCCTGCTCCCACCAGTGCACACAAATCCTACTGCTGTGTTTGGGCAACACCACCTTCTTTAGGAATGAAATGGCCAAACCTCCCCAGGGGTTTGTTCATGTGCAGAGCTCATAAGAGGCCATGATCCACTCATCATCCTATATCAGGTTATTTTTCTTGGCCTTTCTTTTCCTGATGCAGTAATCAGTCTTGAAAGGAAACAACTGCTCCCACTGAGACCTGTTTTTCTACTGGGTACACCCCCTCCCACCCACACTGACCTCGTTTTTGGTTGGAGCTCCAGAAGCATTTGGTGCCGGAGGAGCTGGAGCTCACAGGCACAACAGGTTGAGAGGCCTGGTGGGAGATTTGCATGGCAGAAGGTCACCTTGAGCTTTGAACAAGCCATGGATATCTGCATCTTCATTGCAGCACGTGGTGCCTTTCAGAGCTCCATTCCTGAGGAGCACGTAGCTGTGCTGAATTTCCCACACAGTGCCACAGGACAGTTAGCCAGGACCTCCAATTCAAGGTTTTACATGCTCCCCTAGTTCCACATTGCCGGCACAGGGTCTCCCTCCAAACCAGAACACTCAGAACAGATGTTGATAGATTGCCCCCAACTCTTGGATCATCTGGATTAATAGGTCCTGAAGGGAAGTCCCTGGGCACCTCCCACCTGCTCAACATCGCCTGCCAAGTGGCGGATGGGATGAGGTACCTGGAGGAGAAGCACATTGTCCACCGGGATCTGGCAGCCCGAAACATCCTGGTGGGAGAGGAACTCACCTGCAAAATTGCTGATTTTGGACTTGCCCGGCTCCTCAAGGTCAGTCCCATTACCCTGGGCCACCAAGCTGCCCCGTGCTGCAGCCGTTCCCTGCCATCCTCTTTCCCAATCTGCAGCTCCAGCAAAGCCCCAAAAGCAGTCTCTGTGTTGATCATCCCATCCCTCATGGCCCATCTCCCATTGCTTTTCAGGATGACATTTATTCCACCAGCAGCAGCACTAAAATCCCGGTGAAGTGGACGGCCCCAGAGGCAGCCAACTACCGCACCTACTCCCTCAAATCCGATGTCTGGTCCTACGGGATTCTGCTCTATGAAGTCTTCACGTATGGACAGATCCCGTATGAAGGTAGGGCTGCCAGCACACTCCTGTGCCCTCCATCCACGTGCTGAGCAACTTGTCCATGGTCCCCAAGAGCCAGTGTGTCATGAATTATTGTATTGTCCCTTCCACAAGGGATGTGGAAGCAGCTCCTGGAGCATGAGCAAGTTATTGTCCATTCTAGGGATGATTTACAGGGATTTGCCGTGGTTGTAGAGTGGGTGCAGGAGCTGGGGGAAGGAAGGTGATATGGGCTGGAGGATCTCCCACATCCTTCAGAGCAATCTTCTTCTTTGCAGGGATGACAAACCAAGAAACTGTACGGCAAATCACCAGGGGCTACCGCCTTCCCCGGCCCAGCTCCTGCCCTCCTGAGATCTACAGCATCATGCTGGAATGCTGGAGTGGCAACACGGAGGAGCGTCCCACCTTCCTGGCCCTGCGCGAGAAGCTGGGCTTCATCTACAGAAGGCTGCTCAGCTCCCTCTCCTGAGGGACCCCTTCCCACCATCCTTCCTGCACAAGACCCTCCAAGGCCAGCTCTTGCCAAGAAGTTCCTTTCTGCTAGTTTGCCCTTTGACAGGGCTACAAGGAAAGCACATCCCCCAAAAAAACAGTCCATGGTCCCTCACAGTCAGGATGCAGGGAGGTGGCAAAGGGAAAAGGCAATGAGTTGTGGAGAACTCGTTGCCAGCACTTGGCTGTGTAGCAGTCTGGAGAAGCCCCATGGTAGCAGAGGCATCACCCAGAGTTTACATCTTCATTCAGCCAGTAGAGTGGGAGGTCCCTGTCACTCCCCACACCAACATGAAGGTTTGCAGTTCATGTTCAGCTGTGGCTCCGCTTGATTTTTCTTGTAGTGTGTGTCCAGAGTATTTATCAATAAATGTGTGTGCATCCATCCGTGGGAGTCCTCACAGAGCACTGCTGGATGCTCTGTCCATACCACACTGCTCTGCTCCCTCCCAGGAATCATAGATTGATTTGGGATGGAAGGGATCTTCATGGTTCATCTTATTCCAACCCCCCTGCCATGGGCAATGACACTTTCCACTAAACCAGGTTGCTCCAAGCCCCGTCCAAGCTGGATGTGAACACTCTCAGGGATGGGTTCAAGGAACCCATCAAGGATAGGTTCAAGGAAGCAATGGTTTGCAACCAGTCCCACTCTTGGAACCACAGATATAACCATTTTTTTGTCTCTTTGGACTCTGTTCATCCAGGTACACACTAAACCTCAGTGTGCCTCTGCTACCCCTTCCCCAGCCAGCAGCCCTGCTTGCCCTGAGAACCCTGCACAGGCAGCTCCTCTCTGGGCTGCTCCACTCTGGATTCTTGTCTCACTCACCATCGTGTGTTAATTCCAAGAAAAATATATGTTTGGGATAAATTACCTAATGCCTTCTTATCTCAGGTGCAGGCAAGGAAGGTAAAACTGCTTCCTTCACTCAAAAGAGAGTTTTGCTCTTTACCCCACCCTTGGTGCAAAGCCAGGAGATGATCCCACCACCCCCAGCTCCTCACTGATCCCAGGGCACAGCATTACAGGGCGACCTTGAGCCTCTGGTCCCTCCCAAGCCGGGGGAGCATTTGCTCCAGCCGAGTCCCTGTTGCCCATCCTGCCCATGCACACTCCCAGAGGCCAGGCTGTCCCTGGCAGCAGTGGAAGGACTCATGGAAAAGCAGCAGTTTGGAAAAGACTCCAAACTGGTGCAGGCAGCCTCTCTGGGGTGGCCTGAGTGAGGCTGCTCGAGCACTAACACACTCATGGCACTGGTGGCAGGAGCACAAAGTGCTGTGGGTGAAAGGCAGCTGGCACTGAATTCCTCCTGATGAGCCTATTTTGCCTGTTTGCAGGTGGCTGCTGGGACTGAGCCAACAGCTGTGTTGGAGTTTATAAAGTTAATAAAGTTTATGCAACACTCCCCACGCCTGGGCAGTGTCCGTGCTGTGTGGAACGGCAGAAACAAGTCTGGCTGTTAATTGAGCAAGTCTCAGTGCACGAGGGGCCTGGAAAGGGGAGGCAGGAATGTGGTTTAGGGGAGGGATGAATCCTGCTCTGTTCATGCTTCCGAGAGAGGGTGAGGCGGTTGCTGAGCCCACGGAATTGTAGCCATGCCCTGGGAAGATGGCAGCTCCCGGTTTGAGTGTTCCCAGATGGAAAAAGCAGCAGGTTGGGTTTGGACATGGTTGCAAGAGGAAACCCTAATTTGTACAAGGATTTTTCAGCCTGATCAAACACTTGAGCAGAGAGAACACCTATGCACAGTCAGGTCCTGCAAGAAAATAAAGACCGAAGCTGTGTCTGGCAGGTGAGGAGTTCATGGCACACCCAGTAAGGGCAGGGTAACCTGTGGCACAGGCACAGTGGGGCTGCTGCAGCACAGAATCATAGAAAGATTTGGGTTGGAAAGGACCTTCAAGACCACCTTATTCCAACCCTGTTGCCGTGGGCAGGAACACCCTCCACTAGACCAGGTTGCCGAAATAGGAAGACATTCAATCTGCAGGTCTGGTTGCCACCAGATGGAGCTCAAAAATAAGCAGGAGGAGAAGGGTGTGTGTGGGGTGACGAGGTGCTGGGGCTGGCACAGGGCGATAGGGCTGGTGTTGGACACGGTGGTCCATGGTGGGATACCTGGAGAGGCCAGTGGGGCTGGCAGGGCTGCAGCAGCCTCCTGCCTGCACTGGCCCATCAGACACATGGCTCCAAAACAGTTCACTCAGCTGTTGCAGTGACCTGATGGGGATGTGGAGCAGGGAAATGGGGGCATGATGACACGGTGCTGCCCAGAGCAGCTTTTCTTTCCTCCTCCTCCTCCTCTGCTGCATGAAAAGCTGATCCATTGCCCGGGTTTGCCCTTCAGCACGGTCTGCTGGGTTTTGGCATTTCTCCGAGTCATTACTTGCTTTCTAAAATTAGACAGAGTTGGTGGGGGTGGGGGGGAGCCCAAATTTTCCCACCTGGTCCCAGGGTCTCAGCCTGGGCTGGGCACTGCAGATCCCCCCAAAACTGCACCAGGCTTTTCCTTAAATCCATTGCACAAAGGCAGGGATGGTGTGGCCCCAGTCTTTCACGGACCCCTCCGGAGTGGGCACTGCAAATCCTGCTGTTAAAGGCATTCTGCTGCTCTGTTTGCAGCCTGGCATGTGCCCTGTTTGCACATTCAAGGATTGGAGCCTTGACCCAATGGCACTTGGAAACAGTGTCAGGCTAATGCAAGGTCTTTGAGCTGCACAGCTCATTTCTATTTTTAAGATTCCACATCAGCCTTCGAAGGGTGAGGGGGAAGCAAAGCTGTTGGAGGAAAAAGAAAACAACAAAACAACCCCAAGCAGCAAGAGGCAAGGAATGAAAGGAAATATTTCTCACCAGAGGCCGCAGGCTGGTACAAGGGACACTGCAAGGGATGAGAGGGGGCAGAAACCTGCAAGTTTTTGACCAAGTATGTGAGCTAATCAACAGTCAAAACACCTCTAGGGGAGCAGAGGGGGGGACGACAATCCCAGTGGAGTTGGTGCCCTGGGAGATGGGATTGCCCCTCTGACAGCAAGCCCTGTGGAAAGGGGGAGGATGATTAGGGAGGGGTACCGTGTATGGGAAACCCCTTTGCTTGTCTTGTTTCTACTGCTGTGTCTCTCTTGCTGTCCCACCACAGCAGGCAGCACAATGACACAAGACACAGGAAGTCAGCTGGAATCATAGAACTGCTGCTAAGATCATTGAGTCCAACTATTCCCCAGCACTGCCAATCCCACCTCTAACCACATCCCCAAGTGCCACATCTACAGGTCTTTTAAATCCCTCCAGGGATGGTGACTCCACTGCCCTGGGCAGCCTGTTCCCATGCTTGATAATTCTTTCAGTGAGGAAATTTGCCCTGATATCCAATCCAAATCTCCCCAGCACAATTTGAGGCCATTTCACAGAATTGTGGAATGAGAGTTTTCTCTCATCACTTGTTACTTGGGAAAAGAGACTGACACCCACAGCAGTGGAGATGGAAAGAGAACAAAAATAAACTTGCCTGGCTGTCAGATGCTTTTCCTAAATATGTCTGAATGCTGTGGAGGTGCAAGAAAGGCACTAAAAGCCTTTCAAGCCCAAGCAAACAAGGCGATGCCAAAGGCTTTGCTCTCAGCAATACCATGAAGCTGCCTGGAAGCACATCTGGGGGGCTGTTCCTCTTTCTTCAGTCCCACCAGAGAAGGAGCCTGAGTCTGTGACACTTTACAGACATTCAGAAAAACAACCTTTAGTTCAGCAGGGGTTTTCCAGGCAGTTTTGCTCCACTGCACAGGGAGCCACGGGCATAAGGGCAGCCACAGGCAGGTTCTGCAGTCACTGCTGTAAATCCAACCCACCTTGCAGCAATGTGAGGATGAATTTAACCTCCATCCAGGTTGGAGGGGCATCATCAGTGTGTCCAGCCGAAAAGCAAGGGCACAGGGTTATTACCTTTGGTCTTCCACTTCCTCCCCCGGGTGCCTGGGGATAATTGTTGGGCTTGACCCTCACTGATCACGAGGCCAACAAGCAAATACAGCAATATTGACTTTACCTTTGTGTGTCCACACTGTAATCTGCAGGCTTGGAAAAAAAATATTTGCCTCTCCAAAATGTGGGGCTTCTGCTGGGAACCAGCAGTTGAGGAGACTCTGCTGCTGCCCTGAGGCATCCCGGGGGCGAGCAGCACCCAAAAGGGTTTGCTGAGGCAAGGAAGGCCCTGGAGCAGTGCCACAGCCATGCTTTCCAGCTTGCCAGCCAGACAAAAAGCCTTGTCTTGTCTTACTCAGAAAGGATTTATTTTTGCTTGATTTTCCTGTGTTCTGGGAAGTTTAAAGGCTGCCATGTGCCTCCTGTGATACACAGCCCCCTGCACACAGGTGGAGCCACCCCACAAACAGCAGTTTGCTTCCTGGCTGGAAGTTGCATCAGATCTGTTGTGGGGTGATGTGCTGCTGTGGACATGGGGGTCACCCATAGGGTGCTGGCAGCCTCTGGAGTCCAAACTGTGTGCCCAGGGCTGTTGAGACACCCCCCAGCCATTCCCTTTGGATGCACATGCTTACACAGGGAGCACAGAGGTCCCACTGCTGTCCTGGCCCCTTACAGGGACAAGGGACACAGACCCTCTGCCCCGAGGACAAGTAGAAGCAGAGCTCAAGGAAAAGCTTACTCAACACTTTTCCCAACCAGAAACAAGGAACAAAGCAAGAAGTGACCTCAGATGCCCCTGCAGCACAGACAGAAAGCACAGCAGCCCTGCCCCCCCTAATCCCCCCTCCCCAGCTGCTCCCTGCCCTTCCTCCTGTCTGCCTTGGGGCACCAGAGGGGGAAAGTCATGGCTCAGGGGTCCCATGACCTCAGCTGCCATCAGGGCTGCAGCACCTGGTGCACACAGGGACAGCCCCACACCTCATGCTGTGGCTGGAAGCAGAGCAGGAAGATTTGGCATCTTTAAATCAAGCTCTGCCAGGGTTTTTCTGCCTCCAGCAGGAACAAAGGTGCTCCCTTCACCCTGGCACAAGCAGGCTCCTTTATTCCCAACTACCAGGCTAATCACAGAAGGACCAAGCAGCCAAGCTGACTAATTAAAGGCAAAAATCAGCCAAAACAGACTTTAAAGCAGCACAGCATATGGGCCAGCTGGGACCCAGGGCTGCCAAATCCAGTGCACCCTGAGCTGCCACCCACACCACGAGCTCCAGCCTGACATCAAGACCCACAAAATGCACGCCCTGAGCAAGCCTCATCTCTCCCCTCACTATGGAAGGCTCATTTTTCACTCAGTTCCTTCCCCCAGCCCCAGCCAGACTGGCTCGGGTCCTGGCACTCACTCCTACCCCTCGAGGCACGAGGGTAGGGCAGCGATGTGCTGAGGGAGCAAAACAAGTTCAAGCGCCAGCAGCGACAGGCTGTGCAGCCAAGTAAGGAGAAAAGGGTGGGGGGAGGCGTTCGCAGCATCACCACAGCCCAGCCAGATCCTGCTCACGTACAAAACACACAGGACCGGTGAGTCACACTGGCATGTGATATCCGGCATCACCAGTTCCTGCCGTCGGAAGCTGTGCTGTGCTTTGCCCTGGTCCAGCCCCACCGACACCCCCAGCACCCCTCTGCCCTCTCCCCTCCACGCACGAAGAACAACCCAAGGAAAATAACCCACAGAGTTTTAAAAGGCTGCTCAAGTTTATTAGTTGCCATTGTACGGAGCTCAAGGTAATAAAACGTGTTACCAAGTCTGCTTAGTTACACTGGGAAAAGAGTAAAAAGGCTGGTGGTGTGGAATCGTCGGGGTTTGCTGCACTTTTCCATCACGAGGCAGCAGCTTTGCCCTGGAGCAGCCAGCTACTCTACGGGGAGGGGGCTGTGCCCGCCGGACGCGGAGCAGCCGCCGACCCGCTCACGCCGAGGGCCCAGAGCTGGGCTCGCTGACGTGGCGCCTCCGTCCCGCGCCCGGGGCTGGCACCGGGCCACAAGCCATCGGTCCTGTTGTCACCCGCAGAGCTCCCAAGCTGCAGGACAGAGCAGAGAGAGGGTCAGGCCGGTGTTGAAGTGTGGCATTACGGCTCTGCGCTGACTTCTGCAGCAAAGGGATGGGTGCCCTGGGCACGGCCCATCGGGTCAGGATGCACCGTGGGGGATGCAGCAGGGATGTCCCCAACTGCCCTGGGTGCTGCATTGGTGCTCCCCCTGTGTCATCTCAAAACACTCACCCCTGTGGGGACTCCGACACGGTTGTCATGGTCGGGTGAGTCGTCTTCCCAAAGAAGAAGCTGGCCCACCACTGGCCGGGGTCAGACTTGGGCAGGTCTGGGGGACAGTGCATGCCAGGGAAAGTCCAGGTCAGTGCAACCCACGGCCACCCCACTCTCATCCCATGGGAGAGGCTGGGTCACCTGCAGTCAGATTTGCAGAGGAGGGGCTGGGAGCAGAGTCCCCACCTGAGCCAGGACAGGTGGCACTTACCCAGGGAGTGGGGGATGACTTCCCCAGAGTACTCCGAGCTGCAGGAGCTGCTGCTGGATGTGGAGCTCAGGCGCCCTATGGAGAAATCATGGCCATCAGAACCACTGCTGCTCCTTGGTCTTGCCATCAGAAGCAAACCATGGCCTTGGTGTGACTGTCCCTAGGTGACACGGCCCAGTCTTATCACTAGCTCACTCCAGTACTTGCCCGGGTTTAGTGCCAGGTCAATAAAAAACACTAGGAAGGGAATACTGATGAGATTCTAAGAGCAGGGAGCGGAAAAACACCTGAACACCTCTGTAGGAGAACACCTACAACCCCAAGGACATCATTTAGTGGCTTTGGGAGGCCTATGCAGATGACTTGAGGCCAAGAGGATGCAGATTCCTGTGTTCTAGTCCAACTGCTACAAGCCTGTTGCTTGTTTCAGCTCAAGGGGAATCCTTTAACTCTCTCTGGTTTAAGCAATCCATTAAACCAAAAAGTCTCTGCCAGGAGAGGTACCAGTAGCAACCATTGCCCAGACTGGTTTTCCAGCTCATTTCTATAGCAACAGTGCAAGGTGAAGCCATCACCTCCCCTTCCCTATAACCTTAGCAACAAGTGAAGGTTTGAGATCCCTCACCAGCTGGTACAGCTGGGCAGGGGCTGCAGGGCCCAAAGGAGGCTCTGGGCAGCAGGAGGGACACTGATGGCTGTCCCCTTTTCTCAGCAAAGGCTCACACGGGGCTCTAGCTGAAAGCACAGACCTGAGCTCAGCTCCATCTCTGCTGGAGCCACATCCCCCTAGCCCCTGGCAGAGCCCCCAGCCTGCTCCTCCAGCATCCTGAGACCACCCCAGCCCCCAGCCCGCCCTTACTTCTGCGGTAGTTGTGCGTGGCCATGAGCGAGCCGCTGGATGGGATGGATGCCATGGCTCTTGATCCTGGTTGTCGTGCAGATCTAAACCTGCGAGCACAGAGGCAGCTGTCAGCACCCCCCTGACCCACACCTGCACCTCAGAAACCTGCAAGGGTGTAAATGGAAACATCGTGGCTTCTGGAGAGATGGGACGTGCAGCCCCGCGCTGGGAACGGCGGCTGGTGCTCGCAGAGCTGCACAGGGATTAAATCCACAGAGCTCTAAGAGCTACGTGCAGCATAATTCCCTCGTACACAAGCGCCTGCCCAGAGCACAGCCCGGCACATCCGCACAGCCCGGCACATCCGCACAGCCCCTTCCCGACCCCCCGCGGGTGTTTTTCTTGCAGGAATCCAACTCCCCTCCTTGTATCAACAGCTGGAGTTATGAAATCCCTGACGGATGTTGCATAAGGAGCAAAGAAATGTTCAGCTGGGGCACATACCGAGGGTGTTCCAGCACGAGTTTCCAGCCCCAGCCTGCCCTCAGCAGCCTCCCCATCACCCACAGCCGGGACAAGCCTGCCCGCCCTTCACCTTTGTTGTGGTTCATTCCAGTTCTGAACTAGAGAGAACTGAACTTTCTCCTCCTTGCACAAAGCACCTTCCTGCCCAGAGCTGACTCTTCCCACAGTCTGATCCCCCTTTTTCTTCAAGAAAGCTCAAAAAAAGGCTTAGGGGGGCCAAGGGTGCCAGATCCCAACAGCTGGAACTGCGTAGGGGACACCGAGCCCCGCCACCACCCGCGAGAAGCAACCTGGCCACCCTTAGCGGGGGACACTGAGGGACGGAGAAGTTTCACCCCAAAGCGTCTGAGCGCCGATCCCTGTCGAAGAAAAACCCCCAGAGATCGCCACGAGCCGCCCCGTTTCCCCCCCGCACCTGGGTTGGGCTGCGGGCGGCGGGGTCCGCTGGGGTCCGGCGGGGAGGGCGCTGGGGCCGCGGGGCCCGCGGTGCGGGGTGTGCGCTCCGCTCGGTGCGCCCCGCACGGCCTGAGCCGCGGCGCTGCCGCTCCGCCCTCGGACCGAGCTTAAATCCCCTCCGGCCGCGCCCTCCCGCGGGATCCGCCAATCGCCGTGGGGGCGTGGCCGGCCACACCCCTTCCCCGCGGGGGGGAGTGTGGCGAGTGTCCACGGAGCGGTGGCTGAAATCTGGTGTGGCATTAAAAAGCCTTCAAAAATGGAGTAAAAATGAATAAATAAATATGGGTTTGAGGGGTTCTGAGCAGGCTGGGCTGTGTCAGTTTTGGGGGAGAATGTTTTATTTCAGAGGAAAGAGCTTGAAGCAAGGCCAAAGCACAGCCCACACCACAGCCCAGCTCCTCCGTATTTGGGTACCAGTGCAGCATCATGCGCAGATGCTGTTCCATAAATCACTGGTGGTGCAGGGTGAGAGTCCAAGACAGCCAAGGCAATGGATATGTGTATGAGGAAATGTGTCCATGTAAAAGGAACACAGAGACTTCATAGAAAATTGCTTTCTGTATGGAATGGAACTGGGGCTGAGAACAAAACACTCAGAGAGATGCCAGAGCCTTGCAGTGTCTCCACAAAGGCAGTTTGGTACTTGCTGTGTCTGAAGTATTACTCATTTATTTTCTCCCAAAAAGCCACTCCAGACCAGACTGCTGTGGCCCAGCACACTGGGGGTTTGCAATAAAATCTTGCACTTTCAGGTGCAGCCGTGGGAAAAACATTTTTGGAAGGGGATGTTTTAGCTATTTTAAGGACTGGGGACAGGAGAGAGCCTATATCCCAGCCTGGGGTGGTTCTGGCACAAACTCTCCATACAACAAGGTTCATTCCTCTCCCAGCCCCCAATTTTTCTTATTAATCCCGAGTTATTCGTTAAGCACTGGGGCAAGGAGCCAGAACCAGGGGAGGCAGCGCTGCATTGCTCCAGGACATCGATCTCTCTGCCCAGCTCATGGGGCAGCAAAAGGTCCAAGCTGCCCTTGGGACCGTGTTTCTCTGCGGGGTAGGAGCACCCTGGCATGGGGACATTCCAGGTGACCCATGTCCCCAGATGTCCCCGCCTGGCCCAAGAAGAAGGTACCACTGCTGCCACAGCCACTGGGGTGGATGCCATCCCTGTGCACAGCCCATGTGCACACTCCCAGGAAATCAGCTGGGATGGTTTCAGGGAAAGCCTTGGCATCACAAGTCTGTAAAAAAATTGTTTATTTTCAAATTCTGCCTCAGAGGTTTAAGAGCCAACACAGGTGCACACACGGCCCAGCTCGGGACCAAGTTCCTCCAGCTGTGCCTCAGTTTCCCCTGTAAGGATACTGACTCAGCGCTTTCTAGGGAAGGATTTGGCTGAAAGCTGTGGTGGACTTTGAATATACAAACACCAACAGGCACGTGGCTGTTTTCATTCCCAGCATTAGGATTTGCTTTTGTGCCGCATGATCGGGTTTGATTGGCGGTTTGTTTTTGAGGTCCTGGCACTCCCAGGCCATTCGCTCCCAGCCCTGCTGGCAGCACACCATGGAAAGCTCTAGGGCACAGGCTTGGGAGATTTTTCTGGCCCAGAAGGGAAAGACAGGAAGGCTAAAAATTTGATGCTTCAAACCTGAAAAGTCACTTTTGTTTTAGTGAAGCCAGTGTCATTTCCCAGGTTCCTCCTCAATTCCCAAGAGATGTATTCCTGCCATCCTCAGTTCCTCGAATAATGTACAGAGTAATAAGTGTGTATTGATATAAAGATTATATTCTCTAATGGAGTACATTCTCCCCAGTGGGTACAGGATGGCTGTGTACCCCACTAAGCCTAACCGAGCTAATTGCTTTAATTAATGATAGAGCAGAGATGAGCAACCCTGTCCCAGTCCCTTTGTGCAATGACACCACCTAAACCCATGTCTGGGGCTGCTTTTAAAGGATCAGTTCATTAAGCAGGTAGCACTGGGGGTGTGATGTTGCACAATAGCCATGGCAGGTGAATCAGGGCTTTCCTGGTTCAGGGGGACCAGTCTCCAGCAAAACATGCCTTGCTCTGCTTTTCATCCCAAAATCAATTCCATTCTGCCTTAATGAAGCAGTGGGAGAAGCATGACTGGGACAAAGCAGCCAGGGGGATTGATGGAGCAGCCAGTCTGGTTTCCCAGCACAAAGCCTATTCTGGGTGTGTTGAGAAGACAAAGATATATTTTATTTGTATTGATCAGGAATCAGTGGTTTTAAAGCAAGCAGATGACAAGATTTGGATAGATTTTCTCTTTGTTTTTCCTCTAATTAGAGCCTCTGAGCGGACTGCAACTCTCCCCTCAGTTCTCTTTTCAGCAAGTTTTCAGTGTTTTCTTTTTTTTTTTTTTAATCTCGCTTTTGGCTTCTGGCAATTGGCTTTTGTTATCTGCCATTTGTGTGGGCTGTTGGGAAACAACCTTTTGTGTCATTTTGTACTTGGCAGAAATTTCTGGAAGCCAGCAAAGGCTGCGGAACTGAAGGAGCTGCTGCCTCTGGACTCTCTCAGCACTCCTGGGCCATCACCAATGGATGTTTGCTAATGCTGGGGATGATGGGGCACCCCAATTCCCAGCCAAAGAGGCTTCATGCTGCTACCAGATTCCCTCTAGGGATGTGACATCTCAATGGCTTCAGGAATTTGGTCCATAGTTGCTCAGCAGCCCCTTCCCCACTGTCCTGCACTGGACTGTGCAGGATTTCCTTCCTGGGTAAGGAGGCAGCACTCGCTCCCGGCACATCAGTACAATCACAGAATGGTTTGGGTTGGAAGGAACATTAAATCTCGTCTCATTCCCTCCCTCTGCCATGGGCAGGGACATCTTCCATTAGTCCAGGTTGCTTCAAGCCCCATCGAACCTGGCCTTGAACACTTCCAGGTATGGGGCATTCACAGCTTCTCTGGGCAGCCTCTTCAGTAACACAGACTTGAGCTCTCTACAGTCCTACGGAGCCTGATCCTGCACCACCGAGGGTTTTCCCTGGTTCTCCCTCTGTTGTGGACCCCTTGCTGCAGAGGAGGGAGCAGGCAGGAGCTGCGCTCAGACTTTGCCCTCCTTTTCTCCCTCCTCCCCTCTTTCTCCGCCTCCTCCTTCTCCTCCTCCTCCTCCTCCTTCTCCACCGCATTTTCCCGGCTGAGTAACTCAGTGCCAGGTTTGGGATTAGGGCGGCATCCGCCCAGCGCAGGCAGCTGCTGCCACCTATGGATAATAAATACCCAAATTGTTCACCCCAGATGCCACATTAGGGCCACCTCCTCTCACCTCCTCTGACAAGGCTGGAGCCAGAGCATCTGTGAAACCAAGCCCGTGGTCATGTTGTGACCTGACACAAATGCCTGGGCACCTTTCCCTGCCTGTACGGGTTTAAATCAGAAAAGGGAATGTCCTGGAAATGCTTTCCTTAAGCACAATGCTTGAGCAGCATATTTTACCTGTCACTTGAAAATCATGCTCTGCCTTTCTGGGATATGTGCAGCAGTGACCCAAGTGCCACCTTGGCAGGAGAATAAACCAAAGCCAGATCTGGGGATGGCACATCCTGTGCCCGCAGTGATGGGAGCAGCTCTGCTATCTTCACCTGCAGTTCATGCCAAGGGCTCATTTCCCAGAAGGCACAGGGAATTGGCATCAGGACCCCCCAAAATTCTGACTCTGATCTGAAAATGCACACATTGGGGAAAGAATTAGGTAGAGAGTCACAAACTGTCTGATTTGCCTATGCAAAAGGGATGTCTGGAAAGCCAGTGAAGAGAGATGACAGCTGTTCACTGTAATCCAGAGGCTTTTGGTGAACTTGGTCCCTCAAGTTCCTGGCTTTTGGTCCCTCTGTTCCTCTGTAAAATTTGGAAAACCATCTTTCAGAAACCAGCAGCAACACTGAGCAGGATCCATCTCTGCAGAAAACTCTTAGACCAGCATCTCCTTTATGGGATTGGGGGAGATGTCAACTACCAGTCACTACCATCATATGAAAACAAATTATTCCCTAAAATAAATCCTTGGGCTTTGATGGGAGTTGATTCAGCAACAAGTTTTCTCATTAAGTTCCCTGATCCCCATTTCACTCTCTGGATGCATCCAAAGCTTATGCTGCTATCCAGGTATTTCCTTTAACACCTCTACTAAAGCCATCCAAAGATATGGGCAGCCAGGGCTCTTTTCACTCAGTGGCTGTGGCTTTACAGGAAAAGCCATCCCCGGGATTAATCAGGCTTTTCTTAAATGGGAGATGTGCACAGCTGCCAAAACAAACACGTCAATCTGTTGTAGCTTGATACAGCACCAGACAAGCTTTTTATAAACCCAGAGTGGTCCAGGAGCAGCCAGGCATCCTGCAAACAGCCCTAAACCACAGGGCAGAGGTGCCTTATCTCACTTGGGATTGACCTAGATTGGGGTCTGCCCCCTCCTCGGCACACAGGGAGATTTAAGGGATCAGCTTCTCACAGCCCCCACAGATGCTGCATTCAGGCACCAGAAATGTCAGTGTCCATGATGAGATTCATCAAAATGGTGTTTTTCTCATTCTCTGGTGCTAAAAGATATTTCAGAGCGTGGAAATGTTCATCCTGGCTGCTTCCCAGAAGGACAGCAGCTCAGGCTGAGCAGTTTTATCCTCCCCAGCCTCAACCCCGCAACTCAGCCATTTGGTAGAAAAGGGGGTCCTGGAGGAGCATTCCCATGGCACACCTGGAGCCACGTGTTCCCACCCACCCTCAGGACAAATGGGGGCAGTTTTCAAGGCCTTTAGGCATTGCCCCTTCAGCATTGCTGCCTCAGATCACTTTGGACACCTGATGGCTGTGGCTACACCAAAACCTCACTGGGCAGGTCCCAGCAGTGTGAGCACGATGGTGGGTCCTTGGGTGCAGCCTGCCCTGCACGAGATGCGCTGCTGATCCATCAGGGATGACACCAGATTCCGTTCCCAGCTGGCCGAGTGGCTGAAGGACTTGAACATCTTGTTATCACTTCCAGAGTTTATTTTTAAACCTGTGGCTCCAATTTAAAGGTATCAGAAGCATGCACTGAGTGCAGGACCTCAAAATACTCCCCTGTTCCTCCTTCCCCTGTCTTTCTATCCCATCACTCCTGTCTTCATTTCCCCTCTCCAGACCTACAACATGAACATGAGCTGAAAAACCTGCTCACATTAAAAGTTCCATTAAATCTACTCGATTCCTGGAAGTGTTCAAGGCCAGGTTGGATGAGACTTTGAGCAACCTGGCCTAGTGGAAGGTGTCCCTGCCCACGGCATGAGGATTGGAATGAGATGAGCTTTAAGGTCTCTTCCAACCCAAACCATTCTTGGATTCTCTGATTCTATCATCTTTTCCTATTTGTGCCTCGGGCCAGGAGTGCTGCCAGGCAAACACACAGGGAGAGTCATGACACATCAATATGGGGACCTGGAAAGGTTGACCTCAAAGCCAACCCCAGGTAAACATGCCCTAGAAACCCCTGGGACGCTCAGAGGGAAATCCCATCCTGTCTTAACACCAGCTAATCTGGGGTTTAACTGAAATGGGAATGCCTGTTTTATGTGCACCGGCAGTCGGGATTCCCATGGGATGCATGTTGTACACACGGGGAGAGGATGGCCAGTGTCTTGGTGTTTTGAGCTTCCACTTCCAGCAGATGGTAAATGCTGAAAGAACTGAGTGCAAAGCATCTGCAAAGCCTCCAAAGCTGGTGTGGAAGGAGCTGGAAGCCTTACCATCAGAAGAAGAAAACTTAACAGCGTCCACTGTATCCACAAATTGCCCTTTAGAGGACAACCTCTGCCCTACCCACCTTTGATCCGCTTTTCCGATGGCTGTTTCATGAGCCCAGAATGAGACCCTGCATTTCTTCCTTTCAAGGACTGCATCTCTATTGCTTTGCACAGGAAGAAGGAAGAAAATAGCAATTTACAGCTATTCCTGTGTCCAGCCTGAACTTTTCCCCAGTGAGAGCAGAGCTTCTGGAGTGACATCAGGGCTGGCATTCCTCATGGCTGCCATCTGCCCTGCCCAAAGCCTCACCTTCAGAGGAGACCTGATGCATTTTATAGCAACAAACCCACAAGTACTTAGGGAGCTGAACACGTTATTCCTGGGCAGAAACACCCCCAGTGCAAGGCAAATCCAGGCAGGCAGCCTGGGGTGTTCTCATCCCAGATCCATACAAATTAATGGCACTGCGGATTATTCACTCTCCCAGTCACACCGTGGGGGGCCTCTTTGGGAAAAAAAATAAATCCCAATTATTTTTTCTGGGCAAATGGAAATTTTAGCCTAGTTTAAAGCACCAAATCCCAGCCTGGGGGCTGTAGGCTGGGTGGGGTCGAGGTGATGATGAAAGGGATAAGAGGTACCTGCCATGTATGTGTGCAGCCTGCCCATCCCTTCTGGGGGATGGGGCGCATTTCTATTTTCCTGAGTCACCCTAAATCATTTGGTCGTGGTTTTTGGGGTGGGGGAATCAAGCCTAAATATGATGCACAGGAATTGTTTCAGCTGGGACCTGAATCTGGAGCCAGATGGATGGAGACAAGGCGCTAAACTTCAGCCGCCCTCAGATTCTGCTGGCTCAGGTCTCTGTTATTTTACACGGCTGAACAATTAAGGACAAATTGCCACTGTTTTTCAGGAGGGAAAATGATCACACTCGGGCGTGACAGTGGAGCTTGGTGGTCCCCAGGGACCACATGTGTTTGGTGGAACCCTTTTCCCCAGGCGCCGGCCAGACCTGGGCTCACAGCTGTGGCTTTAAGCTTCTCGGAGGCTGGGGGCAAAGTGGCTTAATAGAGCTGGGATTAGCCAGGTCTGACAGCCCTCTCTCCTACTCAGGTCCTGGACTATTTATAGCCTGATGGGCTGTCAGGCTCTATTTCAGTGCAGAAGGACAGTGCACTGCCCGGTTCTCTTTTTCCTGCCCGGGAAAAGGGGTGAAAATTACAATTCTCTTTACTGGAGAAGGAAAGGAGACTGGAGAGTTCCATCCCATGCTCACCTGGCCCAGCATCAAAGGGACTGGGATTTCTGTCATCCCCATCTTCACTGACAAATGCAGCTGTGGCCCTGCTGAGGGCAGTTCCCAGGTTGTCTGCAGCCCTTGTGTAAAAAAGGAGGAGATTATTTATTGGAAAAGTAATAACATATGGGTAGAAAGAATAAGGGTTTTATATAACTCTCCCTCCCACACATTATCACACTTGCTGTCCATCTCCAGCACATCCAGACCTGTGATAACACTACTACCCCTGTCCCAAATCAAGGCTGGGGCAATCCCTTTAAACACTTTTAGACCCTTCTCCTTGGAAGTTTCTTTTTATTTTTTCTGGCATTCAGTGCATATTATGTTGTGCAAGGAATGCTAAATAGAAGTAAAAGATAGCTTTACTATCATATTTCTAAGATAATACCAATAAGCTATATTACTTTTTAAAGCCTCCCTTTAAGCACTAATGAGAGGTTAGGAACATTTTAATTTACATGATGTGTAAGTTTTTAACCCTCAGTCTAGGAAGGTAAGAGTACCTTCCTAAGGGTACCTGATTTAGCTGTTAAATTCACTGGAAGGGTGGTTTGGGCCATAAAATTGGTCTGGATCATTGCATAGCTTTATTCTAAATTAGTTTCCTTTTGAATATTTGGCTATATTTGGCTTTGGGACACAGAAAATTTTGCATTAGCCTTGGAATTGCACAGATGACACAGGTATAAATATTCTGAGTCCACATATTATTTTTTTAATGCAAAGAAAAAGTCATCATACTGCTGAAGGAGATTACTTATGGTTTCCTTGTCCTCCTAGGACTTGAACCCCATCTCCCATTAAATGAGATGATACTCATAAATAACAAATTCTTGAGCAGCCAACATATGTGTTGCAGGCGCAGAAATCTCTATTTGCTCTATTTTGCTCTCTGTTTTGCTCTATTTGTCCCTTGCTTTACTGTTTGCTCCTGGGCTAATGCCCAGAGATGTGGGGCAGTGCCTGCAGGGCTTGCCCAGGGACATGTTTTCCCTGTGTGCTGTGCAGGGACCCCTCTCCTCCCAGCACCTGTGGGAGCACAGCCTTTCTGCACCACTGGGACCACCAGGGGCAGAGCAAGGGATGTGGTGTTTGGTGGTCTTGGGCCCCACTCCAATCCTGGCCCTTCATCCCAAGCTGCCATAAGGGGGCCAAACCTCACTAGACCAGCACTTCCATCATTTCCCCTGTTTTCCAAAAAGCTCTTCTTTTTATCTCCCTCCACCCCCTGTCTTCCTCCCATCCCTCTATCTCTCCATCTCTCCATCTCTTCATCTCCCTCTCATTTCTCTATCTTCTTTCTCTCCTATCTCTCCATCTTTTATCGTCCCACCTTACTCCCATCCCTCTATATTCCATCCTGCTGTTTCCCTCAGATTTCAGTCTTCCATCCCTCCATCTTCCTCTATCTTCCACCCCTCCATCTCTCTCCCACCTCTCCATTTCTCCCATTCCTCCATTTTCCCATCCTTCCACCTTCCTCTCATCCCTCTGTCTTCTATTCTGCTGTTTCCCTCCACATACCCTCCAGCTGCTATTTTCCATCCTTGTCCTTTCATCTTCCATCCTTCCATTTCTCCCCACCTCTCCATTTCTCCCATCCCTCAATCTTCCTCCCATCCCTCTATCTCAAATCTCTCCATCTCCCTTTCATGCCCTCATCTTTCATCTTTCCTATTTCTCTATCTTTATCCTTCCACCTTCCTCCCATCCCTCTATCTTCCATCTTGCTGTCTCCCTGACTTCAGTTTTCCATCCCTGCATCTTCCCACCCCTTCATCCTCCTCTCACCCCTCTGTCTTCCATCCTGCTGTCTCTCTTCAACCTTTGCTTCCATCCTGCTGTCTCTCTCTGACTCCAGTCTTCCGTCCTTACATCTTCCCATCCCTCCACCTTCCACCCCTCCATCTCTCCCCCACCTCTCCCATCCCTCCATTTTTTCCCATCCCTGCATCTTCCTCTCATCCCTTTATCTCCCATCCTTCCACCTCCTCCCCATCCTTTCACCTTCCCTCCCCAGCCAAGTCCCCCGTCTCTCCCGCCTCTCCCGCCTCTCCCTCCTCCTCCTCCTCGTCCATCTCCTCCTCCCCGCGTCCCCCCCGCGCCTCCTCCTCCTCCTCCTCCCCCGCCCGGTACCGCATTGCCGTAGTGCGGGGGGGCCGCTGCATTGCGCTGCCGCCGTCGATAGGTGGGCCCCTCCCGCGGAGATAAAGCCGGCGGAGCCCAAGCCGGCAGCCTCTGGCCGCCCCGACCGCCGCCCCGGTAAGAGCTGCGGGACCGCGGCGGGATGGGGGGGACAACCGGGCTATGGGGAGGGACGGGGGGATGTCCTGCCTCAGGGGCTGCGGGGGATCAATGCCCCCCCCCCCTCGGGTGTGTAGGTGCTGCCGGCCCCTGGAGTGGGGGGTACACTCGGGGAGGGAGAGGATGGGGCTGGACCGCTCCTTCATCCCGCAGGTGCTTCTTCCCGCAGGTGGGAAATAACCCGCAGCCCACGGTGCTCCAGGGCATGAAATTCCTTCTAAATGTTGTGCATGAGGAGGAAAACCTGATAATCCCCTCTTCCCCCTCCCTGCCCCCCCCCCAATCCTCATTCCCCTCCTGCCCCCCCCCCTCCCCTTCGCCTTCAAGATCATAAAACCCTGGAATTATCTGGGTTGGAAGCGACCTTAAAGATCATGTCGTTCCAACCCCCTGCCATGGGCAGGGATGCCTTTAGCAACGTGGGGGGGGGGGGGAAGGGGAAGACATAAAATCCCCAATTCCCAAAGCGACCCCGCATCTCCCCCCCTCCTCCTGGGTGCCGGGGATGTGCAGCGGGGAGAGGGTCCCGCACCCAGGGCTGGGCGCTCCGGGACTGGGCATCGCAGAGGACACGCAAAATGGCCAGATCCGGGCTGGCTGGGTTCAAGGGCAGGAGGGACGGGGCAGCCGGGGCTCCTGCTGCCCAGGGAGGCTTCTCGCCGGGAACATCATCACCCGCATGACTGAATCGCTATTAGAGCAGCAAACTCCTCCTGACCTCCTTTACTTCTATGGGCAGATTCGTGAAATTGGATTTTATTAGACGTCAGATTAAAGCTCCTAATTGTGCCGGGTTTGTGTGCAGCTGCAGAGCCATGGCAACGCCGGGAGATGCCAAGACAGCTCCCCGGATATATCCATTTGAGTTTTTAGCCTCCTCCCTCCGTTTCATCCAGTTTCATGGCAGCAAAATATATTAAACCCCCCCACTGCAGGCTCAGATGAGCCCTTGGCAGCCCGGCTATTCGCAGCCCTGCTTGGGGGAGCAGCCGAGGGCTATTTTTGTCCACCCCCATTTTGCAGCCACCATGTTGTCACCCGAACTGTGCCCAGCTCGGGAGAGGCGAGGGCAGCCCGGGAGGATGGGCACCCTCGGCTCCTCCCAGGGCACCCACAACATGGAGGAGATGCCCTCGGGTTTGGAAAGAGCGAGAAAGGCAGCAAGGAGAGCAGCCCTGAGCCGGGGGAAGGTTTTCCAGGGAGGAAGGGCACCTTCGAAGCGCCGATGACGTAGCCCTGGGAACTGGGGGTCTCCACGAGGAGGGCAAGATGCCGAAGAACACGGCATCTTGCTGAGACTTGGAGGCTGTGCATGGCAGCCAGAAATAGCCCGGCTGGCCTCCTCCGGGGGCGGGCTGGCTCCCACCCAGCATGGGCAGAGCTGCCAGACGAGGCCGGGCACCCCCGGCCAGGCTGGGGCGCGTGGTCCAGCGGGAAGGTGGGGCGAGGGGAGGAGAGCCATCCCCGATGGGCTGGGAGAGGGGGCTGTCACGGGGGCTCCTTTGACGCGCCTGCCTGTCCCCCCCTCCCCTGCAGCCTCCCCAAAAAGGCAGCTGCGTTCCCACATCCCTCCCCAGCGCCGCCCGCCCCGGCCAGCCCCGCGTAACCCACCAGCATGGGGAAGGAGAAGACGCATATCAACATCGTCGTCATCGGGCATGTGGACTCTGGGAAATCCACCACCACCGGGCACCTCATCTACAAATGCGGGGGCATCGACAAACGGACCATTGAGAAATTCGAGAAGGAGGCTGCCGAGGTGAGGAGCCCGTCCCCCAGCGTGCCCCCACCCCTCAGTGCCACCCCTGGGGTTGCTCCACGCTGATCCCCACAAGCATCCCACAGGCAATATTCCCCTTTTGCTGGCGCTGCCCTTCTCTTACCTTCTATTTCTCCCTTTGTTCCCGTCTATTTTTTACCCTCCGCACCCCTGGGTCTTCCCGACTTCTCTGGCCTTGGGAAAATAGGCCATTTGGGCGCTCGCCACCCTCTTTTCCGGAGCTGGGGGACTCCCTGCTGCTGGTTGTTAATGAGGGCAGGGGCATGGCGAGGTCTGCAGGATGGGTTAGGGAACCAGTGGTGAGAGCCAGGATTCTGGAAAAGCCACAAATGACGGTGTTTCAGGGCATGAAATTCCTGCTAAATATTGTGCATGAGGGTGACAACCTGATAAATCCTCACCACCCAGTTCAGGGTTCCCCGAATTTCCCTCTGAAACACCAGCTTCCAGTGCCTGCTGGAGAGATGGTGCAGCATCAGCTGGACCACTCATTTGGTCCAGTTAAAAAAGCCATTTTCCTCAAGCTGGTGGTCTGATGTGTAGTGTGATTGGTAGCCTTTAATACAGAAAAACTGGCTGGAAATCTGAGCCTTTAAGTTAAATTCTGTTGTTTCTCTCTTATAATGGTGGCACTGATAACAATTTAATAGTATGTGCATTTAGCAGGCTGTGACACAGCAAAGCACCACCCAGTACCTGTAATGTGGCAAAGCTCGAGATTAAAGAGGAAGAAATAGTCTTGAGAAGAAAAGTGTGAATTGGAAGCTCTGAGAAATTAATGATGGTAAATTCTAGAGAGGTGGGTGAGCCGGGAACAGCCTGGCTGTGTTAAGGATAGGGCAGCTCCTGTCACTCAGAAGATGGCTTGTCGTCATCGCTCCGGGAATCTTTAATGCAGATATCCCTCCTTTTTCTCCTCCCCCCCCCCTTTTTTTTTCTGGTCAAGATCATTTTTCAGTTAAAAAAAAAGACATTTACAGAGCTGCCACTCTTGATTTGATATTTTGCTGTCTGTCTTAACCCTTTTAATTTGCCGATGGCATCCGAGCTAAACCCCCCATTTTCCTGCCTCGCTTTCAGCCCTTTTTTTCCATCCTTTAATTTAACACCTTCTTCTTCATAGAAAATAATCCCTTCCCCCTGCTTTAAAACAATTGCTGATATCCCTCCATATTTCCCCCCCCCCTTTACCTACGGATCAGATAAGGCATGATAAGGTTATCATAGGTGTGATTGCAGCAATTTTAATTGAACAGACACTTTCACTGACTTGCCAGAATACGCGGGGACCGGAGGCTGCTATTAATAGCCTATTGACTGAGCTTACAGACTCCATTTTCTGATGCAGGGCTGGGGAAGGGTTTTCTTCCATTAGGTGGCATTCACAGGAAATGGAGGCCTGCATGTACCCAAAAAGCCAACAAAAAAATCCCAGGGTCTGCTATTTTTTTTTTTTTTAAGAAGAGAGCAAGGATTTTTCCTTTTTTTTTTTTTTTTTTTTGACTCAAGGGCAGAGGTAACAGTATCTCTGAAAGAAGAGTTGTTCTATTTAAAAAAAAATAATAAATAATCGGCATTTGTAGTCTCCGAATAGAAAGTTGTCCCTTCGTTGGGGTTTGTTCGGGGAAAATCAGCCTGTTTTTGGCACTAAACAGGGAAGGTATTGTGCAAAGCTAGATAATACCCTGGGTTTTTCAACACCGGCTCTGGGTAACTGAATATACCCTGTGAAAGGCGGGAAACTGTTTGCTAATTAAAGGATCTCATTTGTCTTCACCTTACGTGTGATGCTGAGCTCTGGGGGGGTTTCACGCGTGATGCCCAGCTGTTTGTGTGTGTGGACATGGCTGATGGCAATAAGGGCTGACTCCCACTCAGCTCCCACAGAAGAGCCAGGGGGTCTACTCTGTGCTTCAGTTTGCCCATCCAGAAGTGAGGGAATAGCCTGCTGATGGGGGAAAGGCTGTGGGATGTGCTGATTGAGCTCCTGCCTGAGAACAGCCCATTGTCAATGCATTGCACAAATGCACCATTCCTTGCTGTGTCTCCGTTTCCAGCATGTTGTAATGACTCCTCCCTGTTCCCCTGGCAAGAGGGGAGTTTGATGTGCATGCTGGAAAGGGTTAACCTTGCCCCATCCCTGCAAGTGTTCAAGGCAAGGTTGGATGGGGCTTGGAGCAATCTGGTCCGGTGGAAGGTATCCCTGTCCATTGCAGGGGGGTTGGAATGAGATGATCTTTGAGGTCTTTTCCAACCCAAACCATTTTGTGATTCTATAAACCTCAAAGCTCCTGCTCTACCCCCTTGCTAAAATCCATGTCAGTGGGATGCTCAGGAGCAGAGATTTGATTCTGGATTTTTCCATCCCAGTGAGAGCTTGCAGCTTCCCCGTGGCGATGGGGCAGCACACTCTTGACCTGGTGTCCCCTCTGAGGAGGGGAAGGCTTGCCCCTGGCTTTAGGATTTTGCCTGTAATCCTCCAGAGCAAGCTGCAAAGTCATCGTGGCACTCAGCTGTTATGAAACAGGCTGTCATCGTTAATTCCTTGTGCTGGCTGGGAGTGGGGCTGGAGTGTGGGAGCTGGGGCAGACCATCCCCTGGGCATGGTGTGGGCAGGGCAGGTTTGGATGTGATGCTGCATTAGCTTTCTTGGCCAGGCTCATCACTGAAGTGTTTGGTACCTGCCATCAGGAAGTGCTTCCCTCTGACTCATGATTTATAACTGGCCCGAAGAAACCCCAGTTGCAGGGAACAGTGGGATGGATGGATGGATGGATGGATGGATGGATGGATGGGAGCAGGGTATCACAGCTCTGACCTTGCATAGCGGGGGAGCCCATTAAATCATACACAAATGGCCTAAATTCCATTCTCTGTCTTAAAAAAACCCTCATATCTGAGGCCAAGAGCTGCTGATTGATGCTCATTAACCCTTTGCTTTGGCCAGGCTCCCCAGACTGCACCAGCACACAGCGTGGTCAGCAAGGGGTGGGCTCATCCTGCCCATCTCCACCTTGGCAGGATCTCAGCTCAGACTGGGAGCACCACGTCCATGCTGGAGGGAGATCTGGCTCTCCCTGATGTCATGACGTCAAAGGACACAACCCAAAGGGGAAGGCAGTTCAGAAGTGCCACTGAGGTTTACCAGGGAATGTGCTTTATCACAGGGCAGAGAGATTTACTGTAGCTGATCTCCCCCAGCGTGATTTTATGCATTACAATGTTGGCTGAGATTTTGGCCATTTGGCAACAACAGTTGGTCTGGCTGCAGCTCACAGTAGCTTTTCCTGTGAATTTGCACACTCTGTGGCAAAAATCAACCATGTTTCTATTCTGCTCGTAGCAACCATCTCTCATTTCATTTTCTTTTAACCCATTCCACTCCTACACCTCTGTCACTCACACAGCAATGCCCTTTCCACCAACCAGCTGCCTCACAGGTTTGATTCATAGACTAAAATCATAGAATCAGAGAATCATTTAGGTGGGAAAAGCCCTCTAAGATCATCTAGTCCAACCATTCACCCAGCACTGCCAAGCCCACCATGAGACCATGCCTCTAAGTGTGCACCACTGTGAAACCACAGGAAATAGAACAAGATCTCATAAACAGCCCTTTTTCAATAACTGCATTAAGATTAGGAAATGGGATAAGTATATAAACATCCTCTCAGTGATATTTAGCGTGACAAGAAGCAGCTTTCCACACTGCTGTACAGTTCACCATGATTTCCCAGCAGCAGTGCAGGACTGTGGTGTTGCGTGGAGAAAACCTCATGAGATGCTGGCTCCAGGTCCTGCCCATCCAGCCCCACTCACAAATTCACTTCATGGCTCTTCTTCCAGCCTCTTCTACACATTGAGAACAATATCTCATTTTTCCTGTATTTATTACTGACTAGATCATGGCTGTCACTGAATTTAGGGAATTTTGCCTTCAATGTTTGCAATGTGACCCTCTGCCTCTGTGAGCTTGGGAGGTGTCCTGGAGGGTGGGTGGCCATCACCAGTGCTGTGGGCTTGGGTTTCTCACTGGTTCTTGTCTCTGTGTTGGCCAGATGGGGAAGGGGTCCTTCAAATACGCCTGGGTGCTGGACAAGCTGAAGGCTGAGCGTGAGCGTGGCATCACCATTGACATCTCCCTGTGGAAGTTCGAGACCACCAAGTACTACATCACCATCATTGACGCACCTGGGCACAGGGACTTCATCAAGAACATGATCACCGGGACCTCCCAGGTGAGAAATGGGAGCCAGGGAGTGGAGGGCTGCTGAAGGTGGGAGGCTGAGACTTACTGATAAGCCCAGGGTCACATAGCTGCTGTTTTAGTCCTTTAGGAGGTGGGTACTCGAGAGAGAAGACTTAGAGGAGCATTGAGCAGGGTCCACCCATGAAGCTGGGTGGCATCAGGGCACCCAGCATGCCATAGTTTGGAACTTCCCTGGCCACCTGGGAGGAAGGGTGCTTTGGGGCACAAAGAGGTGGTTTCTCCACCCCGTTTCCACTTACATGAGAAGGTGGGGATGAATATGGGCCTCTCTGGGAGCTGGGATGCTGTGAGCTACATGCCTTTGTGTGAGGATATCTCCACATCCTCAGCCAAATGAGGTATACAAGAAACTTTCAACAATCCATTGTGTTTTGTTGGATAAAGGAGACTCCACAGATTTTTTCTCCTTTTTTTTCCTTGAAACAGCTGTCTTTGTCCCGTAAGCCACGTCATATTGCCAAACTCAGTGGTCTGCCCTTCCAGGGTAGGGTGGTTTCCCCTCATTACACTGCTGGACATTCCTGCATCTCCCTGTGATTGACGGGTGCTGGATGAACCCCACTACATGCCCAGTGAGATTCCCATGGTGATGCCAGGTGGGCTGGGCATGGATTTCTGTCAAACCCAGGCAGCTTCTGCTGTGGGCTCTGGGTACAGAAGTAATCTGGGGAACATGGTTTCCATGTCTGGAGTCTCACCCGTCACCCAGGGAGGTTATTTGCAAGACTTCAGTAGGTTTTTAAATGAGACCTTGTCTGTGGATAATCAAGATGAGGTCCTGGTCGGAGTCATGCAACCTCAAGGGATCCATCCTGGTTTCCCACCCATGTTGCAGAAACATGTGGATTTGGCAAGTCTGAAACAACACGGTTGGGTCAGTTCTGAGGTGGATCAGCAGGGTTATGGGTAGCAGCTGGCAGAGAGCCTGTCCCAGCCACGAGTAGTGCTCATCTGGGACTCACTCAAAGCCCTCAGGGGTGTCACCAGGGCCGTGCTCCCAGGGACAGCAGCACTTCATCAGCTCTCTCCTCCCAGGCTGACTGTGCCGTCCTGATCGTCGCTGCCGGCGTGGGTGAGTTCGAAGCCGGCATCTCCAAGAACGGGCAGACCCGTGAGCACGCCCTGCTGGCTTACACCCTGGGGGTGAAGCAGCTCATCGTGGGCATCAACAAGATGGATTCCACGGAGCCCCCGTACAGCGAGAAACGCTACGATGAGATCGTCAAGGAGGTCAGCGCCTACATCAAGAAGATCGGCTACAACCCAGCCACAGTTCCCTTCGTGCCCATCTCGGGCTGGCATGGGGACAACATGCTGGAGCCCTCTCCCAATGTAAGTGTGTGTTGTGTTAGACTTCTCCCCCCACCCTGATGATCCTGACCCAGGCTGGACATGACCTCCGTGCTCTGAAAACATTTCAGGCACCCGTTGTGCATAATGGCCCGTGCTGGCAGCAGAGCTGATGTGCCACGTGGCTCTGATTGGCCCCAGGCAGGATGAATGGGTGCACTATTTGTGGGCACTCTGGGTGCTGTACCCTGGCCAGACAGCCCAGGAGCCAGACATGAGCATCTTCAGGAAATGATCTGTCTTGCTTTACTTGTGGGCTGGGATTTGAAGTTTTCACATCGTCAGTCTCATGGTGACGTTGGAGCCTTCCCCTGCAATTGTCACTCTCAGCAGGAGCATCGTGTGTTTTTAGAGCATTGTTTTCTGAGGGAAATAACACGATCTGGTCTCAGGCTTGGAACGGTTCCCACTGTGCAGCCTGGCTCCCTCTTGCTGGGTATCAGGTCCCCTTTCCCATCGATCCTGTGTGCCACTGGGGTGGCCTCATCTCCTGTTCCAGTGCTGGGATCTCACTTCTTAAGGTGATATTTTCTTGAGGAGTACCAGATTTCCCATGCCAAAACCATGATTCCCTAGAGCATCCATCTGGAGCTGGTCCTTGTCCAGCTGATTTTTACAATACCTCTCTCTCTGTAATGGGGATGGTTGGGAGACAAAGGCAGGGTGCTCTGGTGGGCCTGTGCCATCATTTCATGTGATGGAAAGAAGAGCTTAAGAGGGACAGAGGCTTCTTGGCAGACAGGCTGCTGATAACAGTTGTTACTCTGACACTGTTTTATTGGAGAAAAAGCTACCTCAGCTTTAGTCTACTAAAGAAAAGATGGGCTGGAAAGTTCTGGCCAGAGGAAAGTCCCTGCTCTTCTGATGACGTGTCTGTGACCTTGAACAAGTTGCTCAGATGAGAAACCCGAGTGATCTCTTGTGAAACCAATGGGAAATTTGATGCCTAAGGGGGCTTAAAGACATCACCTGTGGATTACTGGGCAGGGCTTTGTGACGAGGGAGGCAATGCAAGAGTACAGCAGCAACTGAGGGAGTCAGGGATCGCAAGCCTGAGCTAGAGGAGTGTTGCAATGCAAACTCACACCATGGTGAAATGCAGCTCCTGCCTTGCACAGGAAAGGCAGCTCTCTTGGGCTGGCTTGGAAGGAAGGAATTGTTGGGGTGCTTGGGAGATTCCTGTTCCCTGAAGAGCAGAGCTGGGATAAAGGTCAGCCAAGGCTGTGCCAAACCCAGCCCCGTGGTTCCTGGGTGTCTCAAATTAGGCAAATCCCAAATGTCATCAGCTGCTGGGCTGGGAAGATGATCCCGAACAAATATCCTATTAATAGGCTGTAGAGGGGAGGCACAGAGCAGGAGGGGCTCAGTGGCCCCTTTCCTCTGGAGGGGTCTCAGGGCAGGTTCTCAGCGTGATGTGCTGCCCAAGAAAAAGCAGGGGCTTAAATAACTCTCCCTGTTGTCATAAGGAGGCAGCTGGCTCCTGGGTGGGTTCCCAGGAGCTGCCTGAGCTAGGGAATTGGGAAGAAAGCCTGGCCTGGTCTGGAACAGCATGAGATTTGCTGGAGAGGGTGCAGGGACAGACTCATCTTCCCCATATTGCAACACCTCTAGGCAAGCTTGAGCAGGAAACCGGTGTAGATATCTCTCCTCTCCTTCCTCACCCAAAAAAGCTCTGATCATTTTCACTCACAATTTCTGGACAGGTTTCACTGAAGCACAAGGCAGTCAAGTGACTTGTCTGTCAGGGGACTTATCAGAAAGTGGGGATTGGAGCCATGACGTCCCTGCAGCTCCTGTCACCTCTGAGCAAGGGGGGGGTGTGGTGGTACATCAGGCTGGTACCAGCTCTGCGTGGGAGACTCCAGCCCACATCCCTGTTGCACAGAATCCCAAGGCCAACTGGAAAAAAATGACAGCTGGGCTGTGCTTCCATCAAAGTTTGACATTTAGGAGCTTTTTGGCAAAGGAGGGTTTCTGTGAAGCAGCTTTCTCTTGCTGCAGCTGGCAGAATGGGGCCATTCTGTGTGGTTTGGGAGACTCAGCCCATGGAATGCTGCAACACTAACGCACCCATCTGTGGTGCAAGGGAGTGAGATGGCCTGGCTCTGCATCCTCAGCACTGGGGTGTGTGGGTGGGGGTGTTGGGATGCTCATGGGCTGGGGAAAATCAGAGAAAGGGGACTGCTCTGTAAAATAGACTTGGGGTGCAAAAGAGCTGAAGCTCAGCAGTTATTAAGGGGGGCTGGGACCTGAAGCTTGCCTGCCTTGCAGGGTTTGGCCATATCCTGCTTTTGCCATAGCAGTGGTGGAGTAGGAATTACTGCTTGGGAAGCAGATTTGGGGAATACATAAGAGAGGTTTTATAATAAGAGAGGTTTTATTTGGTGGGCCATAGAAGGCAGCACAAACCAGGATTTGTAGTTTCTCCTCACCTTGGAGCCACGCTGAGGTTTCACAGAAGAGCTTTGCTCCCAGCAGGTGTCTAAGCGCGCCTTTATCTGATTTTTGGGATGTCAGAACTTCCCTGGATAGAGGGATGGCTCTGACAGCCAGGTGTCACAGGCAGAAGTTGCCATTTTCCCATGTCCCCGAGCTGCCAGGGGCAGAGGGACGGGAGCTGCAGCATATGGTGACTGTCACCCTCGAGAGCAGAGCCCGCGGGCAGGCGGCCGCCGGGGCAGCTGCTGGCACAGGTCCCTGCCCCGCATTTGGGCCATGCAGCAGCAGGCTGGGGGAAGGTCTGAGTCATGCTGTGCATCACATGAGCCTCCCTCACTGGCTGGATGGAGTTATCATTTTGCCAAGCTGTTGCCTGGCGCTGGGACTGGCTGCATGGCAAGAGCTGCAGTGCCCTGGGGAGAACCCACTGCAGAAGTGTCCTCAGGCTCCTCCTGCCACTGTCACCAAGGAGGACAAGTGGTGTCAGGCATGACCCCCTGAAAGGGGCTGATCTGAACACCTTGGGTACAGGCTGAATTCCCTGGCTGCACCCAGCTCTTTTCCTCGCTTCTTCCAAAAAGTAGTACAGATTGCAGGATAGGTAACCAGCCTTGGCACAGCCTTGTCCTCCAGGGATGGTGTGAAACTAGAGGCACTTTAGGGGTCCCGTTTCACCCCAGCCTTATTCCTGTTGCACAGTGCCACTGGTGTTGGTGCCTAAGGGAAAAGCCATGTCTGCAAGCTGTGTGATGGATTTGGGGCACATGGGAAGCATTTGACCTCAGAATGGGAAAATATTGTCTAACCCTCTCTGTCTGCAGGGAACGGCCTTGCAGACTCTGATCTCTGCTTGGTGTATTAGGGTTGCATCAGAATCAGGACCGAATTTTTCTGGCTGGAAAGCTCCAGGTGTTGCTACAGTTTCCAGATGCTCAGCGTCACACCAAGAAAGCACTGCAGTTTCCTGCATCAAACCACAGCTCCTGCCAAGCACTTTTCCATTCATCCCTGCTTCTTTTCTGGCCAGTTTTAGTTTCAAGGGTTCAATTTAGGACTGGAGCAGGGAGCACCTGTGAAAAACAATTCTGTCCCTCAGCAGCCCCAGTGTAAGGCCGAGTTTCCAGCATCCTCCCAAGCCAGGGTTTAAAATCCAGCCCCCAGAGGGGTGACAGCAGGAACAAGTGGGGAGAGGCATCTGTGGAGCTTGCCTTGAGGAAAGGCAAGCTTGGATCCCAGAACTGAAGGTTGGGTGCTTTGTAGGTGGGACTTGGCTGCAGAGCCTGTGGTCCCTGTGCTGAAGGCAGCATTGCTGGAGGTCAGGACCCAGGTAGCTGGTGCAGTGCCTGTGGGTTGGTACTGGAAGTGGGAGCTGGGAGTTTGCTGGTTTTAACCACTTCCCTTCTTTTTCTTCTGTTAATGGATGCCTTACTCATTTCTAGAAGAGAGAGGGGCAGATTGAGCAAAGGGGGGCAGATAAGCCTGCAGGGATGGTGGAGTAGAAGGTGTTCCCAAGCTCCCAGGTGAAGGCAGGACAGGGCTGGACTGACTCCGTGGAGGTTGCCCTGGTGGGACATCTCTCTGGGTTCACCTCTGGATGCTGAGGACAGGCACACTCAGTGCATGTTGGAAGTGTTCAAGAACAGGTTGAACAAGGCTTGGAGCAACCTGGTCCAGTGGAAGGTGTCCCTGCCCATGGCAGAGGGGTGGAACGAGATGGTCTTCAAGGTCCCTTCCAAGCCAAACCATTCTGTGATTCTGTAATTCTGTAACTCTGTTGTTGCTGCTCTCTTTCCAGATGCCTTGGTTCAAAGGCTGGAAGGTGGAGCGCAAAGAAGGCAACGCCAGTGGAGTGTCCCTCTTGGAGGCCCTGGACACCATCCTGCCCCCAACCCGCCCCACAGACAAACCCCTGCGCCTGCCCCTCCAGGATGTCTACAAGATTGGAGGTGAGAAGAAGCCTTGCCAATGTCCCTCTTGCCTCTATTTTAACCAAAGTCTTCATTCCATGGAAATTTGGGAATGACATTTCTGAGTGTTGGGAAACTGGAGGGACTAGACTCTTCAAACTAGAGATGATATTGGGGAGAAAGGTGATAGCTCCAGGGCAAAGACCCCATTTGAGCCTGGGCTGTCTAGGGTGGAGGTGGACATGCCCAAAGGTTCCCAGAAGCAGCAGGTTTGTGAGCTCTCCCCAGGGAACACGTGATGCCAAAAGGGCTGCAAGTTTTTGTGCCCCAGAGGTCATGGCTGGCCTGGCGAGTTGGAGGCAGCAAAAAACATTCTGTGACCCAGATGAGGGACAAGACCAGCAGGGAGGGCCACTGAAGCTGATGCCTTGACCTGCCTGTGCTTCCCAAATGCTGGTGTCCATCATCAGCACCTCCGCCTGCCGAGCTGGACCACGGCACAGCCATGTAGGGAGCGCGTGTCCCCTTCCCTCTGGAGAGGTGATGGGGACACTTTTCTGAGCTATAAATACCCCGTGAGCTCTCTGACCTGCTGGCAGCAGTGGGCATTCCTGCTGACTCCCCAGCTGCTGGATTCGGCAGGCACAGCCTTTTCCAGCCCTTTTCCACATTTTTCCAAGGGCACATGCACTGCAGAAGACTGTCATGGATTGAACAGGGAATTTAGCAGGGTTTTTAACGTAGTCTTTTGTTTGTGATGGAGATGAAAAGTGGTGAGCAGGTCTCTGTCCTCCCCTAGCTCAGCTGTGTCAAAGAGATCTGGTTTTACCATGAGGCAGATCCTTGGGAAGCAGAGATACTGTGGGAAGAGGGGCGGTGGAGGCAGCAGGGCGGATGTGGAAGAGCAGATGTCTCCAGTTAACCTTCCCAACCTCTTTTCAAGATTGTTCCTCTAAACAATCCTTCACCTCCCTCCAAAGGTGAATTTTACCACAGTCCCCTGATAACACAGGGTATAAAAGATCCCCTTCATTTAGCAAGCCACCTGACAGCTGGTGGTGTGGCCACCAGGGATGGGGACAGTGTTGTTGCACACATTCTGTGATGACCCAGCCCTCGATGCAAGAGATGCCACAGCCACTCCAACAGAAGAGCTTTCAGGGCACATGGATTGCTCAGAGATATCTTGCTTTTGCTGAATCCAGGCTACGGCCCAGGGATCTACCATGCAGATTACATTTCGTTGTGCTCTGTCCTTGTCTCCGCAGGGATTGGCACAGTCCCCGTGGGCCGAGTGGAGACTGGAATCCTGCGGCCTGGCATGGTGGTCACCTTTGCGCCTGTGAACATCACCACTGAGGTGAAGTCCGTGGAGATGCACCACGAGGCCCTGAGCGAGGCTCTGCCCGGGGACAACGTTGGCTTCAACGTGAAGAACGTCTCGGTCAAGGACATCCGCCGCGGGAATGTCTGCGGGGACAGCAAGTCGGACCCGCCGCAGGAGGCAGCGCAGTTCACATCTCAGGTGAGCGGAGATGGTGCTGCCACCATGCACGGTTTGTCACCGTCCCCCAGCCCCCAGCCTTGCCCTGACACTGCTCTGTCCCCCCAGGTGATCATCCTGAACCACCCTGGCCAGATCAGTGCTGGCTACTCGCCCGTCATCGACTGCCACACCGCACACATCGCCTGCAAGTTCGCCGAGCTGAAGGAGAAGATCGACCGGCGCTCTGGCAAGAAGCTGGAGGACAACCCCAAGTCCCTGAAATCGGGTGACGCAGCCATCGTGGAGATGATCCCTGGCAAGCCGATGTGTGTGGAGAGCTTCTCCCAGTACCCACCCCTTGGTAAGGGAATGGCTCTTTGGAGGTCTCTTGTGGAGGAGCATGAAGGCCCTGTGGGTGTGGAGCTCACACCAGATGTGCTGAGCCTCTCCCACTACCCCCCAGTGGTCAGACTGGGGAGGGAGCTGAGGATGTTTTATTGCTCCTCCATGGGCTGGTGGCATGGGACAGACTCTCTGCTAAGCTGTTTCCAAAAGCAGGTCTGGGCTTTCCCTCTGGGAGCAAAAAGACCTTTCCTTCATGGTTACTAAATCTGATAGTTTGTGAACACAGAGGCATTTTTCAGTTTCCTCATCTCTGCCCTAAAAGAAGTGGTCAGGAGAAGAAAGAGGGAAGTTTGCACAGCAGAGGCCACCTTTTAATTCAGGGAACTGCTGTGCTTAGATTCTAAAATGGTCTGGGTAAAAAGGGACCTTAAAGAGCATCTCATTCCGACTCCCTGCCATGGACAGGGACACCTCCCACTAGAGCAGGCTGATGCTGCACATCTGGAAGCTCGGGAGCTTGCGGAGAACAGGTGTGACCTAAATTTAATAAATACTCATTTAAACAGAGGGGAGCCTCGGGACTAGCTTGGTGGTCAGAGTGAGGGTTGATAGCTCAGGGCTGGTTCCCACGGGAACCTGCTCCAAGGAGATGGGTGTAGATCTCCCATCACCCTCCCAGAAGAGCTCAGCCCCAGCGCTCCCCTCACGCCTCCCCGCTCTCCATCCCGCAGGCCGCTTCGCTGTCCGTGACATGCGGCAGACCGTGGCCGTGGGCGTCATCAAGAACGTGGAGAAGAAGAGCGGTGGGGCCGGCAAAGTCACCAAGTCTGCCCAGAAGGCCCAGAAGGCTGGCAAATGAATCGTGGGCTCCCAGTGCATCGCGCAGAAACCATCCCTGACACCAGGACGCTGCCACCGTCTCCCCCGGGCGCACGTGTGCACATCAGCTTGTAAGAGTTTATATGTCAACGACTGGATGCTCACCATTAAGGTCCAGTGGAAATTCTTTAAAAGGAAAAGCATGTTCCAGCGTTTGTGAGGCTTCATGTTAATTTTACCAATAAAACTGGTACAACATCCACAGTGGAAAAAAAACCCAAACAAAACCCAAACAAAAAAAAAAAACAAACCACCCAAAAATACCAAAACAAACCAACCAACCCAAAAGGTGTGGAGCTGTGTGTGTGTGTGTCTGTCACTGGGAGGGGCTGGGTTGGGTGGGGGTTGGGTGGTCCCACTTAGAGCAGATGGTGGGGATGGACATAGGAGAGGATGGGATGGAAATTTGCAGGAAGCAGGAGAGTTGGGCACTCATTCAGGATGTCACTCAGCACCCAGCCCTTCCCCAGCTCACACCCCTTAACCGATGCAGGTACCTGGGCTGATTCCCCCAGCCTAAAGCAGCAGATGCTCTTACAGCAGTTTTAATACTCTCCTTAACCTGCTCAACCCTCTGGTATCATCCGTCAGGGCCTTTATTATCATTATTTTCATGCAAAATAAGCTTAAGCTAACTTCCTAGAGTTATGCCATTGAAAGAAAGGAAAATGGCATCCCCCATCCCTCCTGGAAGGGCGAGCAGCATCACTTTGATTTATTGTAATACCCCACCATTCTGAAAGGAGTGACAGAGGCTGCCTTGTCTCTTCACATGCTTCTTCATCTCTCACATGGTGGATCCCCCAGCCCTTTCCAAGCAACACAACAGGAACATTTCTCCCTGATTGAAGCCCAGACATGACTCAAGACTCCCAAGAACCCCCAAAACTCATGGTCTTCACCCAGGATGGTGTCTTGTCTCCCATTACATACTTGCAGCCTGGGGCAAGGTGTGCACCTTTCCCAACTCCACCCAGTGCAGCTGTCCCAATCCAAAGGATTGTGGTTGCTGAGTGGTTAGGATTGACCAAAAAGGAACAGCCAGGAGTTCTGAGGAGGGACAGAGTGGGAGCACCAAGTGTAAGGAGGAGCGGGAGGTGGCACAGCGGGGCAGGGAGATGGAGGGAGGTGCTGTGAGAGATGCTGCCTCCACCACAGCACCCTGGGGACATTTCCAAGGAACATTTCCTCCCTAAAGGCTCCATCAGCCATGTGCTGGGGCATCCTGAGGTTGTTTGTGCCCATGACACAGCTTTTAGGAGAAGCCACAGCGCCCGGAGCAGGCAGCTGTACGTGGGCTCTGTGAAGGGCATCGTGCAAGCTCCTTCCCAGGAGCTCTCTCTCTCACCTCACACTCTCTCTCTCACCACCCCCATCCACCAGCTTCATCTGTAGAAATCAATGTGATGCCCAAGGTCTTTGCAGTATTTGGGCTCTGTGAAGCGCCATGTCCCTGGCAGGCCACAAATTGGAAGGGGATCTGGGGATCCCTGCAGGCACAGCACGACCATGGGAGAAGGCTGTTTTCTCACCGATAGTTTAATCTCATCTTCCAGCTCCTCCTGCATTTCCCAGCTCCTGAGGCACTTTGTCCCCAGGCCAGCATGGCAGACTTGTGCCCCTTCTTTCCAAGGAGGAGAACATCTTCATGTGTATGTTTTTCCTCCATCCTTAAAAGCACTGGGAACAGGAACTCCTGTGGGAATATCACTCCCACGCTGTTCAGGAACCTCCAGCTCTCAGGTTCCCAGTGGAAGCCAGTCCCTGGCACAGCAGCAGGAGTGGGGACAACCTTGGGGTCAGGTGAGGGACAGAGAACAGGCACAAAGTCTGCATCTCTATTGCTATTTTAAAAGCAAAACCAAGTCTGACAAAACCACAGCTACGTTTCCATAGAAATATGCCAGGGGAGCTGTGAAAGATGCTCTGGGAGCGGTGCACAAGTGGTGTGATAATTAACAGTGGGACTGCAGAACAGGAAAAATATAAAATCCCGAGGATTTAACTCAGACTTGCTCATGGCTCACAGCAGGGCTGAATTTTCAGCCTGATGTCACTGTGAGTTGGCACCCCAGGTGATCTGCAGGAGCAGAAAGAAGAGACAGAGCCTGAAGTGAGATGGCAGCAGCAGCAGCATCCCCCATTTTGGGGGATTTGGGTCAGGATCTGTAGAGAGGCAGAATTACCAGAAATATTGTAATTTAAACCCACTTCAAAGCATGAGGCTCAAAAAAGAAAATTAAGTATGCTGAATTTCTGGGGATCTCAAATCAATATCAGATGAAGCCATGACCCGCCTCCAGCCAAACCTTGGGTTGAATTCATTGTGGATTTGTGTTTTGGGCTTGGATCAATGGCCCAACACATGCAAATTATTGCTTGACCCCACAGGGCTTGCAGGTGCACTGGGGATGATGCTTAGTTTGGCATGACCCATTTTGGGGTTCTACTAAACTTATAAGCAACCTGAAATCCCCTTGAACTGGGCCACAAATGGCATTTCGCAAACCTCGCAGCGAGCTCAAGTTGATTTGGGAACCATCAGCACTGTGCCAGAGCAGGTGGGTGTGTGTGGCCCATGGCAGGTGCTGTGCAGGACTGTGCTGGTGAGATGGATTATAAAACTCTGACGACTCCTCCAATTCCTCCCTGCCATGGCAGGTGCGCTGGGACCCCACAACGGAGAACTCGGCGGCGTTTTTTCATAGCAACTTTTTTTTTTTTTCTGGAGTAATTTCCCATCCCAGTCCTCCCTGCAGGCGTCGCGGTGGATCCTTCCCCTCCGTAGCAGCCTCAGCAACGCCATCGCGTGGAAGCAGGGACGAAATCCTTCTGGAACAGCTGCCGAGGAGGGGAAGTGCAGACCCACATCCCTGATCCTGGCAGGCAGCGCGTCTGTGGCGGAGCAAAGTGCTTATTGTCATTTCTTTGGGGACCAGTGCTTGCAAATGTGATTGTATTACCTGAAATTTAAAGCTGGTGGGGGGGAAATTACTAGAGGTTGTAGGAAAGTCAAAAAACATCAGACCCGATTTGAGTATTCAGCTGGGGATCAGCTCTTCAAGAGGTTGTTCAAGAAACCAATGGACTTGGAAGAAGAGGGAGGGAGAGGGAGGTGTGGAGGGGCTGGATGTGAACCAGCATCCAGTTTCCCAAAAGGACATCCTGTGTGCATCCTTGCACTGATGCCTTATTCAGGTTTCCTGATGGAGAAGGCGAGATTCCATAAATGGGAACATCCTCCAAGGAGCGAACAGACATTTCTGCACTACCCCAGCCTGGTGCTGGCTGCTCTTGTGACATCCACTAGAGAAGGAAGAATGAGTCCCTTCTCCTTTCCCACCTCTACCCTCGTGTCTGGCTGTGTGCTGTTAATAATTTAAAGTAAGTTTTCTTAATCCACGGGAGCTGATTGGCCAACTCAGCAGGCGTTTTGGGCTGCTTTAAAAATTTTATAAGGTTTTTGCAAGACTGCAAGTGGAATCCAAGCTGCAGATGCTGAGCTGGGTGAATTTGAACCGCCTGCTGCCCTTCTGCACTTAGGAGGCGAATTAAAGCATCAGCCACAACCCCTTGTCAGCTTGGGCACATCCCTGCAGAGACCCAGAAACGCTGGTGTGGAGCCTTTCGTGGCAGCTTGGACACTCAGAAAGGAGTTACAGAACTGCCTCTCCAGTTAAGGCAGTTCCTTTCCCACTGCTCCCTTCATCTGTCACTGGATTTTTCTGAACCTTAACCCCACAAGGGCAGTGAGGTCCTGCCTGTCTCATGTTGACTCAAAACTCTAGCTGACATCTGGAGCATTTCAATAGCATTTGGAAACACATCTCAGTATGGGACAAGACCAAATAGAGATTTCCTGACCTTCCATCACATTCCTGCTCCCTTGGAAACCAATGTCACTGACTGCCGGGGAAGCCAAGGTATCCTTCAGCCTCCTCAACATCAGCATTCCCAGAGGACATCATCCAAGTGGGTCCTGCCATTGCCTGCTGGTGATGGAGGTGCTGAATCATCTATGGTAGAGGTGGGAATGATGCACATTCAGCACCAAGTGACTACACAACCTCAGAAAGTGATTTGAGATCCACATTTTCAGGTGCATCTGCAGCTGGAAAAGCACAAAGCAGCAGCTCTGGCCAGGGCAATGCACCATTCCCCATCCTTCTCTTGGCCTGTGCCTTCACTCTCACACAGAGATATTGCTGATTTGAAGGAGAAACTGGAGCTGTAGCACAGCCTGGGGTCCAGCTCTGGACCAGACCCCCTGCCTCCTGCCTTGGGCATCATTTGGCCACAGCTCCAACATTTTATGTAGAGGTGCTGCAGCATCTTCAAATAATTTATTTCAGCTCTGTTCGCAAACACTCCTTTGCTGTCTACAAATTTCGGGTGGCCTGGTTTTGCCTGGTTTAGATGATTTGTGATCACCCCGTGTCTGGCACTGTTCTCATGCCTTATATCTGCTCAATGCTTTCTGCAATCCCAGCCAGCCCCAGCGAGCACTTAGAGTGATGAGTTTGGAAGCAGCTAGCCTTTGGGATGGGGATACAAGAAGGGGAAAGAAGGGAGGAAGCTCCCCAGATATCAGCTCTGAGTGCAGGTGGTGGGTGTGACAGCAGTTACTTGGCATTACCAACTCCTCAGCCTGGGTTTTGGTGTGGATTGGAGTGCAGGGGGTTGTTGTCTGTGCCAGCCCCTGCCACAGCTCAGATATCAGCGTGAGGGGAAGATCCTCTCCTATGTGTGCCTGCTCTAAGGACACAGCATGGCATCCTCCCACGGCACTGACCTGGAGGACTGCGGTGACAAGCGAGGGCGGCTCGTGCCAGGCTTTGATTAATGGAGCTGCACCGGCCTCCTGGATGCTCTGAGCGGTTCCCATTAGAGCGATTGCCGGGAGGGAAGCGTGCTGCTGCAGGTCAATATGCTGTGGTGCTGTCACCAGCCATAGATCTCCACCGGGACCACTGGAAATGTGCAGAGAGCGGGGGCAGGGAGGGGTGGCTGAGGCTGGTCACACCTTCAGGTGGAGGTGAAGTCCCTCTCCCAGGGTGGCCTGAGCCATGGCCAGCTGACAGCTCATTTTTAAAGCTGCCCTCCCCTGCTCTGCCGGCTGCCTGCACACGCAGGCGAGCACACTGAGATGCTGAATGAGAGGTTTTGAGGGCACAGCCAGAGTGTCCAGATGCCCAGAGGACAGGAACATCCTTTGGACCAGTGTGAGCGAGACAAAGTTGCAAGAACAAAACAGGGCCTGCATGAAAATCAGGCAGGAAGGGAGGGAAAGTCGTCCTGCAGGCACAGCATCCGCGCTGCCGGAGGGGACCTGCCCCTCGGCTCCCTCCTGCCTTATCCAGCACAGAGATGTTTCACAGAGGCTCCCAGCCTCCCACTGCTCCCCATGGGCTCACAGGATCCAAAGTGAGCCCATAAAGAAGCAGTTTCATGAGCAGTACAAAAGGGTGTGTGGGTATGCATTTTCCCATGGATTTATGTTTTGAGAAGTCATGGGTGAGTTCTCTGATGTCCATCACAGTTTTGTGTGTGCATCACCATCTCCTGCAGTGAGGAGATTTCAGGGTTTCTGTCCTCTCCCCGATCACATATTTTCACTCGTAGCCATCTAAAAAGTCCCCACAAATCTTTAATAAAGAAGATAACAATTGCCCATAAGCTCTGCAGTTATTAAAGGAGGGAAGAGAGATGCAGATGCACACACACCAGCTTTCCTTAAGACCTCAGGTTAAAGATAAATAAATCATAAACCCCTGCCCCTTTATGTTCTTTTGATTTCCCAGGTGTCCAGGCTGAGAGACTAAAGCAAGCCTGCAGCAAAAGCTCATGGTGCAGAGAAACTATGAATTTAGTTACTTCAAGAGTTTTTCTTTGCAGATGACACATGGTATGCTGTGACAGAGGCAGGAGCATGGAGACAGCCATGTCTGCCTGGCAGCTTCCCAACAGAATATTTCCATTTTTTAACCTGAAACATGGATCAAAAACAACACTCCTAATTAAACCCAAAATCTAATAATCATTCTTTAACATTTTGGAATGAAAAAAAATGAGAGAGCAGATTTTATTTTACATTTGGAAGGGCTTTTTTTAATCTCTCTTAATAATGAAGAGGTAAAATAATTAGCCTTAAAGCTTTTTAGTATTTTAGTGATTGGGTTTGGTTGTCTAACTTGCCAAATCTGGATATTTTGACATTTCAGCAAGAAAGAAAAAGAATTAAAAAAAAAAAAAGAAAAAGAAAAAAAGGCTTTTGCAACAGAAAAAAGAAAATAATTTTTCTTCATGCATCTCCCAGGCTGCCACCCTCCTTCTGGCAGGGAATGTCCCAGCCAGAGCTTTTTACCCCCTTTCACTGCTCCTCCCTAAGGAATACCAAATCCCTGGGGCACGATGGGCTCATCTCCACAGACCCCTGTGACCCAGCACAGCTCCCCAGGTGCTGTAATCCCAACAGAGCAGGAATCCCCCCCACATCCTGCCCTACACCCCAAACCCCATTTTATGCCCTCAGCACCTACCAAGGTGGGGCTCTGGAAGGTGCCTCCCAACCCAGGACACCTGGGGCCATTTGGATCCTGTTTAATTGAGTTGGTTTCTGCTCCACAGCAGGATAAAGTACAGAGGAATCTGCTGTGCTCCTCCTCTCAGAGATGATGTGTCAGAATCAGCTATTTCAGTATGGGCTTATTTCTTTCTGATGACAACCTCCAGTCCCTAAATATTCATGCAGGTTTCAATTCAGCTTTGAAGTTGGTGGGAGGCAGGTGCTTGAATGGGAACAAAGCACCTAATGGGCTTTGTGGGACTGGGTCCCAGCCAGGATGCACTTATGATCCTGGGAGGTGTTTTACTGGGAGCAGAGCCAGTCCTGAGCTGGACTCCAAGCTCTGAAACCTGGCAAGTCTGGAAGAGCTCCTAGGTGAGACCAAGTTAGTTTTGTTGCTATAAGCTGTATTTTGTGAAGAGCACAGCGCTGGTTTGGAGGCACTGGCAAGGGGCTGCTGGTGGGAAGTCTTCCACATCTCTGAGGGGTCACCCCTAAGGAGATTGTGGCCCTCAGGGTATGGGAGGAGGTCCTGGAGCAGCCTTATCTCAGGGAATGAGGTCTAAGAGCACAGAGGTGATGGAAATTTGATGGTGTGGCTTTGGTCTTTGTGGGTGCAGGAGGAGGCAGAAAACCAAGGAGGTCAGGAGGAGCTGGGAGACATGAGGAATGACTAAGAGAGCTAAATTTACAGTGTCTGGGAAAAGGAAGGCTCAGGGGCAACGTGGTCATGGGCTAAAAATACCTTCAAGGTAACAAGCATAAATGAAGAAAGGGAATTACACGTGGTCTCAGAGGAGGTGAGGGCAGGAGACGGAGCTGGAGGCTGATGATGGAAGCGTGGAGAGTAGGGATGGGGAAGGAGACCTGGTCAGTGAGGAATTTGCCAGGGGAATAATCTATGGGAGGTTGAGTGGGGCAGAAGAAAAGTGGTAAAAAGGTGACAGGGGAAATGGGGTAGGCACCAGTCCCTGTGTGATCAAGGGGCTTATTTTTAGCTTTGTGGGTGCTCTGAGTGTAACCCAGTTTAACTCAAGAGAATTCACCTCAACTTTGCTTTTTTCCACTTGCTTCTCCTTCCACATGCCCAGTCGAGTAGCTCTTTTTTCCAGAAACTGGTTTTCCTTACAGTGAGGCCTCCACAGCACAAATTAATATTTAGACCTCAGCAACTTTTATCGCTCTTGGAAAGGAGGAATATAAACTTCCTAGTTAAGAATGGAGCCCACGTGTCTCCCTTCCAGGTTAATTCAGTGTAACTTAGGGAGATTTCTGTTCATACAGTCAGACACTTCCAGCTGCACCTCAAGCTGATCTCATACAGCAGGATTTGTCCTGGGTTTTTCTGGAGCAGCCTCCAAGGAGGTCAGTGCTGTCTAAGAACAGGACAGGAAGATGGATGGTGGTACAGAAATTTTGCATCCAATAAATATGTAATATGAAATAAGCAGCTCTGTCAGCAGCAGGATGAAGGAAGCCTGGCTTCTTATCAGCGTGTTTCTTGCAAATTCTGATTGAAGATTTTTAGTGGCAGGGAGGGGTGGCCTCTCATGGGCATCTTTTCCTGTGCCTAGTAAAGATGAGAATACAGCTTAAAATCTCCTTTGGAGGGAGAGGGAGGAGTCATTGGGGAGCCTCTGCCTGTTTAGGCTTCTAACTTGAAAGAAAATTAAGCTGTGCCCAAATCTCCCCCTCCCAAATGCTGAAGCCTTTGCTGAGCATTGTCTTCTGTTCTAGCCAGAAGTGTGTATCCCCTTGGCATATGCACCTTTCTCCTTTGGAAATCTGTAGATTTCTCCATTTGTGCACATGAATTATCTTTCTTACAGTTTTTTCCCTCCCCACTGTGGGCTCCACTTTATTCTGAAGAAGCACCACCTTCCAGGTTGAGTTCCTTGTATGAACCAACCTCTCTTGGGTCAGGGCTGCTGGTTTCAAACCCAGAAATGGTTTGGCATGTGTTGGAAGGAGTCCCTTTTAGCCAAGCAAGTAAGGCACATGAATAATCAACAGTCATGGGCTCTCAGAGGCTGTTTTCTGCTCAGAGAAGAGGATGAGGTGGTGGGAGGCGAGGGGTAGCTGAAGCAGAAGGAGATGGGGGGACACTGGGTGCAGAAAGACCGAGCTGTTCGTGTCTTTTCCCTTGGCAGGTTAGTGTTGCTGGGATGTTGCAGCATCCTGTACAAGGGGAGGTAAAACCATCTGTTTAAGGGTTTGAAAATAGCTCTGGAAGAAAGCTGTGAGTGACAAAACCCAGGCTACGGGTAGCACAGTTCACACAAACCACCAGCTGGGTGGGGACGGAGAAAGGGCTCTCGTTCAGTGTTTCAAGCAGAAATTTATCCCTGGAGTCATTCTACATGTTTCACACCAGTCACTTCTTACTATGTCTGAAAAATTGCCAGGGGACAGAGCATGGACTTTCTGTATCTTAATATGGATTGATGGATTTCATCCTACCTTCAGGGTCTAAGCTATCTGCCATGGTGTTTGTGTTCTGAAGCCATCACTAGTGTTGAAAGCAAAGGACTGACTCAGTAATTCTGTTTGTTTGTGGAGACAAAATGTCCTTGGATCAGATAAAAGCACCTTCTCAGTACTGCTTTTATATACCTCATTAATTCCCAGTGTTAATGGCTGTGTCCTGTCTTCTGCCACCCAGCAGAAGTGACAACACAACTGACTTCATCTCCAAAATTACCTGCTGCATGCTCTGTGCTGGACATCACAGCTCGATTTGTGTTTGTGTTCCAGTTGTTCCCAAGAGACTGCTGCTCCTCTCAGGGCCACAACTCACCAGGGGCTGTGCAGATTGGAGCAAGGGAGAGCTCCTGTGAGCTGCTGGAGTGGCGTGTGGGGGCGGAAAGTGGAAAGCCACGTGCTTGGGGTCCCAGTCATGTGCTTCTGAACACTCAACTACAACTTACAGTGCCAACTCAGGGAATTATATCCATAGAGAAGGAGCTAGAGACGCCCTAAGAGTCCAAGGTGAAGAGAAAGAAGGGGCGAGGCTAGAGCAGGTCTTCATCCCCAATTTCAGGCCTTTTCCACCTCCCAGAGACTGCTCTGTTTACATAAGGAGGCAATCCTTGATGCCACTTGCTCACAAGACCTTGCTTGTCTTTGAGGTTTTGCCTCCCTCCCAAGTGATGCAACAATCCCTGACAGTGCCTACAACCACACCATGTCTTTCCTCATCCCATCCATGCCTTGGGAAGGGTGAAATCCCACCCTTTACCTTTCCCAGTCCTGATTTTTGGTGGTCTCAGAGATAAAGCTGTGCTGCAGTGAGACATTGCAAATGACCAACTAATTAGGCAAAGAGGAGTGCGTTGAATTTAGATTCTTCTTTAGGGCTCACAGACTATTAGTAATCTTGAATTTGTTAATTGAAAATTGCTTCCTCTGTTTGTTGTTGGCCTTTTTATGGAGGGGGATATTTCCTGCTTTGGGACTGCGTCACTGGATCTATAATAATGCACTTTGTACATTAGTGCCAGGCACATTTGTAATTGGCCACCCTATTAAAGAACACTAATGATCTTACAAGTGTTCACAAATAATGAATAGAATGGCCCCTCATTGAATTGAGTAATTTATTCGCTGACATACTTGCAGATCTGTTTTCCCAGTATTTAACCCAGCTTTAGTTTTCTGCCTGCCTTGCAGAGATGGCTTCTCTTTCAGCCATGTGTTGGAGAGAATATGGGTCACAGGAAACATACAGTTCATAAAAAATGTAGGGCTTCTCCTCACTGGCCCTTCTCTTAACGTTCATGGTAGGGTTTGGGGAGTGAGCGGCAGCAGCTTTAATCTCAACTCTCCTCTTGTCCATTAGTTGTCACTGGGATTCTCCTCATGAATTAGGAGAGGATCAAAAAGCCAGGACTTGAGAAGTGCACTCTGGAAGGTCATGTTGATTTTCTCATTTAAATATGAATTTCAGGAAAAGCTGGCAACAATACAGAGTGGCAGAATTGGTTTCCCAACTGCTGACTCTGCTAGAGAGGGAATGAAACACAGCCCTGGGTGGTTCCTGCAGCCAGGAAACTGAGGGCAACCATTTTGCTGCTTCTCCATGAATATTGTGTTGAGGTATTTGTGATGAAAGGAGCAGCTCATCTGAGCTTGGAATTCATGTACAAAAAAAATCTTGTCCTAAAGCCTTGTTTACTTACAAAGAACATGCAGAGGTGTGCAGTTCAGAAATTATCTGTGACTTGTTGGGTTGTAAGGGATAGAAAATCACTGCATAGGAATTGATGATCCTGGGCTTGATCTTATTTGATTGCAGGTCTTCCCATTGCACTGCATTGAACCCTTTCCATGGAGGATAACTGTGTGGGACAGGTACCTCTGCCCTACCTCAGGCTTCTGCAGCCTATTTCTCTTCTCCTGAGTCCTGTGAAGGTGGGAAGGTCAGGAGGAAGAATTGCTTGGGGCAGAACCAGCCATGGGGAGGAAATGGTGCAGCTGGAGCATAAGCAGTGGGGTGTTAAAGAGCTGATTTGGGTCAGCACATCTGCAGATGGGCATTCTATGCTGAGAGCTTGGTCCCTGGGTAACTCAGTGAGCCCATCCCATCATGGTGTGGCTTCAGGGCATAAAGGAAGCTGAAAATTCAGGTTTCCAAGTCCTAAGGTGGTAGGCTGAACCTTCAGGAAGTGTGGAGAAAGGGAATGACTTTGCACATAGGGATTTGTGGTGAGGGTGAGCAGGTCTGGTGGCCGAGTGGCCACCTAGAGATGGGACATGGATTGAGTCCTTCCTGGGAAGCTGCAGCAATGTCTGCACCCGCTGCCAGGGGGACCATGTCGAATCCACGGGGGTGGACATCCTATGGGAAGGGTGCTGCCCAGCCCTTCCCATGGGGCTCTTGCAGAAGGAGCTCACTCCTTGGTGATTTTGGGGGGATGCCAGACCCTGATTTGGGAAAGGGACACTGGACACTGTGCTGGGGGCAGGGGGAAGATGTCGGACCTTGAATTGAGAGGGGGATGCTGGAGGGGGGAACAACCCATTTGGGGGAACAATGCCAGATCCTGATTTTCTTGGCGGGGAACGGCCGGAGCCGCTTTTTCTTCGTTTGGCCGGCGAGGGGAAAACCCGGGTGGCAAACCTGGGTTTTTGGGGAGTTGGGGGGGCGGGTAGGTAGCGCGAGAGGCTTCCGCCGGCTGGGGATGCCAAGGGTTAAGGGGGCGGGCGGCGGCGGGGCGGCGCTGGCGGAGCCGATTGCAGCGGCTCCTGCGGCTTCGGCTGCGCCGGGCGCGGAGCAGCGGCGGGGAGCGCGGGCGGAGCCCCCCGCCGGAGCCCCCCGCCGCCCCCGGCCCCGCCGCCCTCCCCCCCGCCGCCACCATGGTGCAGAAATCCCGCAACGGAGGCGTCTACCCGGGCCCCGCCGCGGAGAAGAAGCTCAAGGTGGGCTTCGTGGGGCTGGACCCGGGCGCCCCGGACTCCAGCCGGGACGGAGCGCTGCTCATCGCCGGCTCCGAGAGCTCCAAGCGGGGCAGCATCCTCAGCAAGCCCCGCTCCGGGGTCTCGGGCAGCGGGAAGCCCCCCAAAAGGAATGCTTTTTATCGCAAGCTGCAGAATTTCCTCTACAATGTGCTGGAGAGACCGCGGGGATGGGCTTTCATTTACCACGCATACGTGTGAGTAAAAAAGGGTGGGGGGGCAAACCTGATGGCAGAGACTCCCCCCGGTTCGGTCTGCCCTCCTCCACCCCTCCCAGCCCCCCAAATGCGCCGAGGAGGGAGGATGCTCCAGCTGCAGAGCGGGTGCGGGGAGGGGATGCCGGGTGCCAGGGCTGGCTGGGGAGCCCCGGGGGATGCTGCGGGGGGCGGAGGCTGAGCCTCTCCCCCCCTCCAGAGCAATCGGGCTGCCGGACCGGGCCGCCGCAGCATCCCGCATCCCTCATCCCGCATCCCGCATCCCTCGCCCCAGCCCAGGCGGTGCCCGGGGACGGGGCGGGAGGCGGCGATCTCCATGCGGGGAGGGGGGTGGGGGGGAGAAGCTGCCCCTGCAGAGCTGGCGGGTGGCTCCTCGGAAAGGTGCGATGCACCCCCTGCCCGCTCCTGCTTGCGGGGGAAGGGGCTGCTCATGCGGTCGGTGCAGGGGGCTGGAGCAGCGGGAGTGACGGGTAGCGACTGTTCCTCCGTCTTGCTTGAAATCACCATAGCAATGCTGAGAGCAGAGGAACAAAAAGCTCCGCTCAGGCACTGTCTCTCCTCCCCTCCCACCCCCCCAGCATCCATTCCCCTCCCCGTCCCCATCTTTGCATGTTGGGTGGCTGAGGAGGGTTTGGGGATGGGGTTGGTTCTGGGGCTCTGCTCGGGGTTCTGGAGGTATTTCTTGTCCCCCCGTGGGAAGCGGCTGAATTGGAGATGTGTCTAGAAAGAAATGCTAATCAGTGTCTGGGGCTCCCTGCCTGCACAGAGCCGAGCGGTAAACAAAGGAGCATCCCTGGGTGCACATCTCCCCCCTGGCACCGGCTTTTAGGCAGAAATGGCCCAGTTGACCCGCGTTTGGCAGAAGGATGCCCATCTCTGAGGCATTGCTGCATAGGAGAGCAGATGACTTCCCGTTGTTCCCAGGACTGCAAAGGGTCAAGATAAATCGCTGTGTTACTGCAACTCCCTTCCCTCTGGGACTTTCCACAGTCCCACCAGGCTCTTCTGCAGGCCTGGGCTCAGGTTGGGGTGCTCATGCCCTTGGTGTCAATGTTTGGTTTGGTTTTTTTTGTTTCTGTGTTTTTCATCATGGCCAGGGCCTCTGTCAGCCCCTGCAGGAAGGTTTTTGGGGCCTTTTCTGTTTTTCTTCCCCCCCGCCATCCTTTTGGTGTTACACTATTGTAAGATAAGGAGTTGGGATGTGCTTTCTGGTCCTCAGCCATTTTGTACATTGAGGCCTTCCCGGGAGGTGTTGGTGGGACTGGTCAGAAGGTGAGATCCTGGCTGGGTGGAAAGGAAAGCTTTTCCTTGCACTGCTGCAAGTTTGGGTCCCTGGAGGATCTTGTGCCCCAAGGGAAATGGGAGAGGAGAAGAGAGAGCATCTGTGGAGCTCAGTTGCAGCTACGATGAGTCCAGTGCTGGGCACCCTGAGCATCCTTCATGCTCTGGCCATCCTCTGGAGTTGTAGGTGGTTTGTGTCACAAAACCTTCCAGAATTGTGTGGAGGGGCCGAGCATCCACATTGTGAGCTGGGAGCTTCCCTGTGCGTGTGCCAGGGACGGGGATGTCGTGCAACGTGCACTGTACACTGTGAAACACAGGTGAGAGCCCAGCTTGGGACACTGGGGTGGCAGTGATAGAGAGGGAAGGGGCTGAAAGCCAAATGACAAGCAGCAGGGGTAGCCCTGACTGTAAGAGCTTTATAAACAACTTTGGCTTCTTCAGCTACTGTATCTTAACTTCTGACCTGTTCGGCTCTCTGCGGTGGCATTTGCTTGGGCAGCCAGGAGTGCTCCCAGGGCAGGAGCAGGGTTACCCCAAGCAGATCTGTTCCCAGTGCCAAACTGGGGTGCCCATTGGTTCTCCCAGCCCAAGCAGCTGTGTTTCTTCTGGGCTCGTGACTCTACTTGAGTCTGCTGTGACACCACATGGAGCCACTGAAAACCATCCCCACCCATGCACCTGCTGGGAAAGGGAGGCTGAATTCAGGGCTGAAGTGGGAATTGCCCCAACATCTGTGAAGCATTGGTGATATAATTTTTTTTTATGGTGTATTGAGAACTTATATGAATTCCAGTCTTCTGAACTGTACATACGATAGGTTTAGCCTTGGCAGTTTCTGTTTTGTTATTTAAAGAGCTGAAGGATTTGGTAAACTTCATACAAAGTCCCCAGGATAAGCTCATGCACCAGTTATCAGCCTTTGCTGCCTGGGTCAGTCCGGCATGGCCTGTGTCAGGTCTGTGAGTGTTGGAATGGGGCAGGGAGGGGCTTTCCTGGGTTTCTGTAACTGGAAGTCTGTAAGCCAGACAGATAGGACAGATAAAAAGCTTAGTCGCTGCATATTTGAAGATATGGGAGGATGATGAGAGTGGCTCAAGGTCATAAAGTTTGTATGGAAGAGCTGGAACCATCCAGATGTCCCGATGGCCGGTGCAGTGCCCTACCTGTGCTATTGGGGTCACTCTGTCTCCTCCTGCCCCAAACCCCATTTTGTGCCAAAGCCTTGGGCACAAAAGCACCTTTAGCTCCCATGCTGCAGGAATGGGAGTCCTGAAAAGGACTGTGGATGAGGATGCCTTGCTCTGCTACTGTCTTGGGCTCAGTCAGACCCCCACCCCGACCCCATCTGCCAGCACCCCTATTTCTCTGCTCCTGCTGCTCACAGGGACTTTCTTGCAGGAAGCTTTAGGAGCTATTTCCAGTGTGAATGAGTTTGTGACCCTGCAAGGCTGGGATTTTAGCTTGTAGAGATGCTTATAGACCCAGCCGAGTTTCTCGGTGTGGAGCTGCTCCGGGGCCACTGTGCTGCCCTGGCAGCTCCCTGCACCCAATGCCAGGACACAAACTGTAGGGACTCTCTCAGCATGGAGATGCTTTAACAAATATGAGAGGTGCCTCTGGGTCAGTACCTCTGACAAATGCCTGTCTGCAGAGGCCCATCTCCCAGGTAGGTTCTCCACCAAGTGATCGATGCTCTGCCTTGAGATACTCGTGCAGGTTGCATTTATTTCCAGTGCTGCATCCTAGATCCAATCCATCTGATTTCATTCCCCCACCTCTTCCTGCTGTTGCTCATTCCCTTCCACACCATTTCATGCATAAGGAACCAGGGAAGTTCAAACCAGGGAAACTCCCCCATTTCCTTCCTCACCCCCAACCCCAACTCATAAATGTGGTCTCATCTCAAATGTTACCTCTCTAAAAGTGCTGTTACCTCTGTGAGCAAAAGCACAGTTATATATTTTTGTGTTAGGATGCATTTTTGTACTTAATAGCTCTTCCTACACTGATGCAACTGGGTGACCTGCTCATGGGAGCTGTGTATATACAGATCATATGTAACATATATTTTGCATTGCCCCATGGACAGCTGAGCCTGGTGGGCCCCATTTTTGAGTGTGGCTGGAGGTGGACTCTGGTTCCTCTGTCTCATCATCCCCCGGTATTCCGATATTTCTTTCATTATCTTTCCTTTTATTCCTCCCTCCCCCCTTTTTTTTTGGCAGATCCTTAACGATGCAGCACATGGCCTCATTCTGTTCAAGGCTGAGCTGAAACTTGAAAAGTTGAGCTGTGTCTAAATGGCAGATCAGGATTTTTGAGGGATGCAGCAGCACTCGGATCTTGAGGCAGTTTTGTGCACAAGGAAGCAGTTGGCTTCCAAAATGATTTCATTTTATTTCTTTGAATAATCAAAGTATTTTTTTCCTCCTTCTAACCCTTTTACCTTGGTTACTGCAACCTGTCCTGTGCTCAGAGGTGCTGAGTTGGAAGGGCTGTAATACTTGAAAGTGATTTTATTTCAGGAGGGACCACTGTGTTCTGTGCTAGTCTAAGCAAGGTGCTTGCAGTGGGCACCTCCAGAGCCTGATGTGTCTGGAAGCCCATTTGCTGATCTGTGGGTGAGCTGCTCATGTTTGGTCTCTGAAGAGGAGGGGCCTGGATTTGGGCCAGTAGCAAGAAAACAGCCTGGATTTAGGCACTTTTAAATCTGTGTCCTCAGGAACCAACATAATTCTTGCATTTCCTATTTAGAATTTAGAACCCTAATGCGCCTTTTTAACTGTGTTAAAAATAGTTTGGGTGCATTTTTTATCTGCATACTGTGCACCATACATTCAGTTAATTAAGCAAGCGCACGGACTCAAATTATAATAAGGAAGAACATTTCCTCTCTGTCTAATTCTCTTAAAATTTCCTTGTACCATCGCCATCCCATTTGTTCTTCCCTTTTAACCCAGCCACAAGCCACCTCTCTCTTCAGAGCGTCTCCTGCCCGTGCTGCATCCTGGCATGGCCACAGCTGGCACGGTGGGAGCATGGGGAGTGGATGCAGTTGCTTCCCTGGAGGTCCAGGGTTTCTCAGTGCAGGAGTGGCCTCTTTTGTTACTCCTTCCTCTCCTCGGGGTCTGATGAGAACATGGTTATTTCACACAGATAATCTCTCACATCAGAACTTTGGGGTAAATGTAGTTTGACAGTCTCAAATATCCATCCCCAAACTCTGAGGAGCGGTGGTTCATGGCAAGCCCTCACCCGCAGACAGTGTTATTGCGGGCAGGTACAATGCCACCAAACTCAACCCATCCACCAGTGACATACAGGGACCTCCTGGATTCTCCTTCCCACCTCTTAGTTGAGTACTTGGGATGAAGGAGCCAGCACAGACCTCCCACCGGTGCTGAGCTTAATGGATGTGCTGGGCTTTGACTCGCAGCGCTGGTGCCCTCAGCCGAGTGGTTGTGTCCTCCTGAGGGGCCAGGGGGACCTTCACGGTGTGAAGCCTCACGAGCTCCTCCCCAGCTTAGTCAGAGCTTGGTGGGAGCAACCTGATTTCAGTCACTTTAATGTGTCACGTTCCAGGCGTCACACTCACCCCACACTGACATTAAGGAAGCGAAAAACAAGTTGATCCCCTGGGTGACCTCCTTTTGGTGCTGCACAAACCTCACTCAACCAGATGAGTCTTGCTACGGCTCAATTTATTATTTATTATAAGAGGAAATAACCCGAAAAGCAAGCCCTAAATCATATACTAAAGGGAAGATGGGCATTGCTGAGAGATGCAGTTAGCAAAAATCAGGTTTCTTGATTTTTTTTGTGTTGCAGCAGAAGGAAGGGACATCAGTAGGGTAACAAATTGTGGTTCCTTTGGCAGGGCAGAGGGTTTGCCTGTCAGTTAGGCACCAATGATGCTTACAACAATAAAAAACACCTAAGTTTAGTGTTTGACTTACGGGATTTAAGTAGCAAACACTTAGCCCTTCATAATCCCAGTTAAGGCAGCCCAAATGCTTAGCTGGTTTCTTAGTTCTTGAGGAACAGATTCCTCTTTAGGTTGTGGGGATGGGGAGATGTGCCAGTCCTTTTTCCTGCTATGTGATGTCCTGTGGAACAGATAGAGGAGAGCTGAGAAAGGTGGGGAGTGATTCCTACAGAGGATTAAACTTTGTCTGTGGCCTGTCCCTGTTGATGTGAGGTCTCTGTTCCTAGTGCATCAGAGCAGTCTCCAGCACTACACATTACTTCAGAATAATGCAATATTTGTCCAATATTTAATGCAATAATGGTTCAAAAGGAACCACATTGCAAAACCAGATTGTTGTGGTGGTCTAAACTGAGTGTCCTGAATGTTTTTAGATGGGACCTGTGATGAAAGCTGATCTGACCAGTGAGCACATGACAGCAAAACCAGGTAGTGCAGAAGGACAGTGAGCACAGTGGTTTGGCTGGTGCAGCTGGGTCCTTCACCACTGTATGTTTAAATGGCTCCTAACCAGGTTGCAAGGAAAAAAAAAACCCAAACGCTTGGGCTATTCTGACAGTCACCTCTGGCAAAAGATGGCCCCGCTTGGACTGCAGGAGTAGGTATTTAAGTGTGGCCCCTTGGTGGATGTGCCCATCTACCCATATTGAAAGAAAAATGTAAATTTTCTCCAGTAAAAACAAGTTGTGTGACAGTTGATCTGACTTGTTCAGCTCGTCTGCTGTGACCTCAGCTCCCCACTTGGTTCTCCTGGCCTTCTCCTGGATAAACTGCAAATGCAGCCTCCTGTGACACTTACAGTGGAGGTGTTTTGGGGGCGTCATGTGCAATTATTCTAAAGCACTGAAATAATTACTTACAGTGTTTGATGGGGAGCATCTCTCCCAAGGCACCGGCTGGGATGGCGAGAGCTGCTTTATTACAGCCCCAGGGCTTCCTGACAGTCTACCTGCCAATAACTGAGGGAGTGCAGAGCATTCCTCCAGAACTCTGGTCTCTCTTGGGCATCACTCCAGCCTCTTAATGTACTTTTTAGATGTGTGGAAAGCTTTGGTGTTGGTAAACATCCATCCAGTGACTTTTTTTAGTGGATTGGATGTCAAAGGACAGCCTTTTCCAAGGCATGAGAAGCAAGAAAACCTCTTGGTGAAATCTTCTCACCTCTTGCTCTTGCTGCTCTAGGGAGGTGATTTAAAGCTACATCAGAGTCACTGGGGCTGCCGGGTGCAGCAGCAGCCTTGGCTTTGCAAGTGCTGTGACTGAGCAGTGACTTGGTTTGTTTGGGGAGTTAAAATGTCCAGTCATTTCAGGTGGAGTGGGCTTTCAGCTTGAATTTGGTAATGCTCAGATGCAAGCTGGATTCCTTGGAAAATCCTATGGAAATCCCATAGGAGACTCAGTGCAGGATAACGTGGGCAGGTTTGCCTTCTGGAGGTGCCCAATGGTCTCTGCTGATGGCAGAGGGAGCCTAAGTTCCCTTGCACACCTTAGGGGAGAGTTGGGTGGGATGAGTCCAGACAAGGAGGAGAGAAGACAGAGCCTGGCATGATTTCCAACTGAAAACTGGAGTGAGTTGAGGCATCTCCCACCTCCTTCCTCCAGCCCCAGTAGGAACTGGGGTGTTCAGAGGCAGAACTACGCTGTGGACACCTCGCCAGGTAAGGTCAAGGTGAGAGATGAGGCTGATCCGCACTGAAATGGGATGACCAGGATCTGACATCCACGTTTACTCAGCCACATTTGAGAAGTGGTTTTGAGAAAGGAACCATTGTAGCAAACCCTGATCAGCTCTTGTAGACCTGCAACCCAATACTCAGGGGAAATCAGAAGGTAATCAAGCCTTGCTAATGCTGACTGTAGTTCCTAAGCAGCTCCAGTTGTGTTTTGGCTCTTGGAGGGGAGCACCCGGTGGTCAGTCCCCATTCAGAGATCTTCCTTTTTAAATGCCTCCCATGGGAGATAAGGACAGGGAAAAGAAACAAGAGGACAGACAGAGGGACTGACTGAGTTAGGAGGCAACCTCTTTCTTCTGAGGATCCCGGCAATCCATCGTGGCTGGTGCTTGGTCTCTTCAGGACGGAATTGAAAGAGGCAGAGATTTTGCCTTCCGGAGGGTCTTTCCCAGAGATTCACAAATTCCTCATTTGTAAACAAACACTGATATGCCTGGAAGTCCTGCTTTCTCATTTAGAGCTCTGCCAGCCCGGGGAGGTGACAGTGTCACAGCAAAATATGGCTGGGGTGGCAGAGGAGCTGCTGTCACGCACTGCAGTGGATGAGCACAGCAGGGCAGGCAATCCTAACACAGCTTCCACAGCTGGGCTGTCACTCTCTATGAAGTTATTGTGATGCCCAGGAAAAAAAAATTAGCTAGCAGAAATCCTGACTCAAAGATGACTGGTGTACACACCCCTCTTCTGTCTCCTGTGTGAGTGTCTGGGTACCTGCTGTGTGTGTTTCTTGCAGCTTTGGTTTGATGTGGTGGGAAAAATTAATATGGGGTACAAAAGAAAAAATTCAGTCAAAGAATAGTTAAAATAAATAGAAAGAAGAAAATAATACTCTGTTAATATTACATTAGTGTGCAAGCACCCCTAATGGAAGTAGAAGTCTACAAGCCTTTGTTTTGTGCATCAAGTCAGAGAGAGCCAGTCCACGCTATAAGACTTGGTGTATTGAACAGTCAAGACAGATGAAAGGCATAAAGTAGTTGGGGCACTGCTGGTAAATTTTATCTTTGCTCCACTTTTCTTTTTAATAGTATTTCCTGTCATCTTATTTGCTTTTGAACTGGTGGGTTGGTTTCTATTCGTGCTCCTCGGGTTTGCAGAGGAAGTTGGGGTTGGCTTTGGCTACAGCAGACTGTCAGAGACGTGAGCCAGCCCATCTCAGTGGGAAATCTCATGGTCTGAAAAGTTAATGTTGGGCTGGGAGGATGAGGGTGGCACATCTTCCCAGGGACATGGATCACCCACAGTGGGGCAGTTTGCTGTGATCTCAATGTTCATTACAGATGCAGCACATAGAGGGCCGTGAATGGGTCTTATTGACTTTCTCCCGTTCGAGTGTGACATGTGGCAGCAAAATGACAGCACTGGGAGACTTTCTCCTGCATGTTTATGGGCTTTTGCACAACTCGGAGTCTCAAAGTGGCCATTAATTGAGTTTATGCTTGCTGGGAGGTTCGTTACCTGATCTGAAGAATGTAATAAGGGATGTAAGAGCACTCCATCTTTCACTCAAGAGGGGAGCAAAAGAGGTAAATATAAATATCTGTATATTATAGCTGGACAAACAGGGAGTGAGGCTGTGTTGCCTCCTGCCACTTCAAGCCATATGGTGGTTAAGCCTGAGTGCTTCCACGAGGGGCAGTGAAAAACAAAAGCTCTCCCCAATAACGAGGACAACTCATTGGTCTTGAGGCAGGTAGACTGCAGGAAGGGCTTAGGCTGGTGTGCCCATTGCATCAATGTTGGACATTGGTTTATTTCTGTAGTTACTCATCCTTCCTCTTCCTCCATGTCTGGCAAGGCTGGAAATGCCATGTCATGTCCAGTTAACCTCTTGCTGGGCCTTCCTCCAACTTTTCTGGGGTTTATTAGCAATGATTCGTGTTTTGAGGACTAGTGAGATTCCTGAGTCATCTCCTTAGGCAGGGAGCTATTTATTTCAGTGTGTGTGTTACACTCCCCGGGAGTGGGTGTCTCTCTTCCGCTTTTGGATCCTGCCCTGACTCTATATAAAGACTCCTGGCTTGAATGAGCAGCAAAACCCACCCTCAAACTGGATCCATCACTTGGAAGGTTCGTGCTGCTGATCCCGTCTCTCCTGGCTGAAGGAGCATGGCCATTTGGAGCATGGGTAGGAGCTTGCATGGGACATTTGTCCATCTTGGGGTGTTACAGCTGCTGGGACAGCTCGTAGGGATGCAGAGGGCTGGGTGTCCGTGTCCAGGAGCATCTCTTGCTCTGCAGTGGCTCAGGATGGAGGGGTAGGTGTGATTTGTAACCTCTTTCCTCCCCAGAGGTTGATTTGCTGATGCTGTTGGGTTTTTGATCATTGTGGTTTTTCTTACTTAGCAGAGGTGAGATATTGAGTGGCTGTAATTCCCTGTTGGTTTTAGAGCAGGGACTGGAGGTGCCATGGGCAAATGTGGACGGGCTCCTCGGAGGCACTGCCAGTGCTGGAGCTGCCAGGTTTGCAGGAATTTCGTTGTGTCATTTTTCCCAGGATGGGCCTTTCCACAGGCATGTTTGTGTGCTGGCCTTGCAGAAAGCTGCCTTGCTGCATATGGATTTGGGGGTGAAGGAGAGCCCATCACATAGCACCTCTCCGGGGAGCTGCAGAGAAGCCAGTGTGCTGATGGCAACGTGCATCCAAAAGCTGACTTCACACCCAATTAAGCATCACCCTGAGCCAGAGGGACAAGTCCTCATGTCATTATGTCTTGAACTCAATTGCTGGCACTTCATGAGGGCTCTGTTTCCACAGCCTGAGGGAATGAAGCATTTAATCTGTATCAGCATTAGAGAAACTTGGTTAATGTGACCTCGTGGTTTGGTTCTTGTGGGTAGTGGATGCACATCACTGTGGCTGTCTTTTTCTTAGTTATGGCTATTCCTGTAAGGAAGGAAATAGACCTAAAGACAAAGGGAATATCCTGAGCTCTTTGTCTGTAATTTATGAGAATTTTGCACTGAACTTTTCTTCTCCACGTTTTTGTCTTAAAACATCTAAATGCTTTTAATGCTATCCCTAATTAGCAGCTTCTCGCTAATCATATCAGCTAATGAGGGGTAGGAAGAATTTCTGCACTGACCTTTTGTTGCTGCTGATGTTTTTCTTTTCTGCAGCAGAAATCAGATACAATTTGAAACCTTCTCTGAGCTGCCCCTCCTGCACTCCCTGATGCATGTTTGCGGGTGGTGGGAGCATCTTGAGTCGTGCTAAATGGCACAGAGTGAGCTGCTGAGGGTTAGTCTGGGAATCAGTAGATCTCCCATCTAAGTCTGTGATAAACAGAATCGTAGAATTGGGTTGGAAGGGACCTTAAACCTCATCTCATTCCACCCTCCCTTCCATGGAGAGGGACACCTTCCACTAGATCAGGTTGCTCCAAGCTCTGTCCAACCTGGCCTTGAACATTTCCCGGGATGGGGCAGCCACAGCTTCTCTGGGCAACCTGTGCCAGGGCCTCACCACCCTCACAGGGAAGGATTTCTTTGAAATACCTAATCTAAACCTGCCCTCTGTCAGGTTTAACACCATGTAGATCTGAAACTTAAATTAGTGAAGGTTGAACCAGCCTTAGTATGGAGGGAATGATTTGAGGTTTTGAGTGTAGGGAAAGGTAATGAGAGTCTCTGAAAAAGGCAAATGAATGGGACTGTTTTACTGTAGACATCTAGAAGTGAGTGAGACATATCCCAACCTCAGATCTTCACCCTGTGCTTTGGAAAAGCCAGATCTAGGAGACCTGCTAGTCCTTCAGGGCTTGACATTGCCTGGACTTGACCCATCCATGTGCAAGAACTTGGGGAGCACCTCCATCGAACTTGCCTTTTTTGCTGCCCCTCTTTGGAAATGCTCTGCAGAGCAAACACCCTGCTGTGGATGTGTGCTTGGCAGAGAGTACCTGCCCAAATCCCAGCCCACTGTAGAGAAACAAGCTGAACCTCCAAAGAGAGTTCAGTTCTCCCTAGCCCTCCTCTTCTGGCTCTTCCCCACATGGGAGCCGATGGCTGTTAAAAACCCCAGAGGAACTAATGAAGCTCATGAATTGCCTCCCCATCTGTGACTCTTTAGTTTGCAGCCACACCCCTGTGGGATGTATTGGGAAAAGTGGCCAGAGCCAAACCTGACCTGTGACAGCATTCCCTTTCTGGCTGCAGTGGGCCAGTGGGGTGTGAACCCCACCTGGGTAACACAGGGGGCTGGTAGAACCCAGGGAGGCAAGCACAGACCTGATGGGGTTGCTCACTTGCATTCCATTTGCTAACAGGCAGCAGGAATTAAATGGAGATTAATTAAACTTTTTATTTTTTTTTCTCCTCCTTCCTGCTTCCTCTTGCTCTTTGCTGTTTCTAGGGAAGACTGAAAAAATGTGCTAGAGAGGAAGCTCAACTCTGAGCATCCCTTCATGAATTCAGAATACGGCCCCCGTGGGACTGCAGGGAAAGGCCCTCTAATTATGGGGAATGTCCTGTGAGGCCGGGTTACACAACCAGGATGGAGAGCTGCTCCTGCTCTGGTTAGCAGCAGGCTGATGATGCTGTAACTCCAAATACTACCTGGCTATTATCCATTCATTGCTTTTTGTCACTGTCGGTGTCCTCAGCGCACGGCACAGACCACTCGCGAGGCTCCGAGCCAAGGAGGAGGTGGGAGGGAGCGTGCGGGATCATAAAAGGGCCATTTGGTACTTAGAGTGCCCGGTGACATAATTCCCAGACAGCCCGAGCGTATCTCGGAGCCGGCTGACGAGTCGCCGGGGAGATTTGGCTCCGATGCCGCCGAGTGAAGGTGACTCCTTCCCGGCTCTGGCAGGAGCGGGATGCCCTGATGGGGAATTCGTGCTGCGGCGGCTGCTCGCGGGCTCTGCACCGGCTGCTGCCGCTGGGTCAGGAGCCAAGCCACCGTCCGGGAAAGGGGTTTGGGACTGTTGCAACTGCCCCGAGCTGTTACACGGGGGAGGACGAACACCTTGGCTCTGGTGCTGGGCATGCCCTGGTGTCACGTGCGGGAGGACGCTGCTCCTGCCTGCTCCCGGGTGGCTTTGTGCTGTCATTTAAGATGCTGTATTGGCTCTGGTCCATCTGAGCCTTGATTGCTGGTGTGCTTTGCAGTGGTTTTGTGCCAGGCTTTATTCTGCTCCAGAAGGATTTGTTGGTTGCTGAGGGCCATGGGGACGCCTTGAGCTACGCCTGGGCTTAACCTCAGCTGTGCCCCCCTGTGCAGGGGGGAATCACTACCTTCTTTTCCAGTTTGGGAGCTGAGGTAGGGAGGAATTCAGTGACACAGGATGCCTGCAGCACGAAATCCAGCATCCCTGCTCCCCAGACTGTAACCCTAGCCTCTCCCTCCTCCAGCTGCAATAACCATTTCCCATACAGACAGCATGTATCCTTGTCCCATCAGGCCTTCCTAGGCTTTGAATTATTAAATATTGTCTCTGATCTCCATTATAAAGGTTGTTAAAGCACAGTTACTTATCAGAATAGAAAATGCTGATTTTGGCTTTATCTGCTTGTGGGATTTACAATAAATAAGAAGAGTTTAAAAAAAAAAAAAAGGAGAGAGGGTTGGAATTGTCCAAGGCCAGGTTGGAAGGAGCTTGGAGCAACCTGGTCTAGTGAGTGGCATTCCTACCGATGGCAGGAGGGTTGGAATGAGATGATCTTTAAGATCCCTTCTGATCCAAACCATTCTGTGATTCATGAAAAAAAAAATCACGAGAAGCTGAGGTTTCAGGTAAACAAAGAGAAGTAACATCTTCACAAGAGGATGTCCAGTTTTGTCCTAGTACCCATGTGATCACTGGTTTGTGTCTTCTGTTCAAAACAAAATCCCATGCGAATTCATTAGTGTTAATAGGCTGAAGAGTGGTTGCAGCTGTGATTTCCGTGATGCCCAATTACAGACTGTGCTCTGGGAGTGCCCCTTCCCACACCCCCTCTTCCTCCTCCTCCATCAGCTGGCAGAGACCTTGGCAAAGCAGCCTTCAAGAGCAAGGGCTGTACCTTTGGCTCAGAGGGAGCAAGGAGGAGGTGCAGATGCAGAGCAGGAGACTCAGGGCCAGCTGCAGACTCCAACCAGCTGCTTTATCCTGCTGGTTTATCGTGGTTTCTGGGAGCCTGCAGTCCTGGCTGAGGATTGCTGTAATTCCCAAGGTCAGATCCATGCTCACTGCTTGTAAGAAGTCGGGTGGTACCTGCTGCTTTGCAGGAGGCTGTGTTTGAGCAGCAGGAACCTGGGCCATGGTCCTGTTGTTGGTTATTCCCTCGCTGTAGCAGTGTCTTGCCCCACAGCTGGGCACACCTCTGTATGTCTGAGTGGAACTGCTTGATGTGACCCAGGCAGGTGATCAATCCCTTGTATTTTCCCGGGGTTGAGAGTGAGCTGGGAATTGCAGGCAGGGTCTCACTTTTGTCAGGCTGGATCTGATTTCCTCTGGACCTCATGGAGAGGCACCACCTCCTTCTTCTGTTCCCAGGCTGAGCTGCAGCAGCTCTCCCAGGCAGCAGTGCAGCACGATTCCGCAGGGCTGGGGGAGCTGCTGGGGAACTTGGATTGTGCCTGAGAAAAGGGGGTTAAAAACAGGTTTTCACAAGCCTTTGCCTGCCATTTTAAATGGGAAGGATGTTTCCCTGGCAACGAGATGGATGCTTCCCAGCAGAGCATATGGCTTCCATCGACTTTGATTTACCAGTGTGTTGAAATGGCAGCTAGATAATCTCTTTTCAGCTTTAATGTGTCCATGCCCTGTGTCCCTGTTCCTTATGAGTTTTTAAAGGGTCCAGACCTGCAGTGCTGCCCGTGCTCCCATCCCAGGGCTGCAGCTGGTGGGGTCCCATGTCAGGGCTGGGACCTGCAAAGAGGGACCTGCACAGAGGTCCTGAGCACAACCTGGAGCAAAGAGCTGCAGGGCGGGCAGGAAAACCTTCCCTGCCTCTGCTGCCTTTCACCAGCCGAACAGCTCCTCCTCCTCCTCAGAAAATATAATCCACGTCCCTCTCTTCCTATTCTCCTCCCTGCTTTAAATCATTTTTAGATGTTTTCCACCTTTCACCACACAATCATCTGCCTCCTGCAGCTTGCTATTTATTGTTGTGTTTACTGGCACAGGGAAATAAGAAGAGGGAACAAACCTGTCATTTGCTGTGCGGGGGAACTTGGGGGAGCTGGTTTCTGTGAGCTCGTGGCTTTCCCAGCCTGGCTGCCGTGTGCCAACCCCGCCGAGCTCACATGGCAGCCTCCTCCAAGGGGCAAAAGCAGAGGAAAAGAGGTTCTTCTCCTCTTTGCTGCCCTTCACTGGCACTCCATCCTTTGGCAAATTTGATGAAAATTGGACAAGGGGTCCAAATATTAGGTAGAGACAGGGAGGCAACCAGACAGGACAATCATGTGGGTCTCATCCATTGCCTTAGAGGTTTATTCACCACCTAATTGGTGCTGATCTGAGCCTGATTCCCATCTGCCAGTGTCTTGGTGGTTCATAGCCATGAGCAGCAGCGAGGGACAGGCATGGGGTTTGGGAATTGTCTGGGTAATGTAGCCTTAAATGAAATTAAAAGGTTGTGCTTACCTGTGAACTGCTGCACTGCAGGGACTTGGAGAGTACATCCATCATTCCTCCCCTCTTCCACTGATGGAGGTTTTGGGGGAGCTATGGATGAGGCAATGTCACCTTCTTTGCAAGTATCCAGGTGAGCAAAAAAGCCCTGATCTCCACATGCTGGCTCTGATTCCTGAGCCCTGCTTGCAACGAGCCCCCTAAAGTTTCCCAGTTCAAATGAGCCTCCTTCATTAATTGAGGTTGCCTTTATTTCATCCAGCAGCATCATGGCTTTCCTCCTCTTTCTGGGGCGTGCAGGTCTCTGAGAATCCTCTCCCTCTGCAAAGGGTTCTTGGTGATGGGGAGCTGCCCCCCAGAGCCACCCCAGCACTTGGGCTGAGCTGTGCCTACCTGCTCTCCCATCCACACTGGCATCCCAGTGTCACATGCTCCCATCCACCCACTCCCAGTGTTTGGGGCATTTGGGTTAAGCTGGGGAAGAACTGAGAGGTGATAGAAGTGATTAATTGCCCTTTGATGCCGGGGGTTAATTTATCAGGTGCAAAGAGAGGCTGTGCCCTGGCAGATCTGGCACTGTCCATGCAGATGTCACGAACTGACCGTTCTCTGCCTCGAGCCAACAAGATGCCAGCGTGGGTGGTGGCAGGAGGATGTCCCCATCACTCACAGGGAGCAGAGGGCTGGGGCAAATCTGGCTACTGCTCAGGGAAACTTTGCTGATGGAGGGGGAGATTGGTGCAAAAGGACTTTGAACTCAGAGTTGCAGCTCCTGGGATCCCCAAAATAGTTCTGTTAGTGATGAAGTTGACTGGCAGCTGGTGTGATGCTCTCCCCTTCTTGTGGTATAACTGACTGGTTCAGCAATTTTTTAGGGCTAAAGAGCACTGCCTTTTTAATGCTGAACTCTCGGGAGATCCAAGTTTGTTCTGCATCCCTTCACCCTGGGCAGCTCCTCTGGGCTGCCTGTCTGCATGGCCCACGTGCTGCTCCTGGTACAAATGTTCCCATCCCAAGAGGAGCAGCTTCACAGACATGGAAAGCACCAGGGCCATATTCTGCCTCCTCTGCTATGGAGGATCATGCCCTCCTACCAATGTGGGGAAGGGATGCAGAGCTCCAAAACTGGCCACTGGCCTTTTATTTCTTGTTGTTGGATTTAATCCTGCATTTTCCCTTGTGCCAAACTCAGGTGTGTCTCAGGTGAGTCTCAGGCATCACAGGGTTTGGACACAGCTGAGCCGGACCCTCTCTTGTGGCATTGCAGCCCCTTTGGATTTCAGGGGGTTTTTACTATTTTGCACTGGTGTAAGTAGGAGGGAACATGGTCCTGCTGATTGCAGCATTCCCATTATTCCTCTGGGTATGTTTTTCTACCCAGCTTGGGCATCATCGTTTTCCGGGGACTAAAATCAAAAGGCTGGGAACAAACTCTCCTGGGTCTTGGCTGTGAGCTCCTTCCTGATCACTAGTGGAATAAGAGAGGTAAAATTAAACAGATGTTGAAATTGCCAACTCTTAGACATATTATACAGGCAGTTTGCAAACACTTCTTTCTTTCCCCCAAGTCTCTGTTAATTAAACAAACCGGTGAGCAAATGAAATTAGCAGGGCTTTGGTAATACTTGTGTTTTTTTGCTTCTGTGTTATCCATTAGCCTCTGATTCTGAGAAACCACTTTTTTGTCCTCTAATTATTGAGGGATGAATCTGGGGGTGGACCCTGGGAAATGTTTGGGACATCCAAGTGCCTTCAACATTGCCAATATCTCTTGCCATTCTCCTTCGCTGTTGCTGGGAGAGAGCCCAAGAACACAGCTCTGGGGTCCTGCCTTTACAGAAGCACAAACCGTGGGCTGAGGCACGGGGAAACTGAGGTTTTAAAGGGCAACATGAGGATTTTGAGCCATTTAGTTGCCTGCTGTGGGTCTGGGACAGTTAATGCAGCTGCTGAGAGCTGCCAAGCCTCTGTGCTGGCAGCTGCCTGCAGAGGCTCTTGGTGACGATGCTTGTTTCTGAGGTGCTGTAGTTCTGGGAGCTGCAGAACTAGTGCAAAGTCAGAGATGGGGGAGCGAAGCTGGAGGAGCTCAGGGAGATGGAGCTTGTCCTTGGTGGGTGGGAAACCTCAGGCTCCAGCTGAATTGCTGCTTCTGGGACAGACCTTTGAAAAACCAGCTACTATTCCTGTCTGCCACGGGAACCAGCCCTGCACGATTTAAGACAATCTTCCTATCTGCAATTAGACCAGAGCCTATTTCTGTGTAACCCATTCCCTCGAGGAATGTTTAGATGAGATGCAGCATTACATTTTACTGGGACTTCTTGCTTTCAACCCAGTTTCAGAGCTCAGTTAAGTCAGGTCAAGTGACTTGCCCAGGTCAGTCAGAGCAGCTTGACCTCAGCCAGAGAAATTTTGATTCCTGCATGCTCCAACCATGTGGTGTTTCCTTGACTTCTGAGATTTATTGTTCTTGGGGTGTTGCAGAAAGGCAGGGCTTAAGAAACAGAAATAGTTTGATCTTCAGACAGAGAAAAAGGTTAGATTAGGAAGGTTTGTATTCCTGTACTCACTAGCAGTGACTCTTCAGAGGTGGGGAGAAAGTGGAGGCTCTTTTGGGGGAATACCTTGTGGGATGAAACAGAGGCAGAGCTCAGATTTCAATCTGAATAATACGGGTATTGCATGAGACAGCAACTTTCCCTCGCATTAAAATCGATGAACATGCTCTGAATAAATGGCTGCACAGATGTTTAAAGAATTACTCAAATGTCCAATATTTTATACTCTTAATTTACCTCCCAATGCACTGTAATTGCACCGTGGGCTTTAGGATCCTCTCCCGTGGGCCGTTCCTGCAGCTGCACAAACATGTTTCTCCCCACCAAATTTTTTGAAAGAAAACCTCAGCCCAGCAGCACTGAATCCCAGCAGGAACAGACTCTTCTGGCAGGTGCACAGGCTTGATTAATACGTTGGGTTTTCCTCCAGACATCTGGCTCCTCTGAGGCTGCGTGTGCAGGGTGACGAGAATACGCAGACAAGCATTTCCAAGTGATTCATTCTGGGTGAGGACAAAGAGGAACACTGGAGCTAGAACTTTGTATGCAGTCATTATTATTAATAAGGCTTAAAGTAAGAGTAAGTTAAATTATTAGAGCCAGTCTGTAAAAAAGCCCAAGCAATTCCTTGCAGTTAACTCTTTTCCCACTGTAAGTGTTCGGATCTTGATCTCCATTCCCTGGTATTTCTAGATGGCTTTTGTTCTTTGAGGCTTCAGTCCAGAAAAGCTCTTAAGCTCACTCTTGCTTTTAAGTGTGAAGATACACAATCCTTTGCTGGACTAGGGACAAGTTATGTCATACAAAACCTATTTCTGCTCAAATTCCTGCAGTTCATGGGTTTGGATCAAGACTCTGGCTCTGGGCACTGGGTACAGATGCTGCTGCTTCTGCTCTCTGAATGTTATGAGCAAGAGCAAAAGGCTGGAGGAGCTCTTGGAATCGGAAGTGATTTTAGAAATGGTGGATGTTGAAGAAGGAAATATATGTGAACCTATATCCTGCTCTTATTTCTTAGAAATGTGCTGCCTAAATAGAGGGAAGGCAGGAGAAGAGGTTTTCTTGTGAACACAGGCATCACCTCTGTTCACTGAGAAGGCACAGGATCTGGTAATGCTGTCCCAGACAGGCCTTTGATAATGATTTATTAAAAAATTTATAAACCATGACATTCCCTGCCTTGGAGCCAGCCGGTGACTTAAAACAATGTTTTCTACCTGCACGGATGCTCAGAGATCCTCCAGGCTCATCCAAGGAGCATAACTGTGGGAGAGGGAATGGAGCTGGGCATGGCCAAAACCACAGGGAGACACCATCAGGAGGAATTTTTGGAAAGGACACCATTTATTAAGGCACAGGACCAAAAGGCAGGACTCCCCATTTCTATTTTCAGCTCTTGTAGTGACAGAATTTGCCTTGGGAGATGATTTTGGCTCAGACCAAGGGATGTGGAAACCTGAGGGATGTGGAAACCCGGAGTGAGGCATTTAGGCTTGTTTTTAGCCTTGTAAATGAACAGCCAGGTTGTAAGTCACTGCAGGATTGCTTACATGAATAAAGATGATAGATGCTCCTGGCTAAGAGTAGGTGCCATATGACAGTTTTTATCCCTGGAAAAGCCATGGCTTTCTCACAGTTCTGCTTTTGATTCAGTGGAGGTTTAAACTGAGCTGTGAATACTCCCATTCCAATTTTGAGGCTCTCTGAGCACTAAAAGGCATTTGCCAGTCTCTGTTTCTCTTTGATACGGATGTTCTTTCACCTTCACTCATTGTCACTGCTGCATTTTCCTGGCCTTTGATTTCCATTGAAGTTTTAGGTACTTGAACTGCAGCATTTTACAGAGACCGCAGCAAATGGATTGCTGGGGTTGCAGATGGATTGCTTGTAAGGATGTTGGTTTTATTTTAGCACAATCATCAATGCCTTTTTTATATACCCAGAGTAATAGTCATTGTGCATCTCTTGAATGCCTGTAGTAAACTGCTCTTTCCAGCTTTGCTTCTTCTAATTTAACAAATAATTAACGTCCCAGTTCCAGGGAAAGGCAGCAAAGTGGGCAACAGTTAAAAAGTTACAAGTTTTGTCACCTCCTTGTGTTGTATCCATCTCCATCACATCCGAGAATCCGGTTGCTAATTAGTGGTGCTTCACCAGAGCAACCCCAACGTTTCTGAATGTCAGTGAATGTTATTTGAATATGAGTATTTCAGGAATAAATTCAGAGGTCTTTTTAAATTCTTATGTAAATGGGTGTGTAGATTCCAAGGGGGTTTCTTTTGGAAGGCAAATTAGATGATTAACCTGAGAAGCTTTATGATGATTCCATCATGTGCTTTCACTGAGAAAAAAAGAGAGAAGGACAATCTTTCCTGTTTCATGCCATTTTAAGTATTCTTTTTCCAAGAGGGAGTTCAGTCATTTCTTTTTCTGTTGCTAACCTGAAGCAGAGTGGATATGAAATATGGATATGCAGATTTTGTGCTGGGATTTATAAATTGCAATAAGAAGCTTGCACGGGTGTTTTAAATCAACATAACCTTTGGATGTAAAGTCAGACTTTGCAGGTCTTTGGATTTATTGGTATTAGCAGCAGTCAGATTTGCACAGCTGAGTCTTGGCTGAGCTTAAAGGTCTCGGCAACAGGCGTGGGGCATGTCAGAGCAGGAGGTGATACTGGATGCCCGTAGGAATGGATGGTGGGTGAGAAGATGCAATTATATGAGATGTCCTTCTCCAGGAGGCTGGAGACAGCTTTCTCCTTGCTGTCACTCTGCAGAGGAGGCATTACTCCCAAACTACCAGCTGCTGTTTGCATCCTGGCTGGGATCTGGGAGAGGCTGGTGCCGACTCCAGCCGTGCATCATGTAGGACCCAGCTCCTGTCTACTCAGGATGAGGATATTGTCTTCTCCAAAGCTCTAAGCAGAATTGGCATCTTTAATGTAAAAATCATTAGGTGGGACCTAATTAATGTTCCTTATTACACATTAACATTTCCCAGAGTCAGGCTGCAGACATAATTTGCTTTCATTAGATATGTAGCTTTAAAAATTAGATTCATCCCAGTATCTACACTATTTATTGGCTTGTTTCCCCTTCCTTAGCTATCCATTATTATCTGAAGCCCTTTCCTGATCTGTCTGGGTAGATTAGGTGGAATTAAGGCAGAGTCCAGCTTCCTGTTCCCCACTGCCCTCACTCTGTGGGAGCTCAGAGGATACACACAGTCTCCAATGTAGACACACCTCTTAGCTTGCTTCTTCCACTCCTCTATCCACAGGGGTTCTGTAGATCCCTCAAAGCCTCCTAGGAGCCATACAGACCCCAACCCCCTGAGTTCAGTTTCCTTGCAGAAAGGTTTCATTCTCTGAGTCTCCTTTTTTAGCCTCCCAAAGATTTGTGGACCACAGGGTCAAGCCGAGCAGCTGTGCATCACCATGGATGCTTGTGCAGCTCACCCTGTGGTGAGCCAGAGCCTTCATCCCTTGCTGGCAGGACCATTCCTTACCTGGGGGCTGGGACAGGGGGTTCCTTACTCATTAGGACTGAGACAGGGAAGGTTTTTGTCCACTAGGGATTTGGCCATGAAGCTCCCATGCTTCACTGAATGAGCTGGTGCATTCCCTGTTGCCTCCCATGCTTGGCAGTGCAGTAATTAATGCTGGCCCTGAAAGAGTGATCTGCATCAGGTCTCCCTGGCAATGGGAGCCCTGGGGAGCTCAGAGCCGAAATTACAGCAGTGCTGAGCTGGCCCTGGGGAAATGAGGAGAGCAGAGAGGCCGGGGATGAGGCTGCAGTGATGTGCTGGGGAAGGGAAGAAGCAGCACCAACACGTCCGGCTGCCCCAGCAGCGCCCAGAGCTGCCCCAGCTCTCCCCATAACCATGGTTTGCACAATCCATCCTTGGGATGTGGAGTGATAAAGCAATTTCTTTTCCTTTTTTTTTTTCTGTCCCATCAATATCTGTCTAGTGACAATTGAATATACAGGAATCTTCTTTTTTTCATGACCTGTGTCCCTGCCAGGACTCATCATTTAAGAGTGGCTTCCTTCTGGATCCATCCAAGTGGTCACCTGAGCAAACACAGTGTGCAAGCCTGTGCTGATATTGGCACTTTACTTTCAGCATCTCCTCAGGCATTTTACAGTGATGTTTGGTCACAAAAAATAAATGCAACTCACATTCTGCTTCTTTAATCAGAAAATCTAGGATTTCTTTTCCCTTGATACCTTTCTATTATCTTTTTTTTTGTTTGCTTTTTTTCTCTTCTCTTTCTTCTCTCATTGATTATTCATTTGTTTCTCACTTCAACACAGAAGTTTGCAGCAAAATCTGGGCCACCCCAGCAACAGGGCTGCCTGACCCAGTTGCAGCTCCTTCCCTCCTGGGGTGCAGGGCTCTGCTCCCCCTGCAACAGTGCAGGCAGCAGCAGGGGTCTGTCTCCAGCTCCCAGGGCCTGGCCCAGGCAACTCAGAGGATGTTGGGATGGATGGAGTCCATTTGACTGCAGGGCAGGTTGTGGTAGGATTGTTTATGGCAAGGGTTTCAAATAAACAGCCTGGGGAGAAAAGATGTTTAAGTGAGACCTAGAGAAGACATTAAGGGACATCATGAGTGAGTTTGAAAGGAAAGTTTTCTTACTCTTTTGAGGTTTTTTTCCAGTGTCTGGGTACCAAACCTGGTGTTAGAAGAGAAAATTTGTAGTGAGGAATCAAGTAATTATCCTTATCTGCTCTGTGCTGAATTTATCTTGTGGCTGACAAAGCTCAGCCTTGGCTGAGATGGCTCTGAAGGTCCCTTTACCTCCAGCAGTCCCTTACCTCACCACCACATTTCAGCCTGTGGTTCAAATAAATACTGCAAATCTCCCTATTTTTACTTTTTGCTGTGACATTAATGGTCACTGCAAAGCCACAAGCACGACCTGGCAGCGTGAAACTCCTTTTCTTTATTCACCGAACAGGAGCAGCCCCCACCAGCAGAACCAAACCTTATAAATATTCAAAATTCAGTTTGTAGGAATGTGAGACAAAGTCAGACAGATGAATTATTTAATGCTCTTAAAGAATGCAGCTTTTAGTTTCTCCTTGCGCTGGCCTACTTTATTCTATTAGTAAATCGATCTCCCGTAAATTAATTTCCCTCCCTTTCTTGCAGCAAGCAGTGGGCATGGGTGGAAGCCTCCATCCTTGAGCAGATGCCAGGACACCTCTGTAGCTGCAGACTGAGGCGCTGAGTGTTGGAGGAGAGTTGAGCTCCTGTCATTCATTCGGTGCCCTTTGATTTGCATTAGAACACCCAGCACTCAGGAGAAGCACAGAGCATTGATGGGGACAGGCTGTGAGTGACAGGCTGGCGTGGCACTGCTGAGGCTGCTTTTGGGAGGCTGCCCGTGGGTGTAGATGTCAATGAGGCCTGGATGCACGCTGGGTTTTTGAGAATTTCTCCTATTTCGTGGCAAATAAGAGACTGAGAGCGCTGATATCAAAGTTGGGTCTTCCCCAGCTCATGGCAGGATGAGGCTCCTTTTGTCCCTGCAGGGCTGGGACAGAGGCCAGCTCAGGTCCCTCCCCAGTGGCAAGGGTGTTTCTGGCTTCGTGGTACCAACAACTCCAAGATCACATTCCCTAGGACTGGATCAAGCCCTTACTGTGGCATGTCACTGGCCACAGAAAAGCAGAGTAACAACTACCAACCTCCCACTGATGCTACAACAAACCCAAAAAGTCACCAGCTTTTCCAGGCAATGAGGAGTTAATGTGGAGTACCTGCCTAAGGATGGAACATTAAATCCACCCAAAAATGTCCTACCCTGACAAGAAATGTAGTCCCACTCCTGTGTGAGCTTTTGTGGATGTAAATGCATAAGTAGAGCATCAGTGGAGTTCTTTATGGGTTTGTGCTCAGCCTGTGCTCCTGCTTCTCAGCCAGTCTGCTCCCTCTTATCCCAGTTAGAAATGTTCCTGTTCATTTGGATGCTTGTTGAAAGCGTGTTGCAGAAAGACCTGACAATTCCTTAGGGAAATAATGTCAGAGGTGATCAGAGCTGCCAGCTGGGAGGGGAATGGGATTGGCATTGACCAAACTGGGAGCAGTCCAGTGGGTCTATCCACACATAACCCTTTCAATTAGTAAAACTGGTCACTTTACTCACTCTTTTTATGTGGTGTGGTAGCAGCAGCGCAGTAAATACTCACAGAGAAATATGTCCAAAATTGCTCTCTGGACTACTTGGATAAGTATGAAAAATTCCTGCCCTGAAGACTGACCTTCTCTCTCTCTCCCCTTTTTATTTTTTTTTTAATATTTGTGTTATGTAGTTTTCTACTAGTTTTCTCCTGCCTGGTGCTGTCTGTCTTTTCGACCATTGATGAGTACCAGAACAGCTCAGAAGGGGCCCTTTACATCCTGGTAAGTGGGGGCCAACAGTAAGGTATTAACATAAAGGCAAAACCACAAATAACCTGAGATTGGGGGTGTTAGAGGCAAGGATTTAAACTGTCACTTGTGAGAGGGGGACCACTACAACCTATGGGTAAGAAATGTGAAAAGGAGAAATCTGTATCAGGAATAAAATAAAAATATTTTGAAGGATCCTTTAAAACCTTTCTTCCTAGACTTTTTCTCTTTCTTTTCTTTTTCTTTCCTGAATTTATCTTCAATTTCAGAACACAGTAGCAAGACTGATCCCAACTGAAAGCTCCCAGTATTTAAAGCTGCAGATGCTCTGCGTCGGGAGCAGCCGGCGGAGCTGCCTCCTCTCCCACACTATCACATCCCTGCAACTATTTGATCCACCATGAAGCTGCAGAGTTTTGTTCCTGAAATAGCCCGGCATCCCTCACACTGACAGTGTGGCTTCTGCCACCAATAGCCAGCAGAGATCCTGCCACCACGGCAGTGGTGCGGGGCTGCCAGATTCACACATCTCCTTTCCTTTTGTCTGTCTTCCTCTTCCCCAGTCCCTGCCCTACATCAACATCAAATGGTGCTGCAGACTAATTAGGGCTTCATCAGGTTTGACACATGAGAGAGCTGAGAAAAGTGCTGCTAGTAAAGAACTCAGAGGGAAGGGAGCATGCACGGGATGTTCGGATGGTGATGGAAAGAGCTCACGTGGCATTAAAGGGATGGAGAATCTACACCCCCCTGCACCAGATAGCCCAGCACACACAGGCAACAACACCACTTTTCTAGGGAAAAAGCTGAAATCCCCTTTGAAGAGTCTTAGGATGATTCCTGACCAGTGATTCCCATTTCTGCTCTTCCCTGAGCTGCTCAGCATTAACCGAGTCAAGTCCTGGAGACTAATGGCAGGGAGACAAGGAGGTGCTTGCCAGTCCTCTGATGGGGGACATAAACACAACAGGGATGGTGTAAAACTAGTTCATGGCTACAACATGCAGTACCTCTCCCCACCCTGAGTGAGGTGAGGGAAGACACAAAAGCAGAGATCTGATGATCCTTCAAGTCTGGGCTCTCTGAAGGGTGCAGACAGCTTGGTGACGTATTGTCCAAGGTGTATTTTCCTGAGGTCACACGTTTGTCCTTGATTCTGGAGCAGGCTCTCCGCCATCCTTCTTTCCCGACTAACAGCATTGTCTCCCTCGCAGGAAATTGTCACCATCGTGGTGTTTGGGGTGGAATACTTTGTGAGGATCTGGGCGGCCGGCTGCTGCTGCCGATACCGGGGCTGGAGGGGAAGGTTAAAATTTGCCCGCAAGCCTTTCTGCGTCATCGGTAAGACCTCCCTCCCTGCATGAGAATCCCCAAACCACGATGGCCATTGCAAGCACTTGCTTGCACGGCGCGCCGGTGTCTTGCATGCATTTTGGGGGTTGATCTTCGGCTGCTTCGTGATCAGGAAAAAGCACAAAGGCAGAAGTCCTAATCTATGGATGTGTTTTTTGTTATTTATCACGGCGCTCCCTGTTTTCTGCCAACCTGGGAGCCATCCCAGTGCCCTGTGTACCTCAGGCATCGCTGACAGCTGCTCAGAAATGGGGGTTAGCCAGGAGAAGCTGAGCAGAGGAACTGGGATCCTGCAATCCTGTGTCCAACCTCCGCACCGAATCGTTCACGAGTCACTGAAGCTCGGTGTGTCACTTTGCCTTCCCTGGTGCTGATGAGCTGCCTCACAAGGGAGTTATGAGACTTAATTAATTCTTGTTTGTCAAGTACTCGGTGAGCCTCCTGTGAGAGGGGCCATCTGGGCACAGCAGTGATTTTTTTCTGGGATAAGAAATGGGCAGAGAGGCCATGCCCTTCGCTATGGAAGCTGCCTTCAACTGTCCAGGAGCTGGCAATGGTCATATGCAGGATTTTACCTTATTCCACAGAAAAAGACTCCTATAAAATTTGCATAGAAAATTAGGGAAGAGGGAGGTTTACAGAATCTTCATGTGTAAATAGAGAAAGGCTTTTTTTCTTGGCCTATTTCTTGGTCTTTGTGAGCTCTTCTTCCTCTTTGTGAGGACTGCTATGGAGGACCTGGAGATTTTCATTCCCAGTTTAGATGGCGTAATTCCCAGCTTTGTGTAACAGGCAGCTATGGCTGATAAAAAAAAAAGGCCAAGCATTTTGCAAGGATTTAACCCAGTTTAGCAGTGTTAACACTGAATCATATCAAAATTCAGACTTTGCAGTATTTGACACATTTTTTATGGATGATGAGCGTGGAGAAGGAAACCAGGATATTCCACAAGGTGTGTAGTAGCTCCTTTCATCCCATTTAAGATTAATGCTATGTCCTTCCAGCACAGAATACAAGTGACCAGGAGATCATTCTCATGCACAGCCTTCTGCTGCCGAGGCAGTGGGAATTCCATCCCCTTTGGTAGTGGTCCGGCAGCACTCCTTCAGCTTTCCCTGCCCTCTGTTCCTGCAGACATCATGGTGCTGATTGCATCCATCGCCGTGCTGGCAGCGGGGTCCCAGGGGAATGTCTTTGCCACCTCAGCACTCAGGAGTTTGAGGTTCCTGCAGATCCTGCGCATGATCCGCATGGACCGGCGGGGCGGCACCTGGAAGCTCCTGGGCTCCGTGGTCTACGCACACAGCAAGGTGAGCAAGTCCCAAGCAGGGACATCGAGTTGCTCTTTGTGTTCCCTCCCCCACAGAGACACTGCTTTGGTTCAGTTCTCCTTCCCAAAGCTCTCCCAGGCCTGAGGAGATTGGAAAGACACCATAGGTAACTCGGGAAGGGATGCAGAGTCAGAGACAAGGTCTGATGGAGCGCTTCAACCAGTTAAGGAGAGAAGGGAGAGAGAGATTCCAGTCACAGAACTGATCCCTGGTATAAGGTGATCAGTTTGGGAAGATTTTGTTGATAATTTTTTGTTTACTGCTTCTGAACTTATGAATTTAACATTTCTCCTGTTTCTTGCACTTTTTTTCCCCTGAAAAGCTTAGTTGCCTTAGCCAGAACTATCACAGGGAATTTGTGGGTCTCTTTTGTCCACCCTTGCATTAACCTAATCCAAAAAGAATCACATCTGGGAATTCTGAATTAAAAATTGTCTGCAATTGGGGTATATTGCATCCAGACCCCAACTTTGCACCTCCTCCTCTGTAAGTAGAAGCCCCAAGGATTTGGGGATTCCTATTTCAGTTCTAACCATGTGAAATGGGGAAATGCTAGAGTTTTTTAAGTCTCAGGTCCATATGTTGCAATAATGGAGCTGTTAACACGCCCTTCTCCATTTGCTGTATGTGTTTAGATGTTGGGGTCTTCAGCACAGGGATTGCCCCATGTGCTTGGCAGAGCCACCACCTCACGGTCCCATCTCAAAAAAGTGGCATTACCGGCCTCCAACCAAAGCCCCCAAACCTAAACAAATGCAGGGAAAGCTCAGACCCAGCCGCAATCAAGTAACTCAGCGTTTGGAGATGCGCACCAGGATTGCAATTATTCTCTTCTTTCCTTTAATGATCTCGCAGGAGCTGATTACTGCGTGGTATATTGGCTTCCTGTGCCTCATTCTGGCCTCTTTCCTGGTATACTTGGCCGAGAAAGGAGAAAATGAGCACTTTGATACATACGCAGATGCACTTTGGTGGGGTCTGGTAAGTAATTTTCATAGAGCAGCTGCTGGTTATTAAAATAAAATGTCCATTAACCCTCCATCTTCTATCACTTACGTGAGGTATCGACTTATAGAGTGCTTAGTTAACATTTTTATTAAATGGCTTTGGGCTGCTCCATTTAGCTCTTTTTCTTATACAAACCTCATAGAAAACGCTAAAAGATCACATTTCTGCATTAGCTGGAGCTGCAGGGAAACGGGGCACTCATGTGCTCCCAGCTGTGGGATTTAGCTCTGTCGTGACAGTAGAGGCAGGTCAGACAGAGACCCCACACTGCTTTGATCATTGTTTTGACAAGTATTGCTGTCCTTTAATTATTTAAATTGCACTTGGGCGAGGCGCTGTTAAACACACAGGAATAAAGTTTATAAAATTAATAGGGTCTAAGTACCAGAAAGACTCCAGCGGGGCGAGCGCTCCCCTTCACATCTCTGCTGACAGAGGAGGAAAGGGCAGTACTTTTGGTTTGCTCTGTGTGTGCGTGTGCATGTGAATTATTGGATTACTCGATTAACAAAGAGAGAATTAATGACGTTCTAATCTTCTTGCGTTATTGTTCTTCTGCTCCATCACTAGTTTGGCCTTGATTACAAAGCATGTAATGAAAATCCCCGATCTGATCAAATCCCAATAACAGGCTTGGGGAGGAATCGGCTGATCAAGCAGCTCCTCTGTTCCAACAAAGGGAAAAAAAGCAGTAAATTGCTTTTAAAGTCCCTTAGTTATGACAAAAAAATAAAAACAAAGCCCAATTTGACATAACCAGAAATTAAACAATGGGGGAAAAGTGACAGCCCAGATTAGAGCTCAGTCTGGGGAGAACCATCGGCAGATTTATCCCTCCTGCTTCCCAGGCTCTGCAGGCCTTCAACAGAGGATCACTGCTCTGCTTTTTGGGATGTAGAGATGCACCAGACTGTTTTGCCACTGAGAAACACAGAACAAAAATTGAGCCTCATTAAAATAAATAGTTTCTGTCATTGTCCAGCTCATGGTTCCAGTACAGACAGATGTTAAGAGATGGGATAAATCAAATTTCAGGTTCATAAACTCATCCCTTTGTTGTTCTTACTGCATCCAATCCTTCTAGTTGTCTATAGAAATTATAAAAAAATTGTAAACCAACTTTGCAGTGTTTATGGAGAGAGCATTGCTCCGACTTTGTGTTTCAGTAAGAATGAGGCATGTAGATGCATTTTTTAACCACTTTGTCAAAATAGCATCTAATTGATAAGGCTTTTAGTGGGTCCAATTAAAAGGCACTTTGGGATCATACTTCCATTTGTGTAAAAGTGATTTTATTCTGAATGAAATGCATATTTCCAATGCCACATCAGCGTGGTGTCAGCTGCCATCCCTGGGGCCAGCTCTGTCCATGGAGGCTGTGGGACAGGGACAACCTTCCATGTGTCACAGGGACCTTTGGGATCAGAAGTCTCAAAGATGTTTCTAATCAGACCACTCCTCTCTGGCTTGCCCTGCCAGACCCAGGCTCTCCCAAATCCTCTTGGAAGCCCTTGGGGGAATACACAGCATTTCCCACTGCTGATGTCTATGGACTGAAGTGGGAAAAGATGCCTTCTCCTGCAGTTTGACACTCAGGGGATTCTGTTTCCAACAAATCCCTCGGATCTTTCCCCAAAATACAGACAGCAACTTACCAGCTCTCTGTTGCTGCATTGCAAAAATGCTGAGGAGGGGAAAAAACATTCCTAAATGAGGTGGTATGAAGGAGCTATAATTCATCCTCTTGGCCTAATAGGCTGTTTTTAAATAGGAAGGGAGACCAGCTAATAGGCACTGCTGGGAGGATTGGGAATAGGCAGAATCAGGTCTTTACGCATGCAAATAGCCCTGCCTGTTTTCCTGAGATGCCGAAAGGGAGTTTGGGGGAACGGTGCCGGTTCGCTTCCCCTGCCGAAGGCACAACCCCGTCTCCCGGGGGAGGTTCCGAGCTGCCGCCAGCCTCTGCACCAGATGGCAGCTCTCTCCGTGACAGCAAAAGGCACAGAAAATGCTCCCAACCGGTGTGAAAACCCAGCACGTGAGCAGGGCGGATGTCGGGGCATCTGCATCCTGCAGGGTCGCCCATCCCTGCTCGGTCCTCCGGGTCCCCGAGCTGCGCCTTCCCTTGGTCAGCTCAGGGCACGCAGCGATCCCGGCTCCTCCACGTCCCCCTCGGGTGTTGCGGGAGTTTTGGCCGTGTCGTTTCAGTTTTAAGGCTGTCTGACCAAGGGCTGGGCACTGATCTCCTCCCTGCAGATCACTCTCACTACCATCGGCTACGGGGACAAGTACCCGCAGACCTGGAACGGGCGGCTGCTGGCGGCGACCTTCACACTCATCGGCGTCTCTTTCTTCGCCCTTCCTGCCGTAAGTGGGAGGGTGCTGGGAGTGAGGTCTCACTGGGCTCACTCTGAGCTCACCTGTCCCTTATCCCCAGCCCCTGGAGCTGGTGCCATTGCACCCTCCTGGCTGCAATGGTCTGTGGCTTTTGAATCACAGAATTAGGGAGAAAAGGGCAAACCCCGTCTGGATATCCACAGCTGGGGCACTTTGAGCAAACGGGGTGGAAATTCTAGATTTGGCTCTGCACAAATATTTATTGAAGCAATATAAAGCATTTTTTTCCCTCAGAGGGCTGTTCTTGGGGGTAATTAATAGCTTTAAACTGAAAGAAGGTAAATTTAGATTGGATATTAGGCAGCGATTCTTCCCTGTGAGGGTGGTGAGGCCCTGGCACAAGTTGCCCAGAGAAGCTGTGGCTGCCCCATCCCTGGAAATGTTCAAGGCCAGGTTGGGCAGGGCTTGGAGCAACCTGGTCTAGTGGAAGGTGTCCCTTTCCATGGCAGGGGGGTAAATGAGATGAGCTTTAAGGTCCCTTCCAACCCAAACCAGTCTGTGTTTCTATGATTACACCGTTTCAGCAAATCACTCACAGATGCATTTCAGAGTGTTGCACTGATCTGGATCCCTGTGGGGATAATTTGATGAATGCCAACACTCTGGGGTTATTTTGTATTTTATCAGCTGGCTGGAGGTGGTTTGGGAAAAGCTGCAATTCCAGTGGGTGCCAGCAAAGTCTGCTGCCCCTTGGAGAATGTCTGCCAAGGCTGCTGGGGTGGAGACTCCTTCCTTCCTCTATGTTTGAAACAAAAACTGAGCCAGAAAAAAAACTTTGGAGGGAAAGCTGGCCACAACTTTCAAGTGAAAGCTGAGCTAAACCCCTGCTACCTGCAAATTGTTCTCTTCCAGGGCATCTTGGGTTCGGGGTTTGCTCTGAAGGTTCAAGAGCAGCATCGACAAAAGCACTTTGAGAAGAGGCGAAACCCAGCAGCGGGCCTGATCCAGGTGAGGATCACATCCAAAGAGCCTTGGGGTTACATTGTCCTGGTTGTGGGGGGCTTAACAGACTTTTAGAAGTTGGGGAGGACATGGGCTGGTGAAAAGTGGGGCCATGTGTTTAAGGTGTGAGACAGCAGCTGGTGACTGGTTTTGTCTGGGAATAAATGCCAGGAAATCAGCCATGGGAAAATAGCATATGTGGCAGGGAATCTAGGGGAGAAAAGGAATGAAATTCAGCCCAGCGCAGCAAGACAAATGCATTAGGACAGTCTGTTTTCACTCATTCTTTTTCCCCAAAGAGAATATTTATACTGATATAAAATTACAATTGGGAGCATTTTCTTCATGATAACAGATGTCCGTGCAGAAGGTTGGCCTTGGTGTACATCTTGGAGATTTGAAAGTAGTCATTTTACATTCCCCTGCTCCTCTCTTTCCAAATTTTTAACTCCTTAATAGGCAACACACCCACTTCATCCTTACCCTCAGCCTGCCAGTGTGTGTGCCTGAGACCCACAAAATTTTTAACCAGGCTCACATGGTGAGGAGTGTCATGGTACCACCCCAAATTTGTCATGTATCAAATCAAGGAAGAGGCAAAATGCTGGATCCATCCCACAGAAAACAGAGGGAAGAGTCAGAGTTGGCTGAGGTTTATAAACCTGAGGGTGGTGCTGGCCATGCCTGGGTCCACAACCCCACTGTGTCTTGTCCCCACAGGCGGCTTGGAGATTTTATGCCACCAACCTGTCCCGGACGGACCTGCACTCCACCTGGCAGTACTACGAGCGCACCGTCACCGTCCCCATGTACAGGTACCTCCTCCTCCAGCTTCCTCTTCCTCGTGATGCCACTGCCTCCATAGTTATTTCTGTTATCTGGATATATAGTTTCATTTATTTGTTTCTGGTTTTTCTCATTGAAAAAGTTGATTTCAAGAGGCTCTTAAGGGCCGGTGTATGCTTTGTCTTATGGAGTTTTTTTGCTTTGTATTTTTTGTTGTATTTCTTTTTGACTTGATTTTAATTTTCATGCTGCCTTTTTTTTGTTTTTTTTTTTCTTTCCATGTCTCTGTGTGTTGTACATGCTCTTCTTTTCCCCTTTATTTCTCCATGTCTGCTGGTAGTTGCATTGTGTTGTGACAGTTGCCGTGCCCAGGTGTGAAGACCTCCCTCCGAGCTGCTCTGGATCGTAGGTAAAAGCTGCCCTCACCCTACCTGCAGCTCCTCATGCCCTTCCAGGCTCTCCTTGCTGATCCAACTGGTCTCTAATGGTCCTTCTACCTTTCAGCAAACTTCTCTCCCTCCTTTGACCAGCCTGGCACTCTCCCGGGTGCATTTGCCCTGTGTCTTCCTTTCCTTTCCTTTTTTTTCTCTGAGATGAGGAAAAAACCAACTCAGGATTCAGTGAGCGTTTTCCCATTTCTTATATTTCATTTATCCATCCCAGTCTGTTGACAGGAGTAGGGAAGGATGGTGGAGCCTTGATGGATGAGGCAGATAAACACCACTGAGTTTTGGCAGCATCCGTCTGCCTTGCTTTACCTGCTCTACTTATTGTACCCAGGCATTTTGTTAAGGTTAGAGCAGTGCTGTGGGAATTCACGGCCTCTTGGGATCTGGAGTTTCATGGAGGTGGGAACAGAGTTCCCTGCCATACCTCAATGCCCTCTGGGACATGGGGAAGTACTGCATCCTTTATGTCCCTCTTGGGCTTGGTGGTATCTAAGGAAGAGACTTCCTCAGAAGCTAAAATGCACAGTGCTGCTATTCATTTTCACCCCACACTGCCCTGCATCCTGCATCCCTTTCTGGTGTGTTTTTGGGGGCTACCCAGGTCCTTCTGGGTATGTAGCAGGGTTGGACATGTTTGTTAGATATTCCCGTGGGGTTTTGTTGGGTGTGGTGGGGCTCCCTGTGCCCCATCTCCCTGCTCTCACACAGGGCTGTGGTCCAGCACTGGGTTGTGCCAGTGCAGGTATCATCCCTTCCTGTTTTTTGCCATGTTACTGGTGTCTTTTAGCCCTTGGGCAGACAGTCCGGATGTATTTCCTGGGGTAAGCATTAGTGTATATTTGAAACACAGCAGCCAGCCTCTTAATCCAGCATAAAAACCTGTTGGAAGTCACATTGTTGTGGTCAGTAAGTTTTTATTGGATTCATTCCCAGTGTGTGTCCGATTGGTTGCTTTTTCCCTGGAAATTGATGAGCCAACTTCAAGATTTTCTCTAAAAAACCCAAAACAACAACGACCCAACAAACCAGAACAAAGCTGTTTTCCAATAGCATTAAACCCACCCATTGAAGCTCTCCCTCCCAGTATCTGTACCTTTGCAAAGGCTGTGCCTTTGCAACACTGGCTGGGATCAGCTACTGGAGAGGGTGAGGATGGAGCCTGGCCCAAAGTCCACTGCAAACCGCAGACACCCAGGGCTTTTTTTCAGTGGATTTTGCCAGGTTTTAATTCTCTTTGAACTACTGAACTTACCACGCAGCCAGACATGCAGTGACACCCTTTTGATTGCAGAGTACTGGGGTTACTTAATTACCTGTTACCTAATCCGCTTGTTAAAACCTGTATTTCCATGGAGCTGGTCCGCAGGAGGAGAACTAAGCTAAAGAGCTCCAGGAGGAGCTAAATAAAAACTTTAGAGAAGAGAAAGAGAAAAAAATTGTAGTTCAAAGAGCCCACTTATCTTGACTAAAAAGCCAGGACAGATTAGTAGCTGAGTTGTAGCAGTTTTGCTGGCTGATGCTGTGGGTGCTGCTCAGCCCCACTCTGCAGTGTCACCCTGGGCTTCCCTAGGGATGGGTTTCACTGCAGTCCCAGCTTCTCCCTTAAATCCCAGCTCCCGAGCGAGTGAGCTGTGGGTGCACTGATGGATTCAGGCGTTAGTCAAATGGCATTTTTTACCAGGAAAGCAGTGAACACCTTCTGAATATATTTTGGGTGCACTCAGATAAATTAATTGGATTTTTTTTTTTTTTAGAAAAGGGAGTAACTGTATGTTCTGGCTGCAGCTTCCGTCACTCACACTGACCATCTCTCCTTGCCCACCCACTTCCCTGAGCTGGCTGGCAGGCGCTGGCAGCCCTGTGCTGGTGCTGGTGCAGCCGTGGCAGCACGTCAAGCCCAGCACCACATTAAAGTGATGGCTGCTGACACGTGTCTGCAACCCACAGTGTGGTTTGGAAGTGGGTTGGAGGAACACAATATCCCCCTCCCTGGTGCCCCGGGGGTGATCTGCAGTCACCAGTACCTTGGCACCCTTTCTGCTCAACATCAGGCTGCTTATTCCTCATAGCAGGAGCCCTGTGCCTTTAGCTCATCTGTCTTCCCAAGGCATCTCTGAAAAGGCGTGGCTGCTTGATATGAGCAAATTGTTACACATGCCTTGGAGGAGCTCACGTGGCTCCAGAACATCACTCAAATCACTGCAGTAGAGCTGCTCTAACTTGTTTGGGGGAAAATATGGTGGCTTCTTAGAGAATCTCAAATTTAATCTTTAAATCCAAAATGTGGTAGAACCAAATCTGGAGTATGCACAAGGCTTCATTTTGTGCAGATGTGGCTTGGGTTGTGATGCGTGGGTAGCTTGGTGCACTCAGACATCCTAACCTGTTCTGCATCAGCCACTGGATTTACTGGGAAAAAAAGTTTGCTCTCGTTGTCACTCATGAGAGCAGAGCCTTGATCTCAACTACATTCGCATATTGGTCTTCACTGAAAAAAACCTGCAAACCCATGGGGCACATCCTGCCCAAGTCAGCAGCCCAGCCCGAGGAGCTCCTGGCTGGTGGGACCGAGGGCTGTGGATGTCCCATGGAAGGTCTCTGGGAGGCCCCCACACTTTCCCTGCTCTGTGGTGCCAATTTGCTCTTGGAGCAAGGTGCCAGCTGCCTGTCCCCGAGGGTGACACGGGTGTGTGGTGGTTTCTGAGCCAGCCACAGCGGGAGCAAGCTCAGCCCACGCTCCCGTGCTCACCTGTGAGCCTGGCCACAGCATCTGCTCCCGGGGAGACACTTCGTTCATATGCTAATTTTCTTTATTCTGTTTCTTTTTCCCCTTTCCTCCACCCCACCTCTTCCCCCCCTGTTTTTCTTTCTCTTATCCCTTTGGTTTTCTTTGGTGAAAACTTTTGAAAAGCACGCAAACGCAAACGTATGGTGCCTCCAGGTATGAAGTGCATGTGACTCTGAAAGTGTGTGTCATGTCACTCCTTGTTCTTCATTTGGGACTGTAATATGCAAAACCTTGAATTAAAAAAAAAAAAAAAAAGAAAAGAAAAAGAAACCTCTGAAGATGAGTTTTTTCAAAGGAATGAGTGAAAGCCCAAAGCAGACGCCCCCTCCTGCTGCTGACAGACTAACCCCATGCACCTCCATGGCCATTTTAGCTATTGGTACACTCAAGTGTTGGGAAACTCTGCCAAAATGGTGATGTAAGGAAGGAGAATGGTAGAGTGCTTGATAAGCTTGCTTTTTTAAGGATGATTTCTTGATGGTCTTACCCACCTCCTCCAATCCATGCAACGCTTAACAGAGAGACGTCCCCGTTCATACTTCCATTTCCCTCTGCCATCACTCCTGCGTGTTCCCTTTCTCCAGCCCTCTTTTCCCACCCTTCATTGTGTCATTTATCTGGCTCTGTGCTGCAGGAGCTGTGCTCACCCAGTAATGCTGGCTTTGCTCAGTTTGCTGGTGTGGTGGCACCATGGGACCCATCAGTGGGAGCACAGAATAAAATCTCCACAGCAGCTGTGCCTGCTTTTGAGGACAGCATGTGGAGGAGAGAAAGATCTGGGATGCTAAACTGAAATAATAATTCATTTCTTTGAGTAATCCGGTCTGATTTTTGGGAAAAAGATGTTTCATCTCAGCAGGACTTTTCCATTTCAGTTTTTCCTTCCAAGACCGACCTAGAGCCAAGCAGTTATTAGCCACAGTTATTCAATCTGGGACTTAACCTTTTGGGACCAATCCAAATGCAAAGACCTGGATGTGGCTGTGTAAGATTTATGATAAATAATGTTATCTCAGGTTCTGCAGAAAGGAGTAGATTTGCAAATCACAGGCGTATTTTAAATGAGATGGGTATCTGAAGGTGTAGTCAAGTTAATATTTTAAGATGGGGAATAAATGACTTGCATTTCAAGACTGCAGGCCAAGCTCTCTTTTTAGAGCAGTTTAAATCCTCACTAGAGGCGGTAATGCCATTAGAGCTGATGTGATTTAGTGTCTGATTTCCAAACCCAGCTCCAGTTTTCACAGATGTAAGTTTTATAGCCTTAGTAAATCACACTTACAGCTTTGTGTGCTTAATTTACACCAAATTGCATCAATGAACTGCAAGTATAATGTTAAAAATATATTTTCCTGTTCTGCTGAACAACAGTCTGTTTTGAGAATCAGGCATTTTTCTACTGCTGGGAGTGAAATAAGAATGTGCCACTTCCATCCCATTTGTTGTAATAAAGTATTTTATGAGTTTCATAAATGTTCTCAGTTGTGAAAAATAGCTTTAGCTGGAGACATAAAGTCATGGTTAGGGCAAAAATTGGCTGCTCATAGGAACTCCAGCATAGCATGGAGACTCATTTAGGCCCCCATCCCATTCCAGCATCCATCTCCTTGCCACCCTCTCCCTAACTGTTCCTACTGGGACTGTTCAAAAAAATCATCGTTGTCTCTGTGTGTGTGTCGTGGTGTGTGTGTGTCTGTGTACGCTCCCCTCTGTGTTGTGTCCTGCTGCCCTCCTTGTGTTGTGGGGTTCTGGTGGAGTCCTGGCCCGAGGCATGATATCCCCACTGTCCCCTAATGCTTGACAGTTATCTGTGCTGCCAGGAATAGCGGGTCTGCCTTCCCTCTGGATGTGGTAGCCGGCACCTGGAGTTAGTGTGGCGTTCCTCTGTGCTCCTCTGGGTGGGGTGATGGGAGCAGCTGTGGGTTCCCCTGGGTCCCCTGCAGCAGTGTTTTTGTGGTGGGTGGCATGAGCTGTGTGTGTTCCCTGGTGTGCAGAGCTCCTCACCCAGCTCCCCCTTAACCAAAACGTGCTTCCCTTGCTAACAAGTGACACACGGACCAGGAGGAGAGAGAGAAAACATGAGGCTCCCCAGCCAGGGGTGTTTTCTGCACGTCTCTGGAGGACACGATGGCACCTGCATCACCTGCCCCCCTGGGCACACACACCAGGGCAGGGGGCCATCCATCCAGCATTTCATAGCAGAGCTCAGTTAAAGAGCTGTGCAGAGTTCTGCCTTTTTTTTGTTTGTTTGTTTTTGAGGTTCTGGAGAAATGGTGCGATGCAGTAGCTGTTCCCCCGGCTGCTCTTGCAGTGACAGGTTAGGCTGAGCATTTAATTGAGATTAAATTTCAGGTCAAGTACATGGATGAGTTTACACCTATTTTAATAATTATTATTATTATTTCAGTAAAATATTGCTTATTTCCACCTCACGTGTACCAGGCCCATCAGCCAACCACAGAAATGGTGAATTTCTGTGTTTGCTGTGTGTCTGTACCTTTGCATGGAAACATCTGTGGTGGCCCAAGAGGTGACCTTCAGCACAGTGCAGACCCTGGGCTAATGCAGAAGAAGTAGCTCCTTTTGGAATCCTGAATCCTTCAATTTAGTGAGCTGATGAGCTCTTCAGCTGAGACTTGCATGAGCGAGAGCCCTGGATTTGTGATCCCAGCTGGAGAAAGCAGGGCTGTGTTCTGCTGGGTATGGACCTCCCTGAGAAGCTAACTCACCAAAGAACAGTTGTGCACCCTTCATTAGCTGCTGAGTACACTTTGTGCTTGATTTTATGCACCACCTCTCCCATCTTGGAATGAATCTCCAACCCCTACAGTGGGTTTGAAGGGAGGTGACAGCCCAGCACTCCTACACTGCTCCACTGGACCAAGGTCGGCTTCATCCTGACGACTGGAGTGAAGAGGATCATTAATTCAGCAGATCAGGATGTGCTTTTCTCTGGATGTAAACGAACAGAGCTGGACTGGGGAGCCGAGCCAGAATTTTCAGGCCTATTTTTATTCTTTTCTCCATACTTAGAATTGGAAAATTTTCTGATTGCCTCAATCTTGTGAACACCAAATCTCTGCTGAACAACTGTGGTTTTGAGGATAAGTTTCATGCATGCAGAGGAGAAGAAGCTTTTCCAGTTGGTTGTATTTTTTTTTTCTGAAGTGTGAAACTATTGGTCTCATAATGGCTGAAAAAATGTGGGCATGAATATCTCTGCCTTTATTTTACAGTAAGCAGGAGCCTCATTTCTTACAGCACCTCAGCTGAGACCAGCCTGTTAGTCTGCAAGGCCCTGCACTCCTTTCCTTCCTGTCCTGAGTTGCAGTTTTGGGACAGTTTGAGTAGATCCTTCTTGCTTCCATTAAAACCTACGTGGCTCATTTTCCAGCAAAGCCATAAGAGCAGGCTGCCTTGGGGCTGTGGCACTTTGGGTTGTCATGGATGTGGGCAGGCACAGGCAGCCTGTTCCCAGGTCCTTCCCTTCATCCCTGAGACACTTGTCACCAGTGTGACCCGAGGCAGCTGCTGTGCTGACCCTGCACCCTCTGGGCACAGCGCTGGCATGTGGCACTCCCACAGTTTGACAAGGGCACGCTGGTGGCCCGGGGAGGATTTTGCAGCCAGTCATGAGATGATCCCCATTGGCCTTGACCCTGAATGCAGAGCCCCCAAGTGAGCTCTTAAGCAGATGCTGCTCTTCCCAGCCCTGTGCAGCGTTCTCTGTCCTCCCCCCCGATGCCTCCAGCTTATGTTTCTCTTAGTTGAAAACCTGGCTGTGAATATCAGCATTAAATATTTATGGAGCAAGCCCCAGCCTCTCAGGGTCTGAGGGAAGAAACCAAAAGTGGATGTAGGAGCTAATTCAATGGCTTTTAGCACAAAAGCAGGATAGGCCATAGGGTATTTGTTCTTTGGGTTTTTTTTTCAATTATTAACCAGGATTCCCACATCAGGTTCTTTTTTTGTAACTGAGAAAGGAAGGAAGCCCATGGTTCCTAGAAGGCAACGATACAGGATTTTGCCTAATTCTAGGGCAAAACCTGACATGGACAGTAAAGAATTGGTTAAACTTGGCCCCGGAGCACACGACTGTTTCTCCTGGGATGGCCACAACCTGAGGTCCCTGTTTTCTCTGCCCCATAAGCTGCTCCTTCCCCTGCCTTCCCATATTCCCAAGAGCAGCAGGGTTGATTTTTCCCGTTTTGCCCCAAAACTGGAGTTTCTCTCCACTAAGCACACATCCAAAGTGCTGACCTCCAACCACAGCAATGCCAACCTGCCAGACTACAGGTGGTGAAACAGCTCTGCCGAAACACCACTGGGCTGCCCAGGAACCCTGGCAGCCACTTGGTTTTTGGGAGGTTCAAAATCCAATGGTGCAGACAAGTTTCTCTCTCTCTCTTGCTGTCTCTTTCTCTCTCTTACCCCACCGCTCTGCCTTAGGACACTGCTGGAAGTAGCAACCAAATCCCTCTCCATCCTTCCCGAGCTGTCCCCCAGTTGCAGTTGGTGGCACAAAGCTGGTTCTGGTTGAAAGGATGGGGCAGCGGGGGAAGTTGCCAAGACAGGAGGCTCTGGAATCAGCTCTGTCTGTATATTAATGACCTTTGTTTTCTCCCTCTAGACTAATCCCTCCTCTGAACCAGCTGGAGCTCCTGAGGAACCTGAAGAGCAAGTCGGGACTGACATTCAGGTTAGCAAGAGTTAAGAGAGTTTGGAAAGCACACACTTCACAACCTTTTTTTTTTTTTTTCTTTTTTACCTTCCTGGCTTTTGCATACAGACAGCCTTGAAGATGTGAGAGGTTTGACAGCTGGGCCCCCATGGGTCCTTCAGTGACCTCCTCCCTGTCCCTCTCCCATGCTCTACATGAATTCCTTCAGCCTCACTTGGCTCTGGAGCAATGTCACAGTGCTTGACTGACAAGGAAAAGTTGTATTCTCAAAGGGGGTGATTGAGATAGTGTTCCCAGCTTTCCTCTGACCTTTTTGCTCTTCAACACCCTCAGAGGAGATTCAGGCCCACAATGTGTTAATTCTTTCTCTGTTCCCTCCAGTGAGTGCAGACAAGGTTGCAGCAGTGAGAGATTTTTGCTAAATTTGCTGTGGTAAGGTATACAAGATTCTCCCAGAAGGCCAGGAGTCCTGCAGCTTCACCCTCTGCTCAGGAGGGGTAATTCTTGGGGTTTTAAGCAGTCAAGGCTGCCCTGTTGGTGAATGGGGAGCCTGCAGACCCTGGGAGGGATGGAGAGGTGCTGGCTGTGGTGGTGGGCATTGGGGCCCTCTGGGGATGCACGGGATGGGACCTGCCCTGGGCTGTGTGCCTCAGCAAAGGATAGAGATCTGTAGACCCCTGGGTCAGCCTGAAAGCATTAAAATATGAGTATTTGAGCTAGTGACTGAGGCTGGGCTTCCAAGCTTTTCTGAGCAAGGAGCAGAGGGTGGAGGGGGATTTTTTTAGTCTCTCCAGCTGCTGCTTTAGCCAAAGGGAGAGAGGTCAGGGTCTGTGCAGGTCTCAGCAGTCACTGCTGAGTAGTGGCAGGGCCAGGGCTGGTACAGTATCGTGCTCAGAGGGCATCTGTGTTAGGGAAGACAGACCTGTATCTGCTGAGAAACACAGTCTGTTCCCTCTCTTGGGGGGCTGCAGGGGCAAGGCTGATTGGGGTCCCACACTAAGTGCAATTCCCCATTGTGTAGAGGTTGTGAATTGGAGTAGTTGAAGGCAGAACAGGTTTTCCTCGTTGCTGGAGGGAAATGCCACCATGATGCCTGGTCAGTGAAGGTGAGATTTTTTTTTCAGTGTGGCCTTAGCGTGGCTTGCAGTGTCGTGACTGCCCTTTTGTAGGTGTTCAGCTCACTTTATCCTCAATGATTTTTCAGGGCAATCAAGTTTGGGATCTCAGTAGGAAATCACATACAAAAATTATGATGTCCCACTCCTTCCATGTACCCTTTGCCAGTTACTTTGGTAAAGTAGCTGCCAAAGGCTTTGGAGGAAGAAACCCCATCTGGGGTGTCAGGATGTCAGGGCAGGGGTCCGTGCTCCTTCCCACGCACGTGCCCCTCCCAGCACCCTGCATTGGCACTGCGGCGTGAATCCACGATCCAGAGATCTGACATTGGCTCTGTCCCAATGGCCAGGGAGGGAAAAAGAATGCAGGATCATGGGAGCCATTCAAACCCTTCCCCGTGTGCAGAAACATCAGGACAGTGCAATTCCAAAGGAAGGGGGCCGCTCTCTGAGCCCACAGAAGTCCTCCTGTGCTCACACAAATCACACGACCCTCAGGTGTCTCAGTCCTGCGTAGGCACAAGGATGGGTTGGGATAAACTCTTCAACCCTGTGCGTTGTATGTGTCTTCTCTGAGGTTGTGTGAGTCTCCAGTGATCTTCTGTCCAGGCCAGAAACTCCAGGAATTAAGCGCTCCTTTCCCTTTCTTCTGTCCACAACTTCCACTTAGTTGTATTGTTTGGTATTGTCGTTTCGTTCTGTTTTAACAGTGAAGCAGCAAACATCTTTTGCCACCTGACACCATGCTAATGTACTATTGCTTCTGTTTAAAGGAAAGAGCAGCAGCCCGAACCATCGCCAAGGTCTGTATCACTGCCAACACGCCATTCCCATGCATTCCCTGTAGATTTCTGTGTACGTGTGTGCGTGTGTGTACCATGTCGTGGCGCCATCGAGGGAAGCATTCTAGGTATTGACGTGCTTGTTCTGTGCTGTGCCAGTCCAATGTATCCACGTGTATGCTGGACCTTAAATCATATCCTCCTTCCAGTCTGCCTCGGGCTGTAGCTGCGAGGGTAGCGAGGCTATGGGAGGTAGGGAGAGTGGTGGCAGCACGGGCAGAGCTGGCAGACACTCACCCGGGGTGACAGCAGGGCTTTGGTTTATGCTTCTTTATTTTATTTTGTTGCTGGAGTCGTAGCTGGAGTAGCATAACAAGGACTCAACGTGTGCCGATGGGTGGGTGATGCTTTGCCCGTGTCTCCGTCACCCAAGGCCGTGCTGGGCAGAGGTGACGTGGGAACACGAAGCCATCACCGTGTCACCAAGTCAGCAACTTCTCCTGAGCTCCTCTCCCTGCAGGGCACTGCACGGGGCTGCGCCGACCTGCTGCTCCGTGGGACACAGGAGGGCTCTCTGACACGGCGCAGCGTTGCATGTTAGAGACACCCCTTCTCTACCCCCTTCCCTCTGGATGAGGCACAGTCCCTGCTCCATCTTCCCTCCACGCCTCGAGTCCACGACGCAGAGCGTGGTCTGAAACGTAGTGAGCACTTTCCAAGGGCGGCCGTAAATCTCACCTACGGGAGAGCTTTTCGCTACTCACGTGTCCCAGGGAAAGCAACAGGGCTGGTGTTTGGGATACTCTCAGGATACTTTTCATCCTCTTAGAAGTGTTTGATTCTGGGATTTTTTTTTTTTGTCCTATATTTTCCCAGTTCTTTTAAGAAGTAATTCTGGGACTGAATCTCTTTTTTTTTTCTTGGGTGAAGAGACGCAGAACTGATGATCTGTGGAGATCATCTGCTTGGCTTTCAGATCTTCCATCTCATACCTCAAAACATAGCTTACAGCCTAAATTTTCTGAACAATGAATATGTTTTTCAGAAGTACAGCTAGAGCCTGGCATTCTGCAGTTGTACCTCTCAGCCATGCCTTTTAGCTTATAAGAGGCCAGAAACTAATTTTTCCGTGGCATAAAAGCCAACCAAAGATATCTGGGTAGATATGGTGCTGACTAAAGAATGGAAAATTTAATCTTTCCTCCTTCCTTCCTTCCCCCTTTCCCCTCCCTCTTTTTTTCTGTCTTTCATTTGAGCTTTTCTTTGCAAGCAGAACCTTTGTGGCATTCCATCCACTTTCCTGCCAAATAACCTAAATCTCCAAGATCATGTTTCAACTATCCAGATTTTTTTTTTTCCTGTTTGGGGTCTCCAGTGTAGCTTGAGCAAAGGCAGCCTCCATCCAGCATTATTAAAGCAGGAAACATTACATGGGAAGGGCTCTCTGGGAGCAGACCAAGGCTGAAATCTTGCCTACCTGCCTGTGGGATCAGGAGGGTCAGCATTTCATCCCAGGGTCTGGCTGCTCCACTGCTCTGTCTCAGCCAGTGATATACTTTGGATGCATTAAAGGGTAAATCCACATCTCTCACAATGTGACAATGAGACAAAATCTCTGTTCAGCTCCATCAGCTCCATAGAAGAGGAGATCTGAGGTCCAGCAGTCCCTCACAGGGTCACATCAGCCAGCAGCCCTGCAATTGCAGGTTTTAGTCTTATTTCTCAGGCACTAGTTTTATTTCTTATTTTTGAATCTCAGTCCTGTCTTACAGGGTTCATATTCTCCAGTTAAAACATTAGGTTTGTATACAATATTTCTTCGTAGAGGGTGCAGGTTTCTCCCTGTTCATTTTCTACATTGCCTTCTCAATCTTATGTCACAAAAAGAGGTAAAAATAGTCCTCCCCTGTCCTTTTCCAGAGTATTTTTTACTATATATAGGTCCTTCATCAGAGTCATTTCTAAATGCTGTTTCCTGCTCCTGTGGTGCATCTGCCTCTTGTGACACCAATGGGTTTTGTTGCTAAACCCAGACCCAGGAGGGCTTAAGCTGAGGATCTGCAGCTGCTGTGTAAATAACATTAGAGTATGTTCCATATTGTTTAGTTCAGCTGCCATGGCAGCATCAAAGCTCTTTCCTTCTGTTTTGTTAGGACAATATCAATTCTACCTGTTCCCACTGTCCTCTTTCTGCCTGATAATGTCTCAGACCTCAGGAAGGAATTTTGCGTTAAGGGAGGACCAAATTACCTATTTTCCCCCAAAAAATTTTCTGGATCTTTCACATTCACATCCCAGATCTTCCACCCACTTTAATTTCTAGCAGCCTCCTGGTGATGCTCAGTGTGTCATCCTGCCCTTAGAAAAGAGAACTCATCCTGTTTCTCTGCCCACCCAATAGTTAATCACCCAGTTGCTGATGATGCTTCACTCAGGAAGCTCCTGGGGATGAATTGTCTCTCATAGCAGAACCCAACTCCAAGCTTTTTCTGCTTCAGCTGGTAAAGGATTTGCCACTCTCCATTTCCATTGCTGTAAGGAAGCAGTCTAACACCTGGAGAAAGCTGAATCTTCCTCCCAGCTGTAGTGATGTGTAGAGAGTGGCTGATTTCCTGTATCCCTCTTTCCATAATTGATATACCACAAGGTCTTACAGCAAATGAAACAGAAAGAGTTTTCTCACTATTTTGCATCTTAATGTATTTTAAGCTTAGAGATTTGGAGAAGGGATGCTGGCACAGCTTTTGGGAATGTGCTGTGCAGGAAAAACATTGCCTTGTGAGGTCAAGGAGCATCCCAAGCATTCTGCCAGCACACAGGGTGGCTGTCAGGGTCCTGCCTGTTCACAGTGGTGATGCTGCCCTCTGACCCCAGTGCTGCTGTGGCAGTGCTGATTTCTGCCCAGGCAGCACTCAGACAGCTGCTGCCGAGGGTGGGAGGATGTGAGGACGTGATGGGATTAGTGTTGCAGGGGCTCGAGGTCACCTCAGGTGGCTTTTGATTTGGTCTTGGCATAAAATGGGACAGCTGATCTGAGAGACAGGTTATGTCCTTTCTCTATTGTTTCTGTTTTGTTTTCCACCACAAGCCTGTCTGAATCCATCTGAGACCGAGTGCTGGGAATGCTCCTTGCTGACCTGCTCGGGGCCAGGAGCTCAGCTCCTCCAGACGTGGAGCCCAGGCCATGAGGAGCAGAAAAGAGGCTGACCTTTTTCTACATGCTACATACCTCTTCCCCTGCTTTTATTTTCCTCCCTTTTTAAAAAAAGTAAAGCTTTGGGTGCTGTGTCCACCCTGCCATCTGCCCCGGCCGAGCAGTGCCCCCCTGCCCCTCCCCAGGCTGGCTGTGCTGCCAGGGCACTTAGAACCCATCACACCTCCGAGACCACTGCTGTCATGCAGGGTCCAAAACGAATCCTTTCTGCCTCATACCCCCAGGGAGGTGGGGCTGCTCTGTGGTGGTGTTTTCCTCACCCCTTCTGCTGCAGAAAGGCAGCAGAACAGACTGGTGATGGGGTGTGATTACTCTTCTGTTAATTAGGGGTGAAATTAGCTGTGGCATCTCATTTCTGTTTATTTTGCTTCGATTATAATGTCAAAAAGACACATGGTTAGCCAGGGCTATGGAGGCTTCTGTACAAAATGTGGGCTTCAGATGCTCTTTAACAGATGGTTTGATAAACATCTGAAGGCATCCATGACCACATTTATTCCTGTTGTATTTTCCAAAATACAATGAGATGAAAAGCTAAAAATTAATGAGCCAAATGATCATAATAATACATTAATATCAGAGAAAAAGAAACAGAAGGATTCCAGGGAACTGGGAAGCTAAAACTCAGATTACTTTGTCCAGCATGAGTTCAGTGCTGTAGGTAATGAGAAGAACCTCTTTGGAAGGTTGTTCTCAGCTGTGGTTTGTCCTTGACTCCAATGAACTCAGCAGGACCTTGGCCATGGATTGAGTGGATGCTGGACTGGGCCGCCTTGTAACGTGTGTGTATATCTGTGTGTATATCTCTCTATCAGTGTATGTTTATGTCTGTCTGAGATACACACTTTAATATCTCTGTTCAGGGGTGTGATTAAGGCTTTTGTATGCACTGGAGGATGCCTTTGGTTGACTCAGTGGGCCCCTGCTCATCCAGCCTAGGGTGTCCGAGGTGTCCCTAACCTTTACTGCCCGTGGAAACGGGGGCCAATCACAGGAGCCCGAGGGGCCATATTAGCCTGGGCTGGCATTTGCCCTTCTAACCAATTAAACTGGTGTCAGAGACTCATGCTGGGACTGACAGTAATCTGGAAATAATCAGTTGCCTTTAGGGGAGCGGATTATTTGCACGGAAGGAACTGCATCTTTCTGGAGAGGCTAAGAGGAGAGTAACCCACACGTCTCCCTGAGGCTCTGCATGCTGAATGTCCCACTCCCACGCCAGCTCCAGAACAGCCCCAGTAGCACCACCAGTCCCTGGGGCTACCTGGGGATGTGGGGTGCCGTTGTGGGCACCTGAGGAGTCCCCAGGATGCCCAGGGTGGTGTCGGCTGAGCTTGCCTGGGATGCTGTGCCCACGAGCTCCTCCGACTGCCGACTTCGAGTGCAAAACGAGATTGGGGTTTGATGCCCTTCAGCCTTTTCAGTCTGCCCATGAATTTGGCAAGTGCTGCCTGCTGGTGGTTGGTGGCCTGGTGGGGTGATGGGGGCCACGTCATTCCCCTTCCACAGGTAGAGGGCTGCTCCATGGCGTGGAGGACCCTGGTCGTGGTGGTGATCTCCTGGCAGGGCAGTGCCTGAGCAGCGATTTGGGATGGAGCTGTGGTGGTGCCTTGTCAAAGTCAGTACCTCCCCAGAAGTGGTAGGGCCTGTCTAAAAAGCACCATGAAAACCAGATGTGTGAACACAGATGTTCAACTCCCTTCCCATAAGGGACTGCACCACACCCCGTTTTTATCTATTTTTATTTTTTTAAATGCCAGGCTTAATGTAACTCTATTTCCTGTAGGAGAAGTGCAAATAATTCCCAGATTAACTAGCTCTCTTTGTGAGTGGGGATTTTTTTGGAAAAAAAAAAAAAGAAGAAATTTGAGCTTTTTTGATATTGTTTAACAAAACAAGTTAAAGTTTTGGCTTTCCATTGCTTAGACAATTTAAAAAAACGTATGGGGTTTTTATTTGTCTAGAGGAAGAGGAGAGTATTTTTTTGTTTCCAATGCAGATGAAAAAAATATTCCTGTAGTTAATTGTAGATAAACTGACGCCACCAACTCAATGCAGAATGCATCAGTTCTAATAATGAAATTTACTGACCACAGTGAGACAAATTTGAGAAATTCTCTTGATTTTTAAAGTTTTTCTTTTCACTTAGCACTCAAAGAGAACAATCCTGTCATGAACCCGGCCCTCAAAACACCTGTCTTTTAAACCTAGAGTCAGTAATCAAAGTTTCCTGTCTGGCATTTGCTTCCAGGTCTAATTTTTACTCTCCCCTCATTTCCAGTAAGAGCAAACCGTGCAGAGAGTCACTTTGCGGATGCTGCTCAGGAAACTCTAGGTACCACGGGAAATGCGTCGCACGAAACTAATCAAAAGCTGCACGGCTCATTCTCCCTCTACCCTGCTACCACCCGTTCTGATCACTTCTCTGCTTAATAGAGGTACTAGATGAGTAAAAAAAGGTGGAAGAGCCTCCCCACTGCCCGCTCAGAAATCAGAGGCTTCCTTGTCTGCCGATCGCGCAGAGCACGTGAACCAAAGAGATGAGGATGGGGAATTTGTTCTGGGCTAGCAAGCCGGTGTCTGCTGAGCGAGGGAGGAGGCCAGGACATGAAGTTTAACAAATGATGAAAAATTAAAAATAAAAAAAAAAATTGAGAAGAAAAATTAAAAATTTAATTTTTTTTTTTAAAAAAACACCCCTTCCTCCCTATCGCTCCATCCCTCCTCAGGGTGCAGGGAATCCTTGCAAATTGAATTGCACTGTACAGCAATGTCCAGTTAGCAGCGTGAGAAATACCAGCTTCCTACCTCTGCTCAGTCACCGTTCTTTTGGCTCTCTGAACACGACAAATTGACCTTTCCTAGTCTTGTGGCCTTTGGAAGCCATGGCTTGCCTATCTAGCACCTCTACTACGCAGCTAGAGAAGGACTAATCTCAGCCTGTCCCGCCAGACGTAGGGGACATGGGTTCCCCCGAGCGTTGACATTGGCATTGTGAATGGTTCCGTTTCTAGACCCCGTGGGGAACAGACAGCTAGAGCTAGAGCAGAGGGTTTTGTACAAGCAGGGTTTGCATCTCTTTCATCAAGCTGACAATTGTTAGGTGGCTTCAGGGAACTCCCGACGAGCATCCCTTAGCACACCCGTGGCCATAAGGGTACACAGACACACAAACCTCGTGTTACCTGTGCGTAAATACGTCTACATCCACACCTGCCCTGGACGAGTCTCTTCCCCCACCTCAGGCACTGCTTCTCAGCAGCAAACATGCACCTTCTTGAGAATTCCCACTGCCCGGAGTTTGCATGCTGTGAATGCTGGCAGGGGACCCCCCCTCAGCTCCTCGCCCCGCAGCCAGGCAGGTGGACAGCCCAGGAGTGGCAGGGCACTGAGTGATGCCGCATGTTTGTGAACTCGGATCTTTGCATGCTCTTTTTTGGAGTCCGTTTTAATTCTCAAAATCACCAGTCTCTGTCTCCCTCAGAAAGCCAACAAACTACAGCTTTAAAAGTATAAAAACTACAGTTCTAACAGTATATGTATCTCTGATTTTCTTCATTAATTGTTTCAACTTGTATCTTTTCTTTTCTTGCAATTTTTTTGACCTGCTGGCTGTTTTTGTTATCTGTCAGTTTAGAGGTTAGGACTCATGCCTGAGGCGTGTGTGTACCAGGAGCTCAGAAGTAGAGTGGTAAATCCCATCTCTGAATGGGTAACAAAGAGGAATGGGGCATGATGTAGGGTTCATAATGAGCAGTTCTCCACGGTAGGAAATTCTTTACACTGGCATAAATAGCCTGAACCTTTGAGTCAGCCTCCTGCTGCATGTTTTGATGGTGCTGTGGCCTTCCTTGAAGTTTAGCCTTGAAAGGTGTGGTTTAAATAATGGGTGATCAGCAGTTGCACAGGCAGCATTTCAAGACATTTCCAAATGGCAAAGATCTGGTCAATAGTCTAGCTGAAAAAATTATCCTGACTTCTGCAGTGTTTCCTTTTGCCAGGTGAGGTTGTTTTATCTGGGGAGGCATAGTGTGAGCAGGGACTCCTCCCCAGAGAAAGCCTCCTTTCAGTTGCTTAAAGTTGAGGTTGTTTTTGGCAGAGATGAAAACGAGCAGTGCTGTTCGTAATGCTGTCCTCTCATCTGTCCGTGTCCAGTTCTGTGTTCTGGAAAATCAGCCACTCTGATCTCAGTGTCTTCCTTGCATGTCGTCCTAGGCATGTATTTTTAACTGCTAAAGCCAGTGTAATTTTTTTTTCTCTTTTCTACTGAATTCCTTCCCGCTGTGGTCTTCATTTCATCTTCCCCGTTTTGAGTTCTGCAAGGGAAAGGGAGGATGGAACAAAGTATTACCTCGAGGTCTTCTTAATCCATTGGTGACCCTGAAAAGGAGGATTACAGACTGTAGTTCTTCCAGTAAAAAAGGAATCTGGAACTTTGGAGTAGCTACAAGGGCATCTTTGTTACCTGCATCCATCCTGAATGTAGTGTTATACACCCTGTGCTTTAGTAAAACTGTAGGTGAACTGTGAAGGGACATAAAAATAATTCAGATGTCTTGCTTTCCTGGACCCTTGGGTGCCTGCCCACAATCCCCACTGCACAGGCTCTTGTGGCAGATGCCAGCACTTTGATGCATCTAAGGCTGAGTGCTAAAAGCTTTCATCTAGGATGCATAAAACGAAATAACCGTAAACGATGAAGCAATCATGGAAAACTCAATGTAGTTAAATTAATAGGAAACTCCTTAGAAGCTGTGGTTTCTTAATGTACTAAACCAATGATCTTTAGTCAATAAATGCAATAACATATTCATTTTTAGACAGTAATGTAACTACACCAAGCCAGGTTATCAGGTCTATCGTGTTCTGCTTTGTAAGAGACTTTTCATGGTGCACTCAGAGATGAAGGCACCTCAGAGACCTGCCAATGGGAAGAAGTGGCACCCAGGCCAGTGAAGGAAAGGTGTTTGCACGACCTTTGACTGGCCTGTGGCTCTGGGTGTAGCAGGTGTCTTAAAAGCTTGCTCAGGAACAATCAGCCAGCTTGGAGGTGCAATCTGGCTGTTCTGCTTTGCTCCTGAAATGCAAAACAGCTGAGCTGGCGAATAGCAAAAGGTTGGGAGGGCATGCAGGATGTGGCTGATGTGGCGTCTGACAGCACTCAACATCAGTTTGGGAAAAAAAAGGCTGTGAATTAGGAAAAGAGGGGTGATTGTAATGAAATGCTGCAGAATACCAAAGGCCAGGGTTACAGACATGAGGCTGGCTCCAGTGTCCCTGCACTCATCCAAGGCCTGTGCTTTTCCATGCTTATGTGGTGGCTGCAGGAATGGGGCAACCCCAGCCTTTGCCATTATAGTTCCAGTGACTCCACTGTGGTCGTGGAGGAGGAAAAGAAGAGGGATTACTCACCATGACATGATCACAGGCTGATGTTTTGTTTCCCTTATGCCCAGGTTATTCTGCTTCTTGAAACTCCATCCTCTAGGCTGAATTCACCTGAAATCACTGGAGGCAAACCAGGCTTGAGCTTGGTCCTCTCATGATTTCTGTTTTAGTCATGGCAAGTTTTGCACACACAGTTGTATTTTTCTTTCCTTCATATCCCCAGTAATTGGTTTCTGCCTCTTATTCACACCTGCAATCAGACTGGAGCCCAGTCAGCCACAAAGGCACTTCTGCTTGGTTTTAATGAGCAGTTCTCATATGCCACGAGCTCAGCACAAACTCTGGATTTAAAAAATGTACCTCATTTATCAACAGGAGACAACCCCTTTCTCCTGGCCACAGCTTCTCAGAAGCATGAGCACTGATAGTGGTTGAGTTTGGATGCAGAGATGGATCTGAGTCTGCACTAGTCCAACTCAGTTTGGCTAACTGAGGAGAAAAAGAAGTAATGGCTCAAGCATAGTTTAAAATCAATGACAAGACATTACAACTGATACTTTTTATTGATCCGAAATTACTGCTAATGTAATGAGTCCACATTTTTTAAAAGTGCTGATTTAATACTGTAGAGAACTGGAATGAACCCCAAACCAGAGTGTTTCAAACAGGAGCTCAAACCCCTAGTGTCCTAAGGAGGCTGATGGCAGCTCCTTTTGAAGGTCAGTTCTCAAGAATTTCTCTCCTGAGTGCTGAGCTGTTGGACTTAAATGAACCAAAATGCAAAGCCCACTAGAGCAGTGAGAATCCCTCCATCGGCCGTGGTCCTTTCATGTCTGTCCAGCACTGGGCTCTCATTTTTTGGCTGGCAGCAGAAAAAAAACCAACTCAGCTTCTATCCTTCATTAAATTCAAGTCAAAAGCTGAAAGTTTTTTAAACCATCCCCAAAGTCAGCCTGGAAATGTAATTCTTTTGTAATCGAATATGTTTTCATAGATGCCAACTGAAAGTGGTTATGAGGATGTAGAACTAAAGCACACCCTGTTAGGATGTTATGGCTTCCCATAATCTGTGTCTCTGGTTGCAAAGCCACAGTTCTCTTTTCCTTCCCTTCCCCTGGCACGAGCAGGGCACGACTGTGAGCATCAGTCCATGCTGTGTGTGTGGCTGGGGTACTGCTGTCGTCATGTTCATGTCACCAGCACATACACTCTCCACTGAACTGAGGCTCATTTACCATCTTCTCAAGTGACATCCAAACACCCCTTCTCCAAGACACTCCATGTGCCTCTGCATGACTTTCTGGTTGAATGAGAACATGATCTTGGATTAGCTGGCAACATATATCCCTATATATGTCTGTATTTCTTTGGGACTTTCTCCTACCAGCTCCTGCTGACCCCAACAGCATTCTCCTCTGCAGGGATTGTACTTGCATGTGATTCCAGGTGTCGTTTCAAAGGAGAAAATTGCATGGCAGAAGGAAAAAATTAATTGTTTGTGTTGTCTCATGTCATCTGCGTTAAAACAAAGAAGTTGTATCAGGTGTTGGGTTTTTTTCCTGAGTAGTGAGTACTTGGGAACAAAACCCACCCAGATCTTAGTTGTTCATCAGATTTCTGTGAGATTTTTCAATGTGTTGCACCTCATGCTGTCAGGCTTGAAACTCTTTGCTCATATCTCTCACTGAGTTCAACTCTTTCTTTTTTGCCTTTTGTGATTCCTGCAAACATTTTCAGCACATTTATTGTGGGGAAAAGGTCCCCAAGGAAAAGGCTCTGCTTTACTCAGTGAAAGGCAACTCGTTTTATGCTGGGATCGGTGATGGGAGCAACACAGCAGAGGATGAGGCACAAAGAGACTGCTTTGAATTCTGAATATTTCTGTGTTGCTGTTGCATTTTTATAAAATTTATTTTTAGAAAAGACCAGGTAATTCAAAGTATTAGTACTACTCAATGGATTCAAGAAATATTCTTCTGTAAAATCAACAAAAAATAAAGGAAAAAAAATCCAATTGGCCTATTTAGAATCAAATGACAAAATTTCAATCTGATTTCTCATCCAATAAACACAGAATGAGAATTGCTTTTAAACCTTTGGCTCATTATGTGCAATGATTTTGATAGCATTAGTGGCTAAGGCTTACATCCAGAAAGGTATTTAGGCATGTACTTGTTCCCAGATTCCTGTGTGGATTTGTACCTCTGACCTGAATTTCAGCTCTGCTGAAGGTCTGTTGGTCCCATGGCTTTCAGACAGCCCCTGCAGGTGGGCACCAGACTGGGAATTCAGTCTCCAGCACTTATCTGAATTAATAATTCATCATTAATTGGATTAATTCTGCCTTTCTAACTTGCTCATGAGCAATTTTATTTTCTCTCGAATGTGTCTTTCAATGTGCAGTTGCTGCTGAGCCCATGGCCACAGCTAACCCTGCCCTGCAGCACAGGGGATGCAACTCTGCAAACTGCTGCCTAAGCACCTTTCTCTCCCTGTCAATGTTTGTTGTCTCGCAATGTAAAGTGACTTTGTAAAAATAGCACCTTCTTACTCGACAAATCTGCTCCCTGAGTGTCCTCGGGTCACGTCTCCTCCCTTTACTGGGCAGAGAGTGTGTCTGCTGCTGTCAGCAGAGAACAGCCGGCGGCTGCGAAAAGGGAGCCGCATTTTGCTTTGCTTCAGAAACCAGCAGCCAAGTTCTGATTGAAGAGCCCCGTGCCAGTTTTGAAGGCAAAGGAGGGCTGTTTGGCTCTGAGTGTTCAGGTGGTGTTGCTGAAAGATGCAGGTCTTTGGTTGGTGAGCTAGAACTCTGATGTGGAAATCAAAATTTCCTCAAATGTTCTTCCTGCGAATTCAGGCAGAGCATTTGCAGCAAAATGATAAGTTGCTACTGCGATAGTACAGAGTGTTGGGAATTAAATTCCCATTTTCACTCAGTTTTGATATACCTATATATAAAATATTGGCTCTGTGTGCAAGTACATTGCACTGGTTATCCAACCTCTATCAGTGTAGTTTAATCATTAATTGCTATTGAGAAAATATCGAATGACCCAAAAGTATTTGCAGTTTGCTTTCCCCAATGCCATCTCTATAAAGTTTGCCCTTTTGTAATGATTCACAAAATCTCTTTGTTCTGCAATTTTCAAGTGAAAATTTGTTATCTTCATTTGAGTGAAAGGTTTTAATTACAAATTTCAGAATTTGGAAACTAGTTAGAGCTGGGTGGCCAGCAGACTGTTTCCCAGTGAGTTCATCTCTGTTTGTGCAGAGTGCTTCTTTTCAAACCATAAATCCAAGGATTCTAGTAGGAAAAAAAAGCAATAAAATGCCATATTCTGAAGTTGTAAAATTTTGCTTTGCATGTTTATGACACCTGTAGCAGACCTTCAGGGAGATGGCAGCTTTTAGATTGAATTTTTATAGGATACGAAGGAGTTGCACATTTAAGTGTTTGTATTTAAGTGTTTGAATATATGGGTGGATAAAGAGGAACTCTTTGGAATATATAAAAGGGGCAGATCATGTTTTAAGAGGGAGGAAATGCAGGAGTGGAAGAAAGGGAAAGGACAGGTCTGAGCACCAGAAGTGAAGTGTTTCCACGAAAGCTAAAAGTTTTAAGATAATGGGGGATTTTTTTAATTGGTATTTTCTTATTAGACGTAGTGTTTTGGAAGGCAGTTGTGAAAGAAAAGCTTCCTAACTCGTGACCGGAGCTGATCAGTGATTTAAGGAATCATAACCTCATTGTTGATGTCATTCTGTCCCGCCAGCCCTGGCATCCCACAAGGGGCTTCTGTTTAAGTCCTCATTATTTTCTCTCTCTTAAGAATCATTCCCATTTCACTCATGATGACGGAAACATCTCTACAAAGCTTTCTTTTTAAAAAAAATTAAAAAACCACATATATTGGAAAAAAGAAAAAAAAGCCAACAGCAAAACTACATGTCACTGCTGCTTGGAAGTGCTCTTGGTTTCTAATGGCTGGTGGGGAAGGACTGCGTGGTTTCCAGAATGACTCCTCCTGCTGTCTCCTTTTTGTCTTTGTTTCAACGTGTTTCTCTGAACAGTCAGAAGGTCAGTTTGAAAGATCGTGTCTTCTCCAGTCCCCGCGGTGCTGGCACCAAAGGGAAAGGCTCTCCACAGGCTCAGGGCATGAGGAGGTCCCCCAGTGCTGACCAGAGCATCGAGGACAGTCCAAGCAAAGTGCCCAAGAGCTGGAGCTTCGGAGACCGCAGCCGAGCCCGGCAAGCTTTCCGCATCAAGGGAGCGGCATCACGGCAGAACTCGGAAGGTGAGGGTTTGGGGCACCGTGAGAGACCCCAGATTCCCAGCTGGCCCTGACATCCTCTCCCTCCCCACCTAAGGAGGTGCCAGCCAAGGTGCTTACGTGGGTCTCCTTCCCCCCCCCTCCTTTAGCTTGGAGTAGCCTGAGGAACCTGATCTAGTTGAAGATGTCCCTGCTATTGCAGGTGTGTGGGACTAGATGGCCTTTGAAAGGTCCCTTCCAACTCAAAACTATTCAGTGATGATTACAAGAGGCAACAAAAGCCTTTCTGACACCCATGATAATGTATATATTTTGGTATATAGGGATGGGGAAAGGAGGAAGAGTCAGGCTTTAGGACAAAGGGAAATGGCCTCAAGTTGTGCCAGAGGAGGCTTAGGTTGGATATTAGGAAAAATTTCCTCACTGAAAGGATGGTCCAACCCTGACACAGGCTCCCCAGGGCAGTGATGGAGTCACCAACCCTGGATGGATTTAAAAGACATGCAGATGTGGCTTTTGGGGACATGGTTTAGAGGTTGGACTTGGCCCATGCTGGGGTAATGGTTGGACTCAGGGATCTTAGAGTGCTTTTCCAACCCAAATGATACTGTGATTCTTTGATGAAGAGATGGGTGAGAGCTGCAGTTGGCACTGCTGAATGTCACCTGGACACGTCTCAGGAAATGCTCTGCTTTGGATGGTCAGCAAAGGCATCTCTGGTGCCTGCCCTGGGGTTGCTGTTTGTGATCTGACTCATCTTCCCTTGTGCGGCACCGGCATAGGAAACGGTAACGTGTTGTTTTTATTCCTCCCTCTCCCAAACCCAGAAGCAAGCCTCCCTGGAGAAGACATCCCCGATGAGAACAAAAGCTGCAACTGCGAGTTTGTGACAGAAGATTTGACACCAGGGCTGAAAGTCAGCATCAGGGCAGTGTGGTAAGAGAGGGAGAGGGGGGAAGCGGTCCAGGAAAGTAAATAATAGGGAAAAATTAGTGTAAAGCCGAAGAAGTGGTAGCAAATGCTGACATGTCTGTGCTGCAGGCTGTTTTTCCCCTGGGTGGCTTGCCCTGCTTTACAGAAAATTTTGCCAGAAAGGGCGATTTTTGCTTAGGGAAGGAATAAATGGAGAAACAGGAAAATCTCCCGCAGGGATGCATCCAAATGATCGTTCTCACCAGCTTTGAGATTTAGCGCTGACATTTATAAAAGTGATGCAGAGAGCACATGCACAGATGACAGTCCAAGGGGCATCAGGGACCCCCCGTCGCAGACAGGGCTTCAGCCACCAGCCCCCGCAATCCCCTTCCCCTCTCCTCTTGCCGCATCCTCTCCCAAACCTGCAGGGTTGGGATTTATTCCATTTTCCTTCCAAAGCATCTCCCTGCAGTGTTTTTTATCTGCCATTAAGCAGGTCAGGCTGCAGCTCAGGGACCACATTTTGATTCTCCTCTCCATCTCCTGCAGCATTATGAGGTTTCTCGTCTCCAAGCGCAAGTTTAAGGAGAGCCTTCGGCCCTACGACGTGATGGATGTCATCGAGCAGTACTCAGCTGGTCATCTGGACATGCTCTCCCGGATTAAAAACCTTCAGGCCAGGCAAGAGACCCCTCTCTTTGCTTCATTTTTCACTGGGTTTTGTTCCTTGTAGAGGTATTGTCACGAGAGAGACACTTTCCTTTGCAGCTACAGCTTATTCTTTTTCCTTTCTAAGAGAAATCTTCAAGGAAAACATCGGTGCTTGTGGCTGGAACCCACAGGGATGAGCAGGACAGGGACTGCAAAAAGGGAGTGTTATGCCACTAAAACTGCCTTACTGCCCACCACAGGACATATAAAAATTGTGGCTCATCCTCCTATTTTATTTTAGGAGCTTTTGGCATTGCAGTATATCCCATAGGTAAGGTGTGTGCATATCTCCATGATCCAGGATGCAAAGGTTTGGTGCCCCAGTCTTGAGGCAAATGCAGGTCATTTGGTAACTTTCTGGAGTGGTATAAGAAAAAATTTGGTGTCCTGGTTGTGGCCCTGCTGCCACAGACAGAGAGAGCAGTGAGGAGGCAGCAGCTTCCTCCCACCATTGGGACGCTGAGCTGTTTTGGGAGGGATCCCTCCTGGGATGGCACAGCCTGCTGAAAATCTGTGCAGATGGGGGTTTCTCACCCAAGCTCACCGATGTAGGTGGGGTTTAGCCGAGCTGCATTTTAGCTTCTGTGCTCAAATTTTAGGGGGAGACGTTAATTTTAATAGGAGAAGAGATGTGAAAAGGGCACAGATGAAACTGAGAAGGTTCCATTTTTTTCAAGTTTCTCCTGGGAAAAAAAAAAAAACCCAAACAGATAAATTTGGTCCCTTGAACAGAGGATCTGAGCTAAACCTTTTTGTCTGACCACACCTCCCTCAGCCCTGGTGGCCCACATTGAAAAGGAGACCCCAAACTCCCAACACCCACGGCTGTGTCAGCTCAGCAAAAGTTCTGCTGAGCTTGAAGGACACCCAGAACAGTGGCAGGGCTTGGCCATAGGCAACCTCCTGTCAAAATAATACACCATTTACTTTTACATTTGGAGAATGAAATTATTTCTCTTGATGGTTGTGGCAGCCCAGCTTCCTCTGAAATCTGTTGAGGAAGTTTTCCTTTAATTTCAAACCTGCCTAGGTCCCTGGTAGAGTCAGAAAATGTGCAAGAAAATGTGTTTGGGTATGCAAGCAGCTAATATGAACCACAGGAATGAAGTAGGAAAAATGTCTGGGGGAAAAAGAGGAATCTCTCTTCTGCCATGAATCTCTCAGAGACCATTTTAACTCTGCTATTTTTGATATTCAAGACGCAGAGGTAACTTTCTCAGTGTTGCTGCACACTGTGCATTTCCCAGAAGGTACATTTTCCCTCGCGATGGAGACTAAAATATCCTGGAGAATTTCCTCTCTCTGAGCCTCTCACTCCTGTTCAGTACAAATTCACTGATTATAGATCCAAGATGTGTAGCTGAATATGGAGGGGGAAGAGGAGGAGGAGGGGATTGATATTTCCTGGCTTTAATAACCTGAAGTAAAAGGCCTCCAAGCTGCCTCCACAGTGGGTACTGAGCCACTGGGGTTGTCGTCTCTGCTGGCTCCAGGAGGGACACCTGAATTTTCAACCCAAGCTGATGTGGCAGATTGCCTCACTGCCCACCCAAGTCTCCCACTGCCAAGCCTTCAAGGTGATGTGCTGCAAAGCCAAAGTAGTTTGTTTGGCTGCTTTTTGCTGGAGGTTGGGGTAAGGAATTGCAGCTTTCAAAGACCAAACTGAATTCTCCTCTTAGCTGTACCCATGGAGCTGTGAGGATGAGGTTCTGAGGCTGGATGAGGCTAGGGCTGCCACCCATCCTGTCACGGGGAAGTCAGGAGGACCAGGAGCTGCTTCAAAAGTGTGAAGTACCTGGATTTGGGATCCAAGACTACCAGGCAGCTTCACTGTTCCCACTGAGCAGAAAATCAGTGATGGTGATGGGAGCAGGTCCCCTTTGGAGTCCTCATCATCATAGCCAGGTGAACCAAGAGGTCCCATGGCTGGTCACCTGCCCAGTACCACTGGAAGGGGACCCTGTAGACAAGGTGTGTGCCTGGGGTGGCCATGGCCAGTGTTGGGCCGTGGCCAATGTTGGTTCATGACCAACCAGCACCAGGGCCGTGCACCCCTGCCATGGATCCCGGGGTGGTTTGTCACAGGGCACCTTGGAGAAGAGATATTTTAATTTCCCTTTCCTTCATCAACCAATCTGGGAGCTGTGTTCTCCCTGCCAGCTCAGCTCAGCAGGGCTGGCTGTGACCTCCCGTAGCCAGGGCTTTGGTGGATTAAAGCTGCATTCAAGCGTATTTCTGGGGTGTTTACATGCACTTTCCTCTTTAATCATTAAAGCCTCTGTCACTGTGTCTGCAATGTGCTCTTTTCAGTGTTGTGTTCACATTGTCTCGTGTTTCATCCTGACACCTCGCCAGCCATGGATGTCTCCCATTCATTGAGTTACCCAATCCCGCAGCGTACCTCGCCGACTCCCAACAGCTCATGCTTCCCTGAGCTAGCTGAGGATGTGTTCCCTAGCCCTGGAACTGAAAGGAGAATGAATATATGTTGTTTCATATCCAACCACCTCAATGGGATATTGCTACACATATGCAAATATATTCCAGAGGGTAAAGCATGTTGCCTGTTGTATCTGGGGCGGGGGGAACTCCTAATGGTGTTGCCGTGGTGCCTAAATCTCCAAATCTTACCCTGAGGTGGGTAAGACACCAACAACCAGGTGGTAGGAGAGAGCCTTCTGTTTCCAGCGGAATATATTTTCAAATTCTCTCTCTTTCTCTCTCTCTCTGTCGTTCTGTTTTTCAGTTGTTTCCTTCTGCAACTTTTCTGACCAACTTTTCTCTACGTGTTGCTTCATTATGCATTTTGCTGGTGTCTTTTCTCTTATTTACTTTGCCAGGATAGATATGATTGTGGGTCCCCCACCCCCTTCAACTCCCCGGCATAAGAAGTATCCAACCAAAGGACCCATGTATTCTTCCAAAGAATCTCCCCAGTACTCGCCTAGGTTAGGATTCACCAAAATGCCGCTTTCTCTGGGTTTTTTCATTTGCTTAAGGTCAAACCCCTTTCATGCCAGTTATATGACGGCATTTATCACTTGAGCAAAGCAGCCTGTGAAATCATGACACAAAGGGCTTGCTGCTCTGGGTGTGCTCTGATTTGCTTTCAGTGATGAGCTTTCAAACCAGGCCAGCCAAAGGAGAACAAAAAAGGGACATTCATACGGTCATCAATAACCATCAGTTCCCTCAGAGAGTGTGTTTTCTATTGTCAGTCTTCTTCTAGGTGTTAGAAGGCTAAATTATACCTTTCTAAAATCTCATATTTTATCAGGCTATCTTCAGGGGTAAAAGGTGGAATATTTACCCAGAAAGTAAGAATGAAGTGTTTTGTAGCTGATGAACACAGTGATCTCTGTTTCTTGCTGATGCCACTCTACTGACCATGGAGGAAAAAAATATGTTAAAATATTACTACCACAGGACTTACATTGAAAAAATAAATAAATGCTGATTTTCCAAGGAAAAAGAGCAGGAGTCAAACCCAGCCCACAGTGAAATATTTCTCATCAAGTTCTCTCCTTAAGTAAAACCATACCTGAAGCTCAAGCCATGAGGAACATATTCTCACCAAAATACCCATTTTAGGGCATTCTGAGTTCTGGGCAGCAAGGCCATGACTGGGCTGTATTTTCACCTTGCATTGATACCACTGGAGCACAAGGGAGGTATAAATATTTGCCAGAAAGTCATTTTCCATGCAGAAACAGTAGGTGATTCTTAAATGCAGCAGGCTTTGCCTCAAATATTTTTTTTTCTAAATATATTTACTTCCCTAAGCACTAATATGTGACAAATCTCTTGATTTTTATTTAAGCTGCTCTGAGTAATCTTCACTAGAGAAATGTGAGTAAAACGAATATTGAAAGCTTACCCTTACCCACTCAGCTAGCTCAAACATTTAAAAAAGAGAATTTTCCAGAAGCCCCAAGCTTTATACTTGGAAAAAAGATATCTCAGAGAAGCATTTTTTCCCATTTCTTCTCCCTGCCAAATGATGAGGCCCCAAAATAGTATTGGAAAATGAAATAACCTTCTTATCTGCAGAAACATTTAGATTCTAAAATAAAAATACATATTCAAGTGGATTTTGTTGTATTTAACCTGTAAGATTATACATGCAACAGACCTTACTAGAGGCAAGATTTTCATGTGAAAGCTTGTGCCTTGCACAGAGAAAAGTTGATTTCTGGATATGAGGAGAGGAGGCCTCAAACTGGGATATTTATTTTATTCAATCCAAGTCTGTTGCTATATCAGCTTCATGTTAATGACTTTCTCTCCCCCTGTTTTTACAGTTTCTAATACTGATTAAAAATCTGTTCGCACATGCCCACTACGCTCCCGGGACATTTAGATTTTTATTTTAATAATTGCTCCCTTTTCCAGTGAATTTTTTTCTTTCCTCCTTTATTCAGCTGTGGCTGCAGAAAACAGCAGAGTCAGTCCAGAAGGCTGCTGAAATCTCTGCTCCCACCCATTAAAAGGTTTATGCTGTGCTTAATTTTTGGCAGCTACATCCTCCCACAGGCACCAGTGGGACTTCTGAGGTGCTTAGGGTGCCTGATGGATGGGAACCAGAGCTCTGAGGAGCCCCAAGCCCAAATCCACTTAGAATAAGTGCAATCTCAGCTGTTATTTTTTAGACAACAGTTATTGATCAAAATTTGTTTAGAGCAAACTTTGTTGCCAAATGAAAGGGTAAGTAGCCTGTCCTGTGACATGGATGAAGGGGGTTTGGCTTCAATGCCTGGATTGTTTACAAAAATTTATAAGAAATAAAGAAAAAAAGAAAAGACCTGAATAGATATTCCCAAACACTTCATTTTTATCTCATTTGAGCCGTTTGACCTTTTTGATGTCTGCTTCTGGCCCGAGGGTGACATACTACACCTCTTTGCATGCACTGTTAGCATGAAGCATAATGAAGCATGAGAAAACCTGCACTGTGGCTGATGCAAGACTTTACATTTTTTTTGTATCATTAGAAAGACGGGAAGATAACAAAGTTCACTTTAAAGAGCGATCCCCTTGTCTCTCTCCCTCCCAAACTAAGACCCAGCAGAGCCTACCAAGAACAGCAGATGGCACAGTTTGTCATGCATCCTTAGAAATCTTTGAATCCTCTTCTGCTAGGAAGGGAGAAACATGGGGCTGACTCTGGCCACAGCTTCAGCTGAATTCTTCCCTCTGCACGTGTGTGTTTGGCACAGCCAAAGGAAGTGTTGAGAGGACGCAAGGCTGCCCACGGGGTGCAGTGTAGAAGTGGGATGGCCATCTCAGAAGATTCTTGGCCCTTTGTCACACAGTGAGAGCATAAACTATCCCCCTCTGCTTGCAAAATAGAAATAGAAATAGAAAATGTTTAATCTTCTTCATCTTTCAAGCTTCGTGGCCCAATTTGGAAAAAAATCTCAAAATCTTTTAATGGGTAAAAGGACCTCTTGCTCTTGGCATCCTCAGCTAGGTACAGGTAGGTTGAGAGCTCGTAAGGAATTTCTTCTTTTCTCTTACATCAGATAAGGCACAAATGAAATCTCTGGGCTTTGCTGAGGGTTGGAGCACTCTGCTGTGGGAAGCAAAGGGGTGGGAGACCTCGAGCCTGGTTTCTCCCATCAAGAGAGAAGGACTTGGTTCACCTTCTTCTCCCCTCTCTGTGCTGAAGTCAGTGTCCCACAGCTGCCCCTCTCACCATCCTTGGTGCTGACCTGCCCCCCAGGCCAGATCTGGCCCTCTGGTTCCTCAGAGCTGTGGAAGATGACCACCTCAGGAGACAGGACTGTGTTCAAGTATAGACACAAAGGGAATGAATCAAGCAGGAATTCTGGGCTCTGGTGTCAATAGTTTATAGGAAAAGGCTTCTCAATGCTTTATGGGTGAGCTCTGTGAAGGACTTCAGTCCCACCCCTAAATCACAGCAGGTCTAGAGGCAAGTTATGTCCAGCCTGAAGGGGATGGACAAGTCAGTGCTGTTCTAGATGATGCTAGTGATCATTCCATCTGTGAAGTGCCAGCTGGCCCCTGAAATGGACTATAGGGTTCAATTAGCAGATAGCTCTTCTCTCAAGACGTGGAAGAGAGCAGAAGTTCTGCCTCATTTTCTGCAAGATTAGAATTAGGGTTGCACGAGACTATCTCTGTTATTACAATGCAACACTCATTTTCCCTCTCTGTGTTACAGTCTGTCCTGCCTCCCTGCTCTACTCAGCAACTGTTGAGGCACATCTCATTTCCATTAGTGGACATGTATCAGTGTCAGTGCTGTGCTGGATGGGACAGGAGGACAGAGCACCCTATTTGTTCTAGGCCTTCTGCAGCATTCAGTGGCATTTAGACTTTTGGGCCTCTTTAAACGCATGTTCATTGTTTTACAAGTCTACTTGCTTGTGCATACAGGAGAGGAGTTCGTACAGTGGCTGTACTACGCCTTGACTTGTGATTCCAAACCAAGGTAGCCCGAGGTATCCAATTTAACAGCTCTTTGCTTACATGGTAACGGCATTGTCCTAGGATTTCTTGTGCTGTATGTCATGTCAGTAGTTGCATCCCTTGTGGGGAGTTCCCGTACCTGTTAATAATTTCCTTCTCCCATTACAAGAGAGAAATAAGGCATGCGTATTCCTCACACTTGTAATTATAGCACTTGGTGCTCCTTGTACTCCTGTGCTTATATTGCTAAGCAAAGGATCAAACATGGCTTTTAAAGCAGAACAGTATTCTGTCGCATCCCTGCCCAAATGAAGTATCTTCTGGGATCAAAGCTAAACTCTCAAATAATTGTTGGCTTATATTTTCTGTCTTTGATGTGATGTGCTCATCCACTTCATCTCTTGGAGTCAGAGCTGGTGCTGTAAACTGCTGTTGCTCTAATATAAGCTAAGGGAGCCACGCTGGTCCATACCCACTGATACCTGTCCCTTAATGTCAAACAGCCAACATACGTATGAAGTCCCTGTCAAATGTAAAGAAAACAGATGGCTCTTGTGTTGGAAATAGCCTCACGTCTCATCCTTTCCTTGGTTTTTGTTTGTTCATTTTCCCCTGTCTGTCTGTGTTCAGCTCCTTCCTTTTCCTCCTCCTGGTGCATGGACCCATGGCCCACACGGCAGAACTGCGTAAGAAGCATTTTGAGTTTTCGCTCAAGATACCTCAACTTGGTTTCAGTCAGATTAATTAACCCTTCTTTTCCCCTGCCACCCTTACTTTTGGTGCATTATGCAAGAGTAAAGTTTGCCTGGCACAGAATTAGGCTGTAAACCAGCCTGGCATTAAGAAGCTGTTGCAAAACTGAGAGGCTCCCCTGACTTTTGAGGGATCAAAAAGCTACTCTGTTTACTTCTCAAGAAAATTTATGTTTGATGCCTCAAATAAAATTGAGTTCCAGCTTCCAGACTGGCTCTTCCCTCCCTTCTTCCTATACTTATGGAGCTGTATATCATCCCAGGTGTATCTATACTGGGAATGAGGAGGTGCAAATGTAACGTGTGTAAATAAGTTAGTACCTGTATCTGCTGATTTGGCAGGAGTATCCTCTGCTGTTCCCAGCCTGGAGCTCTGCTAATAGAAAACATCAGGTGTGAGCTGCAGTATCACTGAGATGAAAACAATCTGGTAGTGTTTGGTGAGTTATGGCCTTGATGTAATTCCACTAAAACAGCACTGCACCTGTTTGTCTGGATCTTAGGACAAGCGGCTCGTTTTCATGGATGTGAGAATTACACACGTGCATTTGCATTGAGGAGAGGAAACTGCTGCAGAGACTGAAAAAAATCCCATTGGTACATGCTAGATAGAAAACTTGATCTCCCCCCAAAAAATAATTTCTCAGCGCAAATAAGGAGTTAATTGATTTGGAAGAAAGCCAGTTAAAGAAATTCTTTGCAGTGGGTAAATTTACTGTGCATAATGTGCCAGGTTTTATCTGTATAAACAGAAATGGATAATTTCAAACTCTGCTAATACTGCTCTGAATTTTGCATCTGAATTAACACTTCAGTGCCACTGCGTGTCTGTGAGTAATTTGGAGTGTTAGTTGGGCAAGAGGCTGTTGCTTTGTCCCACGGAGGCGCGACAAGCGGAGCCCTCCTCACCTGCTGCCTCCAACTGACTCCAGGTCCTTTTCCGGGGGTGGGGGGATTTTCTGATCCCGGTAGAGTTGACCAGATCGTTGGGAGAGGATCCTCCATGACTGACAAGGATCGGACCAAAGGGCCAGCAGAGGGGGAGCTGCCTGAAGACCCCAGCATGATGGGCAGGCTTGGAAAAGTTGAAAAGCAGGTATATTGGGTCAGGAGGGGGTTCTCGTCAGAGGGTGTTGCATGCATTGTACTGGTTTTCTCTTGCCTTTTTTCCCAAGTGAGATGTTACCATTTAGGTAAAAAAAAAAAAAAGTAAGAGCCAAGAATATTTTCAAAAAGAAGGAAGGTGGATGTTATGAAAGGTCCCTAAATGTCTTAGAAGCCTAAATGCCACTTTCAAACAGGCACTTTGGATTCTGTGACATTTAGTCTTCCTTTTTTAGTGAGTTTGTCAAAAGTCTATATTATTTCTGAAAACAGCACATTGGTTTCTTTGCCACCACACTAGACACATTTCAAATGAGTCCCTGAGCCTGGCTGCTGTAGCTGATGGCCTTGCTGAAGATATAAAATCTTCTTGGAGGATAAGGCTCAGAAATCCCCATGGCCAGACAAGTGCCAATTTCAGGAAGGAGCTGGAAGGATGCAGGTGTGCTTCAACTTTTCTGGAATTTGGTGCCTGTCAAAAAGATTACAGGAGCATAAGGAAAACCCTGTAACAAGGGAAACCCTGTAACAAGGTGGAGAATTAAACCTGGAGAACAGGACAATTAAATATTTACTAAGGGTTTGAGGGGTGTGCGTAGGCAGAGGTCATCTATGAAGCCCAGCCCCACTCTTGCTCCTCAATGGAAGTTGCTTTTACTCCGGATGTGCTTTGGTCTGCATGTGGCACTGGAACTGTGGTGTTTTGCAGGTTCAGTCAATGGAGAAGAAGCTGGACTTCCTGGTGAACATTTACATGCAGCGGATGGGCATCCCACCAACGGAGACGGAGGCTTATTTTGGGTCCAAAGAACCAGACCCAGCACCTCCCTACCACAGCCCCGAAGACAGCAGGGAGCACATTGACAAGAACGGCTGCATCATCAAGATCATCAGGTCCACCAGCTCCATGGGTCAGAAGAACTTCTCCGCCCCACCAGCCCCAACCAACGCATGCCCGCCCTCCACGTCGTGCCAGCGGCAGAGCCACGGCTCCTCTCCCGTCGGAGACCCCGGCTCGCTGGTCCGAATCCCACCTCCGCCCTCCCACGAGCGCTCCCTGTACAGCGGCGGGCACAGGGCGAGCGCAGAGTACCTGAGGAACGAAGACATTACAACCAAACACCATGAGAGTGCCATGAGAGACAGCGACACGTCCATCTCCATCCCCTCGGTAGACCACGAGGAACTAGAGCGCTCTTTCAGCGGCTTTAGCATCTCCCAGTCCAAAGAGAATTTGGACATCCTTAACAACGGTTGCTATGCAGCCGTGGCCAAAATCAGACCCTACATTGCAGAAGGGGAGTCAGACACCGATTCTGACCTCTGCACGCCCTGTGGTCCCCCTCCCAGGTCGGCCACGGGCGAGGGACCCTTCAGTGACATGGGCTGGTCAGCCCCCCGGCAGTGAAGCCTTCCTGCAGCCGCCGAGCCACGTCCAAGCGCTGGCAGCTGCCTGCTCCAGCTGTCCACGTGTTGAACTTCTCAAGGAGATCGACAGCTAAGGTTTTCCTCCTTCTAGGACATCCTTAGCTGGCAGATACTTTCTTGCAGCTTACTCTGGGGGAGAACGAGCAGGTCCGAGCCTGCGGTTGTGGAAGAGGTCACGGTGGTGGGCGAACTGGAGCCGTGAAGTCCAGATTTCTTTCATACTCTCTTTCTAAGATCATTAGGTGAAATTATTTCATGGCGCAGGGTAGGCAATTTGCATTTCTTGGGAATCTTCAGAAGCGCAGGGCAGGAATAAATCACCCAGCCAGGGCTTTTGTAGATCACAGTAACTGGTGGCTGACAGGTGTTAGGTGGGAGTTGCTACGTCATGGCACCCGTGATTGCACCTTTAGGTGTTTTGGTGTTTGGAATGAACACATTGTTTCCGGCTTAGATTTCGGGTCACGTGTAATTACAGGGGGTTGTTACTCTGTGGTTCCTCATTAGCCATCAGGAAGGTGGCATAATTCCAATATAATACATGGAAATGTTGCATAGAGCCCCTGGAGGGGAGGGATGGTGGCCGGGATATTTGCATGAGCAGAAGACATGGCCTCAGAGTGGGACAGGTTAGGATACTACTCTGGACCAGAACAGTTTGGAAACTATCCCATCTTAGGAAACTGAAAAGCTCAGAACTATGATCTTGAGTGCAAGAAGAGGGACAATCCAGGGGGCAGAGAAAAGAGACAGAAGGAGGACAAGAGACTACAGGGATGGAATTTTCTATTTTAAACCATGTATTATATTTAATTATCTCTCCTCCTGCTGACAAGGGACCTGGGGGTGCTTTGAAAGCAAAGACAAACCAAAGGCAACCCGTCTGGAAGGCTGCTATATGGTGTGAAGCCATTCTCATGGCCAACAGTGCTGTTGTGGAGGCACAGCCACCAGGCCAGAGGGGGAGGGTGGATATGCAGGATTCTGTGGTCCCCGTGTTGCTGCGAGCTGCTGAGCTCCATCCTTTGGAAGCCCTGTTGGTCAGAATGGGCACTTTTCTTACAGTTTGCATCGTGCCTGAACACTTTTGCACACACTATGCCCGTGAAAATCTTCCCTTTCTTCTTCTGCCCTGCCAAAAAACTCACACCCATGTTCTCGGGACATCCTTTGGTTTGTTTGGATCCCTCAAGCTGAGTTAAGAGGTTTTTTTCATGGTCTTTCAGAAGCCTCTTACCCATGCTTGCCTGCGAGTTGTGCCAATCCAAGTCTGCCCCGTTTCATTGTTGTTCAAGTACTTCCTTTTGGAAAGATCATTGTGTCATCACCAGGAACCTCAGTGGTGCGTTCAGCTGGGGGAAGGCGAGGGGAAAAGTGATGCTCAAAGTTTCTTTTGGGACCAAAACAAAGTCACGAAGTGATCCTTTACATGGATAGATTGGTGGGTTTTTTCTGGGAGGGGGTGGATCAGGAGAGGTTGTGTTTGGGATCCATCTCCAGGGCTGGGACACCATGGCTGGCATTGTGCCTCTGAACCCTCCTGTGCTTTCACAGCCCAAATCCCACATGTGTTTCCTGCTGGGGCTGTGTCTGTGATTTCAAACCCTATCTTGCCACATTTTCCCTATGTCATATCAAGAGCCTGTTAAGGATATTTAGGTGACAATTTAATTTCTGTGTGGCCTTTCAGAGGTTGAACATCGACTTGCTCGGGTTGAAGGGAGACTCACAGCCTGTTTCTCTCCACTTGTTTGCTTGACCAGACACAGTAACCAGGAGAGACCCAGGATGATTTTGACCTTAGGGAAGATGTGGGTGCAGTCTGACTGCTTGCAGACAGGAAATAAAACCGTTCTTTTGCTAGTGCCCAGGACCAACACACAGGTCTTCACATGAACTGAGGAAGGGGAATAAAGGCTCTGCGCAATTTTTCCTGCCATTTTTCACTATTCAGGAGGGGAAGACATTTTTCTTAGGGGGACCCTGGGCTTCCAGCCATGCTGCTTCCTTTCTTTACCATTTGAGCCATATTTTGGTTAACTTGTGCAATTTTTCCCTCTCTGCTTGTGCTCCAGAACTCCTTTAGGCTCCAGATTTCTTTGTGCAGAGTGAGAGCAGGGATGCCCTTGACTTCCACACAGAGGAAACTTTAAATGCCAAATGGCTGTAAATTGTGCAGATTTGCCTGTGGCATGTTCCAAAATGAGATGCCTTCTGGTAGAGCAAGAAGTGTCAGCAGGTCCTAAATCAAACTTGGTGGCCTGTGTTTTCTACTGCCCACAAGAATAGAAATTGCATTAGGTGAGGCAAAAATCAACATTGCTCCAGCCAGCTGCTCACTGCAAATTTTGTCCAAGTCAGAGATAACAAAGATTTATTGTCTTATTTGTTTGCAATTACCTTTCAAGGCCTGCTGGAAATTTGTCACAGAAGGGTATGATATAAAGGCAAGAATGCCAGATGAGGCTGAGGATGATGTCATGCAGTCCTGTTGCAGCACAGGTACATGACTGGTCTTTTTTCATAGAGTCACAGAATCATAAATTCATGGAACCGTGGAATGGTTTGGGTTGGAAGGACTTTAAAGCTCATCTTCAGGGCCTGCATAGGAAGAATTGAGTTTACCCTCTTCAGCTTACTGGAGTCTATAAAACACATCTTTTAACATGTATCTTTAAAAGTTGTTGGATTTGTTCCATAATCACTAATTGCAGAAAACTGGTTTTATACATATGCAACACAGATCATATCTGGCTGCAACATATTTCACACAGAATTTTTTTTGAAAGGTGTAAGATTTATTCCACCTTTTTCTGTGGCTTCATATCAAAGAAATTCTGACCCACACCTCCATCCACAAGCATGCCATAAATCATCACTTCTCATTCACCCAGGCAGAAAGACCTGGATTTGGGGGTTAACTTATACCAGAATTAGCTGCAAATAATGCTCCTTATTTCCCTGAAATGATTTAAGCTTGCAGAAACAATGACTTTGCCTGCTTGTTGCTTACTGACAAAAATAATTTAATTCCTGCCCTAAATCGTAGTCCCCTACTCCCTGCAAAGTCTTCACCTTCAGCCATTCAGCTCCCCCATGCCTGTATCACTCACTCCTGGTGATAATCTCCCACAAGAAATCTTAACAACTAGATTAAAAGAAACAAAATCAGTTTTGCTAATAAAGCAATCCCAATTTTAAAGGTCCCAGCAGACTTTAAGAGGATGGACAAGCAAACTTTGCCCCACTGCTGAGCCTCTCTTGGGCTGGTCTTTGCTTCCCTCTCCCTCCCAAGTCTTGTTGCATGTTTTTTGGACGACAGAAACAAGTTTTAGGCAATGCCAAGTGTCGACAGAGGAGTCCAAAGAGAGCTGAAGAAGAAGTAAAAGCCAAATTTCCAGCAGGCCATCTTGAACTGCTCCAGGGATGCCCATGCCCGTGTGTGGTTCTGTGCCCAGAACCTGGTTTCGAGATATCTCTGTGCTGAATGTGAAGCCATGAGCTTGGATCAGAGCCTGGGATCTGGTCTCCAAGAAGGTTTTGGATGGGCTTTTTTTTTTTTCAGAACCTGGTTCTAGGTCTAGGGAGAAATAATGCAGTTGACTCCCCCCCATGGGATAGAGCAATGTCTGGGACTGGGACCTGAACCCACAGTCAGTTTTTGAGTGCCTCAGGTACAAGTGTGAGTTCAGGTGGTCTGAGGAGTTCATGTCTCTGACCAGGAGACGTGTCTGGAGGTGTTGCAAGGTGGCCTTTCATAATGTGACCCCAACCATAGGAACAGAGCACTAGCCATAAGTCAGATTTCCCAATATTTGGGAAGGGACTTTAATGTTACTCAAGTGCAGATTTTGTATGTGAATTTCCTTGTTGAATCATTTTCTTAATAATACTTTTTAAAGCTAAAAATGTCAAGGAGCTCACCGAAAACAAACCTCTTGTCCAGCTCAGAAAGCCATTATATTTCTTCAGGCAGACTATGTGATAGATCAGATTTTCTAAAAATGTGTTTTATTTCAAATGTTACTTAATAGATCCAAATAAATTCTGCAGGGTCATTACTATTTACAGATAAATAGGTATATTTTTACATTTTTAATTGATTTTTAAAATTTTAAATTATGTGAATTTTTAGAACAAGTTTATATTATCTACCTGAGAAGCCAGAGCATCACCTCAGATACAAATGCTCCCCTTCCAGCCAGTTACCCAAGAGAAAAGAAGAACACCTTCACTCATACTTTTCCCTAGAGGGAATTACTGGAAACCTCATTTCCTTGATATCCCCAGACTACTTTGGTCACAGGAACATTATTGCTAAAACTAAAATGTAAAAATTAAAAAAGAAACTGAAATTCCTAAGGACTTTACCCAAACGTTGTCCCATACGAAGACCCTTAGCAGTGAGTATTTTTTTGGGGAAATGTTAAAAGGCCCAGGAGCAGGATAAGGATTTCTGTTTCTCCATCATATGAACCCTCAGGCTGAGAGTGAAACCCTGAGCCTCCAACCTTTTCTTCCCAGCACAGCCCTCCGACCACAGCTGTGCTCCTGCATCCTCTCCCATCCTCTCTCTCCATCACAGGTTGGCATCTTCTGTTTTCATCAGCATCCTTTTCCTGAACCAGAAACAAGGAAATCAGATACAAAAGCTCCTTCACCTGCAGGTAACATTGAGGCTGCAGAGGGCCGTGGTGGAGGGCTGAGGGCAGCAGCCCCTCCGAGCCCCACGGGGTCACTGCTGCTCAGCGGTGTAAAAGCAAACTCTTGCTTTTAGCACACAAACACCCCGACTTTTCTGCCTCACAGAACAAAATCTGCTTCGAGCAGGGGTGTGGGCTCATTGGTTTTTTTTAACAATAACAATAGGGTGGGTTTTTAATAATAAGGATAATAATACTGCATAGGAATCTTCTTTAGTATATCTTAGTGTTTGATGCCCCAGTGACACAATACTGCTTGCCTTATATTAGTGTCTAGAGGGAGAGGGATTACACACCTTTTGATACACTATTAATCACGCTTCTAATTTAGGTAGCAGCGGGGTCCTTTTTAACCTATGAATGTGCTTTCTGGACTATCTCACTGACTGTACTCTCAATTTTGCCTGCTACTGCATGCAGCCTGAGATGAGTAGACAGCAATATGCTCCAGCTGTATCTGCACTCCCAGATTGCTGTAGTACCTGACAAGGTAACGTTGCCAAAAGCATCATTTTGGGGAGAGCCTGTCCCCACAGTGACCCATCTCGTACGGTGCTGCGGTGCTTCTGTAGGTAACACTGATATACCAAGTGTTTTTCATGCTGCAACCAGTCATCACCCCATCCCTCTGATACAGCATGCACAGACTCCACTTCTGCTTGTAACTACGGGGTAAAAAAACCATGTTTGTACCTGTGGTTCCTTCAAACGTGTACATGGGGAGGAAAAAATATGAATTGTGTTGGCTGTGTGTAACAACCTCCTTTCCATCCAGATGCCTCTGAAAAAGAGCATCCCAGATACCCCTTTCTGAGGGTCCAGAGGAGCAGGCAGTGCCAAGGATGGAGGACTGGTCTTAATTTTGGAGATGCCATTTGAACCCACATGTGTGGGACTTGCCATATGTCTGTTTTAATTTCCATAGGACACTCTCACCTGCACCCTGCTTTGGTGCAGCACAGCCCGAGGGGCAGGGGGGATTGTCACTCCAAAACTTTGGAAATCCCTCTTTGAAAGTTTCATTTGCCCTTGTCTACAGCCCTTGGTGGTCTCGGGGACCCTGCAGCTGTGCCATAGCCATTCCTCATGGAAGCATCTCTTACTCTCCTCATGGAGTGGCACTGAGCTACCTTTTTATGTCCATAAATGTTTTGCCACTGTTCTCCCCACTGTAATACCAGACTGTCATGAGGCCTTCAGTGTTTGCCCATCTTGCTCACGGTTTGCAGTCTCTTGTATCTCTTGGCACTGCTGCCATAATCTAGTTTGACCCTGGTCCTATATCCTCACCTTCCTTGTCCATACTATTTACCAGTGAAGCTGTAATGCCAGAACTCTGCACTGGGACTTGCTGTTGGCCTGACATCACTAGATGCACCAGAGAGCCTTCATATTTGCTTAGCATGACAGTTTTGCTTTTTATTGGCATTTTATTTGTTTCCTCATTGAGCCACCATGGCCTCAACACATCCCTGGTTTGTTCTGCTGGAGCCTTTCCACCCAGGGATGGAGTCTGTGTTGTCCCTCTGTGCAGTGCCCTGTGAGGGTTTGTCCCCACGGCTTTTGCTGATTGCAGTGAAACAAGGTTGAGGGTTCAGTTCAGGTTTTCTTGTCCAGCTGAACATCTCAGAGAGGAGCTCACAGGCTCTACCATTGTGGATGCTTTTGCTTCCTGAAGCAGGAGCTGTTTTCAAGACCCCCAGCCCCTTTAGTGACCCATACATGTGGCTGTGCATGGCAGGCTTGATAATGGGGAGAACTGGAAAGCAGCTGGTGCAAGCTGTGCTGTTTCCAAAGCTGCCAGTGAACCTGGAAGCATCTTCCCCTCTCCCAGTTCCTGTAAATACAGCTGCAGATGAATTTCTCGAGCAGCATCTATTTGCCTAGTGCTGAGAAACTTGAGCTCACTGCAAAGCTTTCCAAAACTCAGTGCCAAGCTCAGGCTAGATTTCACCTGCAGCTACACCGATAATTTTAGGGCAGGGCTAATGATTTCAGGTAGAAGCCATGCCAGAATCTCCAGTTTATGTGGTTCTGACCCCAAAACAAGGCTGAATGTCATGCTGCCAACAAAGCCTGCCTTGGAATTTCAGCTCCATTTGACACTGATGACTCTGGACCTCGGGAGATGTTCTCTTCTTCCCTCTCCACACAAAAAAAGGTCAGCACAAGCCTTGCAAGCCACAATGGGACAATGCCTCCTTACTTTGATATGCCATGGGCACTTCCCATTAAAGCAGAAGCAGCATTTCATGGTGATCCCTTAAACTTGACCAACACAGTGGCCATGACCCAGTGTTTTCCATGTGCAGTGATGCTCATGAAAAAGGGTTTATCACAGATGGAGGTCTCAGTCCTTTAGCATCTCTCTGAACACCATGTTCAGCCTTGCTGAGGACAAGTCATCGAGGCTGGTGACAGGTCTTTTCAGTCCTGGCTGGTTATTCATACTGGTCCAGCATCTTCCCTGGAGCTGAAGTTATCCCATGCTTTTGTCAGCAGGCAGAATGAAGACCTTTCTGTGTTGGCTACTCTTCCGTCCCCAACAAACCCTAAAATTTGAATTTTTTTCACTTTTTCTCAAAAAAATTCACGCACAATGTAGAGTACCTGAGACTTTCAGGAACACCGAGGCAAAACCAGATATAGCTGATAAATGACAGAGATTTTGTTATTTTAAATCAAGAGCAGATGTTAAGCATAGTGGCAGGTGCTGCGTGGTATATCAAATGCTTTAGGAGATTCAATAAATTATTCTTATAAATGTTTCATTCTTTTATCAGTAATTCGTATAGGTGGGTGCCACTGTTCTTATACAGCAATGCTCCACACACTAAAACTATACTCCTGTTTCTCCAATAGAGACATTGTATTTATGAAATTTATCTTGCTTAGTGTCACTTTGGCACATTATCCACGTGTGCTGCACACAGATTGCACATTACATGCCATATGCTGGTAGGTATCTCTACATGTAATCAGTGTATGTGCGTTGAACAGACACCAAAGTGTCACCTGCCTGGTTTGTGATGTGACTCAACATAACTGGGAATAGAGGAAAATGAACACCCTGTTAAGAAATTTACTGCATTTGAATGCTTCTTTAAACAGATTTTATCAGGAAGCTAAAATAAGAGATTGCCTTTGTAATGTTAATTAAAAAATACCGGAACAAAACAAACACACACAGCCCATAAATACTTAACAGCTGCTGTATTCCTATATATTCTTCATTGCTATACATTTGAACTGTAAATTCTGTACAGATTGAATGAAGTTCACAGTTTATCTTTGTCATAACCTGCAAGATAAAAGGACAACACAACTTTGGCTGCAAAAACACGTGCATGTGGTTTGTGTACATGCACCCACGTGTTGCTGTGTGTGCACGTGGATACAAACACGTGCACACACACACGCTTCAAAACAGATAAAGCTGCATCTGAGATGCACAAGGAGGGGAAAAAGTTCAATTTTGGAGGTGAGAGAGTGGGTAAAACAAAACCAAAAGACTATTTTAATAATGTCTTTCTGTCAAAAAGGAAGATTTGCAGTGGGAATTGATGTGTGACTCCCATCCCAAGGAGAAATGTTACTTCTGAAGGCAGCACAGGCCATGCAGCGGAGCAATGCAGTTCTTTAAATGATAATTTCTTTGGCTTCCTTTCAAACAAACAAATATAATTCAGTGGCCAGTGCCAACTTCAAGTCCAAAAAGCCCATTCCTAGGATATGTGGCCAAACAGTTGTCCCATGCCATCAGAGAGCCAAGGGCAAAGGCTTCACATGCTGTGACAGGGTGTCCCACAGCAGCAGTGCTGGCTGATGGCAGTGCCATGGTCTCCCACAAACCTGGCTACTGCCCAGGCAGAGGATCCCACTGCCTTGTGGGTCTTACCCTTGCCTACGTATTTTAAAAAAAGTCCCTAGTTAAGAGATGTTTAAGAAAAGAATCGTCAAAAGCCCATCTTTGATCTTAGAGTTATGGAAGAAATGACTATGTTATAACCACAAAATCTGATTCTCAGAGCAGATCAGACTTCAGACTCCGATTGCCCCTATTCAGAGATTTCACCAGCCTCACTAAATGAATCATCCTCTAGGATTTCATTTTGCCTATATTTTCACAGATATAAGACTTATATTGGGTACAACTTACCCTTCAGTGTTTAATCTAAATAAACAAAGGCATGAAGAGCTAAGTTTTCCAGTCAAATACTGCTGGATGCCATTGAAAAAAATAGCAATCACATTTTTGCATTGGCCTGAAATTCGTCTCTAGGTCCAAAGTTCTCAGCTTTAAGAGCTGCAAAAAAAAAAAGTCCTAAGTAGGTTTCTAAGCAAGGGGTACATCCATTGCTGGAGTATGTTGCCGTTTCCCTGAGATTACCTTGATGTTATCCTGGTTTATAACAGCATCTGGCTCATTTGGCCTTAACTGGGCTAAAAATGGTTCATGCATTTGTCCTGACAGTGAGAGCTGAGAGGTGACTTTCACACCGGGACGAGGGTGGGTGCTGCACACCTTCACCTCCCGCTCCTGAAACTCTGGGGCTCGGCTGAGCGTGGAAGTTTGGTTGTCCTTTAGAAAGCAAAGACAGCTGCTGCTTTGCTTCCTTTCATTTGCTCTGTTGCCTTGGCTTTCTTGCACTTTCGTTTCATCTCCAAAGAATCTCTCATAATGCCTTTGGTACTTATGTACAATTTTAAAACATTTTGTATGTATGGAATGGTACACACTTTCTCTTGTAAAATAGCAATCGGGCTTTTCTTTTCTCTCTTTCTTTTTATTTTTTTTTCCTTTTTTTTTTTTTTTTTTGGTGAATGTGTAATTTCCTCTGTACATTTTCAATCATGACTTCGTGCAATGTACATTTTATAGGGTCAGGTGCCAAGGGAATGACCTGTAGTCTCCTAAGGGACTAGCTGGAAGCTGACACAGTCATAGACGGTTTTACAAAAGCACCGCGGGAGAGCGACGTAGCCCAGACTTTTACACTGAAGCATTGAGCGTGATTCAGAGTGTACCTTCACATGAAAGACTGTGGCAGCTGCAAAACTCTACATGTGTGATGTGAAAAACAGCAGCGACGGTTGCAATCGGAAGGGAAACGGAGGGAAATTAAATAATCACAATCATTAATTTAAGCCTCGAAGCATCAGAATGGAAAATTTGCATTCAGTAAAAATACCAGAGATTTAACCTTCATGAGATGAAATACACATTTATTTTTCTTTGCACTTCTTCTGTTCTCTGTGTTTCTTTATTTCTGGGGATTTCTTGGTGTTTTGGGGACATATTTAATGGCTGATGAAGAGGAGTGAGATGGTGACTGAGGGCCTGGCCCTTCCTGGCATTAAATCTTCATACCTCCATTTCTTATATCTAATGTTAAACAATACTTTTCTTTCTGATTTATAAAATCAAGCTCAGAAATCTCAAGTGCCCTTAGTTACAAGGACACTGACCCTTCAGTGTCCTCTAGCAGTATTGACTTCCTTTAAGGTTCAACATCAGCCACATCCTGACAGATAAAGGATTTGAATTCTTCACCACCCATGCCAGCTCCTCATCACCCTGCTAAAAATTGAAGCTGTTGTCATTGAGGTGGGCTCAGAGCCAATATATGGCACTGGGAAGGGATTTTTATCTGTCCCACGAGTTATCTTGCTTACCAGGCATCAGCCCTAAATTAAGAAATCACGTGCTGGATTTTGGAGCTCTGTCTAGGAGTGAAGTGCATTGACTGACAGTGCTTCCCACAGCAAGGTTGGCTGATGAAACAGCAGTTCCATTTTATATGAGAAAAGGAAAAAATAAAATCCCTTCCTCCATACTGATATTTCTTCCAGAAAGATGAAATGAGAGAATTTAGAAGAACCAGGGCCTGGGTTTTAAAGAGCCTGCCAGTCATTTGGGCAAGGCAGTGAAAGAGGCTTGGCAGAAGGAACACTGTGCTCAGGCACAGCAGCCCCTGCTTGTGCCAGAGGACTTGGCTCGAAGCCTTCAACAGCTCCATCCTGCCCAGAGCTATTAGAGAAGGCCAGGTGTGAGCATTTCCCAGTGGATACAGCACACTGAGTGTGCTTAAAGAACATCATTAGATTTTATCTCATTATGTTTCACACCAGTGAGATGAGCAGGAAAATTCTCAGTTTGCTAAGGCACAGTCTCCCGTCATCTGAACAGGATTATGTGCTGCATCCAAAGGCTGTCCTGCAGCATCTCCCCCCCCCCACCTGAACAGGGATGCTGCTGGAGCCAGAGCAGAGCAAAACTGCTGGGCAGACCTGCAGCCCTTGCTCACATGTTCACCAAGGCAGGAGAGGAGACCAGGCTGGAGGAGGCATTGCTTTTCCCTGGCAATTGGCCTCCAGTACCCTGATAGTCCAGTCCAGGCCCTTTTCCCTGCAATGGTGAATGTCCCTCTTTCTGCAACAGAAGTAAATGTTGGAGCCTCAGAAGGAATTCATATGAATACAAACCAACTAAATCCCCTAGGACTGTGGTTGCCCTGGCTATCATGGGAACACATCTACCTGCTCTTCTCGAAGCTGGAGTTTCTCAAGGGAAAATGATTTATATTCAAATTCTTAAGCAGGGATATTTTGCCCTCAGTGCTTTCTAGCATGTGGTCCCTCAGGATGCCAGGAGCTGGATCCCAAGGAGGTGTGATAACACGATGCTGCAGTAACTCAGGGATGCTCCCATGGAAGTTCACAGCTCACTGATTCTAACGAGGTTTAATAAGTTAATTAAAATTTTTCCCAAACAAGCACAGTTGTTTGGGATTGTATATGCAGATACAGGGTCTGAAGTTCTGTGGGATGAACCCGTTGCCAAAATCTCTGCTGTGCTCTGTACCTAAGCATAATCCCAGTCTGGGTATTTCTGTTTGCTAACTAATTAGACCATTTACTATCCTTGAAAATTAAAGAAACATTTCTTCCTTATTCACTGGAGGGGTAAGCAGGAGTTGTTACAAGATGAAGGCTCAGGTTGTAAAATCTCAGTTCTACTTTTGGGCATCCATTTAAGACACCTGGAGCTGATGCTTCTCAGTCCAAGGTGAAAAAAAAAGGCCAACTCCAGCTTTTGATCCCAATAACACCTGATTCCAGCACTTGAGTTTCCAAATCTGGGTGGGCAGAAACCTTTTTCCTTCCTAAAACTGTGCAATAACTCAGTGGCAGAACCATGAATGAAATCTCTCTGTTCCATTTAATGCTGCTCCAGCTCTGCTCTGGGATATAATTTACCCTTATCGCCTTCTTGGCAGCTCTCTCCCGTTTCCATCAATAGTAACCTAATGGTGGTTTTGGGCATAAAGTGTCTTTCTGGAAAGAGAAACCTTTTTCAGCAAGGTGGTCACTCTCTTTATGTAAGGAAGTTAATAATACATAGTTAAAGAGACAGGCAGACTTAAATTGAAGTGGAAGGAAGAGGGCATGGGACACACTTTAAAAGCTTATGTAATTTGGCATGAATAAGGAATTTGGTGAATAATGGAACATGAGATTGTTCATACAAAACTCATGAGCAAACTTTTTATCTCCTTGCCCTTGAAGGACTGTTAACACGAGGCAGAGGTGGAGAGAGGAGACTTTTGGATACAACTAAAAAGGCCATAAGATTTCTCTTCAAACCACTAAACTTAGTTGCTAAATAAAACAAATGTCCCTGAGCTCCTCTTTCCACTTTGGCTTCAGCTGAGCCAGTCCCAGACACTCCCCCATGAGCAGACCTATAAATTACACATTTCCCAGTGATTTATTAAACAAATGTTTTAGATGCAGTAACACACTTTATCACTCCAACTTTCTAGTACCAAAAATTAGTAGAAATCCTTGCTGTTTCTTTTTCTCCCTCATGGTATCTATATGTCTTCAGGTCCTGATTTCTTCTTAAAAGATAAATGCTAAAATGTGATTTTATTCTTTGTCTTCTCCTGACTCAGCTGAAGCCTTTACTGAAATCAGAGTATGAAGGAGCCAATGAATACAAATCAATGAAGACACTTTCAATTAAGTGGTAAAACCAAACAGCAGCACTCACCAAGGCACAATGGATGAACAGGGAGAACTGGTGCATCACATAGTCCCAGCTTCCTGCTATTCACCAGTGGAGCACTGTGGGATGGATAAACACATGGAGGCATATTTTCTTTGTGTGGAAAGGCAAATAGCAAATATAAAAGTAATCTCAAACAAAACAGCTCCCGCTCAGTAGTGACATGACCAAGGGAGGTGGTGATACCTCTGGATCTCTCTCTCCTAAAGATCCAGGCGCTGGCATCGCTTCAAACCCACCTGAATTAACTCACCAACGTGTGCTGCCTGTATTAGAGAGGCTCAAAGCTGAAATCTCTACTCCAGCCCATCCTGCAGAAATGCCAGAGCTCCTCTTTGGGAGGAGGGAGGTGAGCAGCCTGCCCGGAGCTGGACCCTAGATGGCAGAATGAACATGCTGCTGAGCACCGCGCTGGAAACCCGCCCACTGCTGCACAGCATCCCCTAAACCGAGCAGACTCATTCTCCTCCTTTTCCAGCTCGACTTCTGGGTCCTTCAGAGCCCAGAAAACCCCTGGTAATTATAGGTAAACACCAGTTAGACAAACACAGTGGAATTTCTAAGGACTTTCAGGGACGCATCCCTTACAACCAGCTGCCTTGGAGCTGTTTTTCTGGGGAGAAGCAGGAGATAGTTCTCAGAACTGAGCACACACACACAATGTCCCCCCAACACAGCTCAGTAGCTCAAAGCATCTGAATTTCGTTTCTCCTAAATAAGGGAAGAGTGCAGGCAAATTTTGGGTCTTCCCCAGTTTTAGGAAGTCTCCCTTAGGATGTCTCACTCTGGCTATTTGTAGAGGAAAACAGCATTATTGGCAAAAATAAAGGGATTCAGTGCAGCTGGGTTCTTAAATGGGACAAAACATGTTTTCTTGTAAGGAATGGGATATTCTGTGAGGTGGGAAAAGCTGCTGCATGGGAAATATCCAAGACCTGAGTATTAATGTTTCCTGGCCTCTTGCCCTTCAAGATGAGGGTGGGAGGAGAAGAAACACATTTTGATTTTATTCCATGATTTATTGATAGCATCGAATATATTATTCAAAGCTTCCTTCTCATCTGAGGTCTACAGGCTTTCTAGTTCAGCATGGCAGGAAAGGCTGGGGTGGGGGAAGATCCCATCTTGTCTTCCCCATCTCAGCCACATCCCTCTGGGTATTTCCATGGCAAAATAAGGACTTTTAGATTAATGTCCTGTGAAAAGCCAGCATCTGACCAGGATGTGCCAAGCTGCGCAGGCACGAGCCTCTCCCCAGCAGAGGGTGCAGGAGCTTTATTTCCAGAGTCGATAGCTCATCCCTTGGTTAATTTGGGATATTTATTAATGCAGTGGTGGTAATCTCACACCTGCATTGTGTCCTACAGTTTACAGAGACTGTGCTCACCTCATCTAAAGGCTTATGGTGATAAAAAGGAGCTCCCACACGGATTCAGGTGTATTTCAGGCAGAGGGAAATGTGTACAATTTTCCCCCCATCTTGCACTATTGCAGGCTGTCCTGTGTTGAGCAGAGCTATTTAGCTAATGGACACACAGCTCTTTGAAGATGTATGGCACTTTGTAAAGCCCTGGTATGATTGCTCTGCATTAGTCATAAAAGGCAATGGTGCAATTCATCTCCCACCGCAGCCTGGAAGCCTTGGGGACCAGCTGGAGAGCTGATTTACTCCATCCCCTCCTAATGGGGAGAGGGTAGGGAGGCTGAAGCTGGCCTTTGATGCTCTGTGGTGGATATTGATAGGGAGAGTGTTTGATACAGAAATGACATGTCTGAGAGAGGAATAAAGGCAGGTTGTTTGCAAATCAAATTTCCACAGGTACAAAGTCGGCAAAGTGATGTTAAACAAAATGCAAGAAAAGCTGTATTGATGGGTTGGAGTTTAGCAAAGGTGGGATAAATACCACTAGTTCTGCAGAAATAGGAGCTCTTCGTCAACCCCATTTCCCCAGACTGCCTCCTCCAATGGCAGAGCAACCTGTGCACTCACATGGAGGCACTGGGACACACAGGGACAAGGCTCCTCCTCCTGTCCAGTGGCTGAGGCTTAGCTTGGAGGAGGGAGGAAAAAAGTCAAGATCACCAACACAAAGTTCAGCAGCATTTGAGAATTTTACCTGCCACTTTATGGGGTTTTATAAGAGTAAATCTTAAATTTGCTCTTCATCACATTTTCTGCACAATGGGAATTTTGATCAAACTAACCGAATCTCAAAGCTGCACCTCAATCATCCCAGGTGAAGGAGGACCAGGAAAAGCAAAAAAAGAAAGAAAGAACCTTTTCCATTCCTTTAATTTCCAAGATTTCCAGTAACCAGAAACCACCTGTACCAATTGATGGGATAAAATCTCAGTCCTGAAATTTGAAGGCGGCAATTCCTTTAAAATGTTGGTGGATAGATGTGTCAGGTGCTGAGCTTCATTCAGCACTCACCCTCTAGCTGTACTAGGGTGAAATGAGAGCCACTGAAAGATCCAGCTGAAGAATGAAAGAGAAGGCAACCTTGTCCTGCAATGATAAATCCTGGTCCCTATTATAACACTGCTGCAGTGCGTCATAGTCCTGCCCTGCTTCCAAGCAGGTTTGATTCCTAAAGTCTGTTTTCTCCTTCAGTCTTTGCAGATATTGATTTGTATGAAAATGGATTTTAGAAAAAGGAGGGGAGAAAACAGCCCCATGGCCTTTCCCATTTATTCAACAGTCAGTCACTTGAAAAATACCTTGATTATAGATTGGCAATTTTCTCCGGCTGCTCCGAAGCAGAAAGACAGGGCAGCTGATGTAGGCAGAAGAACAACACAAGCAGCAGAACTTGCCTTTGTAATCTAAAGAAATACTTATTGCAGGGGTTTTTTTATCCTATTCAGCCCTTTTGATGAAGAGTTCAGACAACTGGTTTTGTGCAAATGTGGTTGTTTGTTGCCTGCTGGTCCATGGCTGCAGCTCCACTGGAGCTGTTCATGTTTATGACAGCTGATGAGGTTCCTCATTACTGCTACCCAGCTGTGTTCCTCTGCTCCACATCATGTGAGATGCCCAGAATCCTTCACAGGAGCCGTATAGGTGGGCTCCAGTGTCACATGGGAACTGTGGGACAGCAACAAGGATGCTCCCAAACACTGTTCACATCCCACTGAGTAAACCAGGTAACTCCTTCTTAGACAGAGGGACATAGAGGGCATCACAAGACAAGTTTAGGGACTGGGACTCACTGACCATGACTGAGCATAAACAGAGTTTTGGGCTCCTACAGTGAAGGCATCTGATACAAACCAGAGTCTACTGAAGGCAACGCACAGAGTTTTGCTCACGTGGCTTTGGAAAAAGTCTTAAAACTTTTCTATTTATGGATGTTGTATTGCTGTGTAGTCAGAGAAATCTCCAGGCATCTCATAGATGTGGCGGCAGATGAGATTGGTATCTGATTTCTGGAAATCCTTTTTCTTGTGAGTCCTCACCCTGCAGTTTTCATTTTTGTACAAGGTATGGTTTGTGCTAAGCAAAAGGAAAAAAAGAAGAGCAATTTCTACAGAGGAAAAAAAGAGGTCCTGTTCTCTTGCCTTTGGCCAAATGAAAGTTAAAAACAAGCTTTGTTTTTCACAGACGAGTGGGCAGACAGCCAGAGGGCTTGTAAAGAAAGCTCCAAGCCAATCTTGACCTCTCCCTCCTGGGCAGAGATTTTCCCCCCGGCTGGGGCTTGTTATAAGAATCTACTCTCTTCACAAGGATTTTTAAGAGCCTTTAATGAGTTCCCTGTTTGGAAATCAAAAGCCAACAAAACATCACCACAGTCTGTTCTTCATATCTGAGTGATACCATCTCCAGTGTATCTCCCTCTCCAGAACAGTAAAGGTGGGCATAGAAAATAAATAAATGTCCTAAATATCTGTTAGTCCTAGAACCTCTAGCCACCAGCTAGAGCACAGGCAAACCAACTTTCCTTAGGGTCTACACAGGGACAACCACTGAAAGAAATGCTTTGCTGAAAATACTCATTAATTCCCCCTGTAGACAAGACACAGAGAAGCTCTGAAAGGTTCTTCAGATGTTAAAAGCTCCTGGGTTTTGTCCTCTGTAGAGCTCCAGATGCAGAGTCCTGGCCAATTCCTGCCATACTACCATTTGCTGAGTGAATTAAAAGTCTGTGCTTATCGTGGGCACACAAAACAAGTGTTATCTCTGTAATGAGACCGTTAAAACACAGCACAAGCTACAATTTCTCATGATAACAAAGTAGTTCATTAGCATAAGTCCATCAAGAGCAGATTTTAAAAATAATTGGTTTAGATTTTGAGCTAACATCTGCTTTGATTATTAGCTCTTGGACACTTTGGTTTTAATTGGACAATTTAAAGAAAATGTTATCCATTGCCTCGGGTCTTGCTTCAATAGAAAATTTCTTTTTAAAGAAGAGTTCTGTGAAAGTTTGCCTTTCTGTAAGGAAATGCATGTGGGCAAAAAAGTCTGTAATAATAGCAGTCAGAGCCATTCTTGACTGTAATGGTGGCCAGGGTGCAAAATTAAAAGAAAGTGAAATTGGGTAGTATTTTTGAAAGTTTAATTCCCATCCTCTGAATCAGAGCACAATGCCCTGGAGGAACCAAGAATCTTGCAAATCCATTTCTTCATATGCTGGAGATGCTGTTCCACTTGGGGTTGTATTTTTTAAAGTGGCACCCAGGGAGCTGCTGTGGGGTCCCAGCCCAGGAGCTGCCTGCACTGACAGTCCACGCTGGCAGAAGAAAACTCAATCCCTCCTGCACAGCCAAGAAACAGGGACAGAGAGACAGAGGGAGCTTCTAGAAACGGCCCATGAAGTTTTCTGTTACAGAGAACGGATCACATGGGCAGAACATCAATTTAGAGAGCTGGAAATACACAGCAGATGGAAGAGACCCATTTGTGCCAGAGCAGAACTTGGCAAGCAATGGCTGAAGCTGTTGAGGTAACATCAGCTTCTGTTTCATTGGAAAGCCGTGTGTATTTTTCTTTTTAACCTGAAATCCTGTGGGAAAAAAAAATGAACAAAAGAGATTTTACCGCATGTGAAGGAGAAGTATCAGGTTAAAAGCTGAGACAGATCGTTGAACCTTCCTCTTCTAAAGCAATGTCAGTCCTGGCCCATCCCTGGTGCTTCTCCTCCTGTTTTTCAAACTGCAGCCTTCGGCATTGCCAGACATCTCCTTTTCTGATACTGCTTTCCAACAAGTCTGTATCCTGTTCTCAAATCATGCTCTTACTGTCTCCATAAGCTTGGACCATCCCCTGCCCACTTCTGCAGCTGCAATTCTACTTTGGGACTCCCCCATCCTCCCAGGCTTCCCACAAAGGTCTCTCACAGAAAGTCACAGCTCCTCCAGGTCACTGATCCCATGGAAATGATGAGAGACCCTTCCCAGACAACTTTTCCCATTCCAGCCCAGATTTCTGGGAATAGCAGCCTGCCCACGTTTGGACACCTTGCCTGAAACGAGGCAGACGAAGCCTGTAAAACTCTTTCCCTGACATTCAGAGCTGTTAATTTTTTAATGCAAACTGTTGCCTTGGTATTTGCATTTGAAATGAGTTTGCATTTCCTTAACTGTGTTGCCACCCCCTCCCAGCAGTAGAGACTATAATTTTATGGGAGCATTTGGGAGACCAGGTTGTCCCTGAGAGCTTTGCCTGTGTCCCCAAGATGTGCAGTTCTTGAAACACCTCAGTAAAAGGACGCTGCTGCCCTACTTGGTGCTGCCAAGATTTGTCCCAACAGGCAAATCCCAGTCCTCAGAAACCGGTGGCTGTGGAAAAGGACCAGTTCTGGCATATTCTGCATTCCTAATCTCTTTTTTTCTTCCTGATTTTGTGACTTAGAAGCTGTAATCAAACCATTTTGTTTCCTCAAAGGCATTTTTGAACAGCTGGTCATTCAGCACAGATCAGCTTCTGTCAAGCATTATATCCTGCAGGAAGAATAAGACGTAGTGTAGATGATCAAACAGTTATAGTTTCCTTTGCTTGGAGACAGAACACCATGAGAATAAAGCAGAAATGAAAGATGATGCATTGGTTCTTCTTCATATCAGATTCTTCCAGAATTTTTAAAAAACTGAAATTCTAATCAATTCAGTGATTTGTAAGGGAGGGTGAGTGCTACTGCCAGCTAATATAAATGTATTTACCCTGAAAACTCTGGTAACTTTTGGAAGTTGAGGTTAATTTTAGTTAAAGTCTAGCTAAAAAATATGGAGTGACACACACTTCAGTGTGGGAATATCCTGAGACGTGACATTTTCAAAATGGGCAGTGTATCTTCAGGTTTATGTACACCAGTATTTGCTTGGATTTAGAATTCTGTTTATATATGGAAGCAAGGATTTGATTGCACATAGCCTACCAGGTTTGCTCTAGGATGATGAGAGATTTTAAAGATGGAAAGTTAAAGGGTATTTCATCACTCTCTTTTGTAGGGGTGTTTACTGCAATCACTCATGGTAGGTACCAGGTCTACAAACCTCCACAGAAACTCACGCCAAAAAAAACCCACTGGGATAAAACCCAGTTTTTGCACGTGGGTGTTCAGTGCAGATCGAAAGGGAAGTGAATGGATTTAGTGCCAAGCACGAGCACATTTCTCATGAAAATGAATCAATTCCAATATACTGAGGGTGAAGGAGAAATTTCATGCTTTGGTAACTTTTCCTGACATGGTAATTTATACGGGCCCTGCCTGTGCAACCACTGAAGTGCTGATACAAGTGTTTTTCCCAAGGAAAACACAGCTCATTTCCCCTGTGTGACACCACCCAGGGTCGCTGAAGCTGGAGGAAACCTCTGGGTGCCTCCTGCTCCATCCCCCTTCCTGAGCAGGGAAGACCTGGCTTTGAAGTCAAACCAGGCTGCTCAGGCCCTTTTGCAACCAATTTTTGAATGCCTTCAGGGCTGGAGACTTCACAGCCTCTGTGGAAAACCTGCAGGGGAAGCCTGCAGCTGAACAGCAGAAGGGTTGACACAATTTTGACTCTCTGCTGATGACCCAGTGGTGGCTGTTCTTATCAAAACAGAGTTCTTATCAAAATAGAGACAGCACTCAGCTATCTAAACTCCACAGACATATACTTGTGCAGTTTTCCTGCCAAATCATACAAGCACATAATCAAATGAAATCAAGTTATGTCATGACAAGTTTAAGCTCACCAGATGAGAGAAGAAAACCTTGTACATGCCTTTATCCCTTTGGATGGTGAGATGTATTTGCTCAGGTTTCCTCATTAAGTCAATCTAACTTGACCATGTGAGCTGGCACCCTGGACCAGTCCATGCTGATGTGCCTTATGGAAACAAATTGGGGGTCTCCCCTCAGTCCTTCCCTTCTTCTCTCTGCACAATAAAAGACAAAAGGCAAATAATGCAAAGGTGAATGCAGATTTGTGTCAGGATCATGGGAAAAGTCAGTGCTGTTGCCTTTTACAGGGTGATAAGCACTGAATAGGGAAGTAGGAAAGAGTCTGTGGGCAGCAAGCAGTGGTTTGGGAGCTTTGATTTAGTGCCGTTTGAAACAGCACAGTCTGATCCAGCGTGATATCATCCGGACACAAATAACACAATTGAGCCAGCCAGAGAGGGAAGAAGATCCTCTCTGTCCTGAGAACCACAACATGGTGTGATTTCAGGCTATGATAATGAGCATACAGCCATTTATTTCACACCAAGAATGATTGCATTCAAGTCTTTTTACAGCACTGATCGACCAGGTCTCAGTGGGAATCCCAGGGAACTGACTCAAAAGCCCAAAGTTATCCCCTGTGGGTAGAAAAGAAAATCTTTTGACAGACAAAACCCCCCACCTTGATAATATCTAGCCCTAAAATATTCAAAAGTCACCAATGCACTGAAATTTCTGCTTCCCCTGTACCGGCTGCTGGGATTGACATAGCATCCACAGCATCCCAGAGCTGACTGAAAGAGTCTGAAAAGGTCTCAGGTGTCTTGAATCCTCGTTTCTCAGCCTAAAATGCAATGTTGTGATCCCTTCTGTTAACACAGAATCCTAGACTTAATTTTTAAATTAAAAGAGGAGCCTGCTACGTCTGGCTTCATCTATGAGCTTGTCCCTTGTGAACTTTGTGGGGCATCCATCTATCCATCCATCCATCCATTTGGTCATTTCAGACCATTTAAACAGTGCCTTCAGGTGTCAGGCTGCAGAGTTGCCTCACAGCAGATTAACCACCAAGAATGTTTCTTCCAACGCAATTCAGACATGAATCTCATGTGACACAAATTTATTCACCCAACTACTCTGTTTTAAAACTAGAGAAATTGAGTGTGTGCTGACTTTCTGAGTAATCACCAAATCATAGCAGTGTTGGCTGGAAAGTGCTTTTGGAAGCCCCTAATCCAACTTCCAGCTTGAAGCAGGACTGTTGCCAGCCATGGCCGGAAATCCCTGACCTTGTGGATTTTCTCCCTGCCCTTCACATTGTCCTATTTTCCCATGTTTTTCTCCCTCAGTTAGCATTTGTATTACTCTGTGTCCAAGAACCCTAACTGACATCATGCACCACTGTGCAAAAAGATGCACAGATACATAATAGATGTGATTTGCCTGAAAACTGTCGAAATAAGCAAGAAATAGCACTGTGTTTATTTTGCAGCTGGAGACACATGGAGGTACAGATCCATACATTATATGCCTTAGGGCAGTTGAAGGGCAGAAGGGACACAAGAAGAAGGAATATTGTGACAAATGAGGGACTGAGCTTGTTTCTCAGAGTATGGACACAGACACGCTGGTGGGTGTGATGGATGGGGAGTGCAAACAACAAAGTGTCAAGACTTCTGTATCCTGATGCCTGGAACAAATTAGCTCATCAGAGTTCAAAACCATAGAATCATAGAATGGTCTGGGTTGAAAAGGACCTCAAAGATCATCTCATTCCAACCCCCTGACATGGGCAGGAACACTTTCCACTAGACCAGGTTGCTCCAAGCCCTGTCCAACCTGGCCTTGAACACTTCCAGGGATGGGACATCCAAAGACTCATCTGTTGCTATCTTTAGTCTTCTAGACCCCAGCCAAAATTTAATCCAAACCAAGAAAATCCCATTTGTCTCCTAATCATTTCCCACAGCGAGAGCATCCTCAGGAGGGACAGTCCTTGCTTATCTTCAGAGTTCGCTCCTATTGCAGCAGTTCATGATTTTCTGTGATGATTTACTCACCAAGAACACCTCACAACCAGAGGCTGCAGGACCTGGGCTTGCAATCTATTCTGGGAAGGGAATCCATCTTCATTAGCTCTGTAAGCAGTCATGTGCATCCAAAGTCCTACGTTAATAATAACCGGTCCCATACTTGATTAAAACAGAGGCACGAGTCCAACACTCATTAAATGCAAGGGCCCAAATCCCATAAACATTCCTGGTGCCTTAATTACGATATACAGAGAATGAATAGCAGTTAGTCATGTACTTTTTGACAGACAGTTGCTCTCTATTACAAGGGCATAGGGAATATAGACCTTATTGGAATGCACCAAGAAACAGCAGCCCTCAAAAGAGCCTGAAGAAAATGTCTACCATATTTTAATGATTTTTTTTTCCCATCTAATTTTCCACTTAAACAAGACAGCAGTATCAGTTTACAATCAGCTGAGACTCTGACACTGGCTCCCAGTGCTTCCTTATCACATTTACAACAGCTCTTTCCTACAGCGTGGTTGGAATTAGCATTCAGGACCAGCAGCAGTGCAGGCTCTCGAGCCAAGCACCTGTATAGGATGGAAATTAAAATCAGGAGCCAGAACCAAAAGCCAGATCATGCAAACAAGCAACCCAACTCTCCAGAGATGTAGTATAGACTGGAGCATTTCATGCTGCATTGAGCATGAATGTAGCCTGATTTCCAGGTCCAAATCTGTTCTTATTAAAGGCATTTAGAGCAAGGATAATGCACAAGGCAGCATTCAGGGTTGGGGGATCTGCTTTGCCACAGATTAATCTTGATCAATCACTTTGCCTCTCTGTCCATCAGTTCCCTGTGAAACAAAAGTGGCAGTTTTTCTCCATCCACCCTTCAAGGTTGTGGATTGCTGAGATCTTCTGGGCAGGGGAGAGGGCAGAGGAAGTAGTAAGCAGAGTTGCCTGGATAAGCTGCTCAAATACCAAATGCTTATTTGAGCGGGGGGAAAAAAATCCCACCAAGAAAAAATTAAAAAGCACAGATACCATCCTTCACCCATTAAAATGCACATTCATGGAAGAGAAAACCTGCCTGCACTGAGAGCTTGGGGACAGTCCCTGTCTGAGATGGCTGCTTTCTATGTTTCTGACTGTGCATTAAGTTACCTGAACACAAAGCCTCTGTGCTTATCCCTTCAGCCCTGTCTGCTCACGCAGAGCAATCTAGCAGAACACTTATCTGTTGCAGGCAGGCAGCTCTCCACGGCTCCCAGGTCTTTGTGCCTTTCCCCTCTCTATTTGGAGGAGCGATGCTGATTTCCCTCATCAAGCCTCTGGTCACTGATGGCTCCCATCAACAGCAGCTCCCCAAAAGATGTTCCCCTATCACTGGCTCCAGCTGGAACCGGTGCTTCTCCATCCCTCCCACCACAGTGCCCCGCCTCAGACAGCGGGGTGCTGCCACTGCCTTGTACATCTTTCCTTAAACACAGGCTGAAAAAAACCCAAAGGTAAGATTTTTCTTTCATTCACAGCCATTTTTACAGTGTCACAGACCATGGAAAAGTAAAGATCATCATTACCTTGTAAACAGGTCCAGAGACAAGGTACCTACCTTATTGGAATGTATCAAGAAACAGCAGCCCTCAAAAGAGCCTGGAGAAATACAAATCTTGTCTTGACTCAGAGCAGCTCTCTCTCCTCTTAGGAGTAGGGACTACCTGTCCCAGTGTTTTAGCTGGGCACATCCCTCAGGGAGAGGTGGATACAGCTTTTCTCCTAAATCACTGAGTTGTGATTTGGTCTGTGCCCTCAGAAAGGAGCTCAGAGAACTTTGTCTAAACAATGTCTTATTTTTTTGCATGCTGTCTTTCTAGCCTGAGGTTACACACTGTAATAGTAGAGGTGTCCTGTCGAACCCTGGGTTCTAGGCAGCAGAGCCTTGCTGTGGAGATGCTATTTTGTGGATTTGGGCTGTATATCACAGATGCCTGCTTCCACCTCGGCCACCTCCAGCAACGGGAAAGAGGATGGGATGTGCTCATTGCATTCAAGTCGTGGCACCCAGGTCCTGACCACTCAAGCTGGCCCAAGAGAAGCCTGTGCTGAGCTGGTGGAGGTCAGACTTTCAGATGTTCACGGGTTGCAAACCCTTGCTGAGGTGAGAAGTGTTTTGTAGCACAAAGACCCAAACCCTGTTTGGGAGAAGTGAGGCAGGACCCATCCCAGGGTTGAAAGACAGACTTATTAATCTTCTCCTCACATGGTCCCAAGCAGGGCTGAAATGTCTGCCAATCCCTAGTTTATATGAGGTAGATAAGAGTCTGGAAAAACAAGATTATATTCACTGAACACTTCAAAGAGAAGTGGCAACAGTTCCATGCAGCAAACCCAGCTCTGCCTTTCCTGTGTGTCCAGACAGAGCCCGTGGGGATGGGACGTGACATTTGCTTCAACTGAAAGCAACAAAGGGACTGTCCCCATCCTTGTCCCCATCCCTATCCCTGGACAGCTCTGCCTGGCCGTCCCTGCCATCACACACTTGGGCTCTGCACAAGACACACAGCAAGCACTGCAGCAGCTCTCTCCTTCAGAAATATTAAATCTGTGTTTTGCTTCTCCCTGGTGTTTTCTTTTCATTCCAGATGGCACGTGATTAGAGTCCTAATCGGCTATTAGCTTATCAGCAGCATCCCTAAGTACTGACCAACCCATAATAACAGAAAGCAAAAGGGAATTAAGGAACAGTAGATTGGCTTGCTTAGCTCATAAGGGTTTGCATGAAGCAATTAACTGGAATCCTCTCGATTGGTATTTTGTACGGAAGGATGCCCCCATTGACACCTTTGGAGGGAAAATCATTATGAGAATGAGAGTTAAAATGCGAGGGAAAAATATATTGACACAGAATTGAGTTCATTCTTTTATCTTTAAGCAAAAAAAAAACCCAAAACAACAAAAAAAGTAAAATGTTATTTGTGCCCAAGTGCTATTCCCACCTCCACAGGCTCTGAGTCAGTCTGACATGCACAGTCTAGGGTGTAACAAAACCCCATTTGGCTCCAGCAAGATCTGTCAGTCATATTGAGAAGTTATCAAAAAACAGCTGAATTCCATGATTTTCTCTGAAATGATGCTGATTTGTATCCCCTTTGATGCTCTGGCCCTACCTATGCCAGGTGTGACACAGGAGAGGGGCCGGAACAGTTGAGGTGATCAAAATAATACTACAAGGAAGTCGGAAGCCAGAAAAGACAACAAATCAAATGAGAAGCTAATGAGGCATTTAGGGAGGCAGAGGAGAGGGAGAGCATCTCATCCTGAAAGGATATGAAGGAAGGAGGCAAATTACAGAGCCAGATATAAACCTGGTTTAGATGTGACTCATTCAAAAGGGGAAAACCCATCCCACTAAAATAAAGCACAGAAACTTGCTCAGTGCTTGGAGCAAGGAGCACCACTGGATACATGGCATCTGTCACCTTTATGAAGAGCAGAGGTCCTTCCCCTAAATGTTGCATTAAGATTACATTCAGAAGTGAGCTCTAGAGTCCTTCCAGAAAGGGGAGCAACCTGCCTCAAGCTATATTCATCTTGGAAAGTGAAATAGAGAAAATATTCCTCTTTTTTCATCATAGGTTTGTCTTTTCTTCTCCACCTCACTATTAATTTGGGATAGTTCATGTTCCAGAGGTCACAGGCACATGTTCTCAGGTCCTGTGCACTTATTCCAGGCTTTACTACTCTGTTGATGTGCTCCAGCATTGCAGTGCTGTGTATTGGAACATGCAAGTCCTCCTTTCTGAAGGCAACACTGCAAGGATAAACACTTTCCCTTACCAATTATTTCCTCCTCATTACAACTTAGAAATCTATTTATTGCCAAATTGTCCATCTTCAGCCAGGCTACATTTAGAATCACTTATTGCTGCCCTTTTCTAAATATAAAATCCCTCCTGCTATAGCTGGAAATTTATTTAATTTCCCCATATTATAGGAACTAATTTAAAATTTGACACATTCTGAGGATTCTCCCTATCTCTCCTCTTGTTGGGTCTAGTTAAAATTAAAAACAAAATAGAATGTGAGTCAAATCTTGAGCTGCTTTTGAAAGCCATAATTGATCCGTGTAACCTAGGCCCTTTGAAGCACCAATGGAAGCTCGTTATTACACAGAGCTGACTGGTTTCTCAACGTGTCAGACAAGCTCTACAGGTGGGATGAATGCATTCATGTGATATTTTATTCATACGTGGCTGTACTAATGCAGTGCTGATAACACAGCATCGCTCAGGGGGAGCTGTTGGTGTGGGAGGTGTCACGGCTCAGTTTGGGGCTCTCAGATTTTGGCACAGCCCCTCCCTGGGCAGGCTCTGCCCTCAGCCCTGGCCAGGCAGGTTCACATTTCATTTGTTACCAGAACAGTCTATAAATAGGCTCCTTGGCTAACCCTTCAGGTGGTGGATTCTGGACTCTTTCCCAGCTTGAGCATCTCGAGGGCAGAAGTCGGTACCAGCCTCTCCCTGAAGGATGTTATTGGATTGGTTTTGTCAGGATGGAAAATTTAGGGCTGGACTTATAAGATCTTTCACATTTTGGATAGCCTGGGAAGCTGGTCTCCTCACTCTAATCTACTTGTTAGATGTGATTATACGTATAATGCTGTGTTACTTGTCATTTAGAAGAAGGGCAGAGAGGTGGCAAAGTGACTCCCCTTCCCCTGCCCCATTTCCCATGGCCCTTTCAAAGCACAATCTGACAAGGCTGCGGACAAACACCATTGCCACTATGGCTTAGGTTATTTACCAAAAAACAATCTTCTGGCATTTGAAAGGAGGAGACCTTTGTGTCCTGTGAGAGGAGGAAGGCAGCTGAGAGCCTGAGAAATTGTCTCACTGTTAAACTTTTTCCTTCCTGGAGACAGGGTGAAGACTTGCACACATGCTTAGAGTCTCCCTGAATCTTCCTCTATTGAAATCAAGAGGAATTGTTAGCACTGAATGGAAGCTTTTGGGTTTTGGGGTTTTTTTATTTTTTAATTATTATTTTAAATAAAGGTAGTGGGAGATCCCAGTGAGAAACTGTTTGGGCCACTCAACAAGTAGGGAGGGTGTGTTCTGTGTGGAGTGGTTGGCGATTTGCTTTAATTATTAAACCTCAGATGAAGGTCCATGTTTCACATATTAGCAAAACCTGAATTTTCCATCTTGCAGTCGACAGATATTTAGTTTTGACTAAATGAACCGAAACTTCATCAAACCTCCCCCTTCTCCAACAATAACTTCATGGTGAAATTCCACACTGAACCAACCCCCAGCTCAGTGTGTGCTTTGCAATGACCTCTCCTGTTAGCAAAAAAGAGGGGAAGAAAGGAGTAATCTGAACTGCAACACTTTGTATGAGTCTATTAATGTTTGATTTCTGGTGCCCAGAAAGAGGATGTTAATAATGTATTATTGCTGAAGGCTCTACACAGCCTGGGGAGGAGGACAGCACTGTGACAACTGAAGCAGTGAGGCACAAGTGTGAGTTCCAGAACCAGAGACATCCACCAGGACATTTCCATCATATAATTTGCTCTTAAAGCCGACGTTTTAAATTTTTTAAGGGTTTCCTTTACAGGAGGTGACATCTCCAGGGGTGCCAAGCCATGCACTGCTATCCCCTATTACTACATTAATGTGCCTAATGCAAAGATCACCTTCTTGAAAAGATAGCGAAAACCCCAACCCTCTTTAAAAAACCCTCCCAAGCCGGTTGTGGTTGTGATACTTGTTAAACAAATATTAGTGAGCAGGATGTGACAATTTAGCTCACTTTGTAAATAAAGCACTTTGTAAATAAAGCACTTTATCCCTTTGTAAATAAATCCACTCAACTCATCAATGCTACACCAGGAGGGAGGAAGGGTTAGGGTACTCTTTTTTGAGGATAAAGCCCATAAGCTTCTTAAAAATACTCAGTGTATTTAAGTGTGTTAAATAACCGCCTGTGAAACCTGAAGCAAGAGACCATGAATCTTTTTCTCTCCCTGACTAAAAAGCTAAGTAAAATATATATGATGCATCTGCATTATAGACTCTTAAATGGGAATCACCCAAGGAAGAGCATATGACCTTAAATTTAAAAATTTGTCTAATGAAAGCTATTTTCTAAGAAGGGCATTATTACATTCTATGAGAAACTGTGATATTGGGGTATTCTTCTCTTCTCCAGCAAGACTGACAGTGCCTCTGGTCAATGCCATTAGACTAAGGCTCCTGGAAGTCTTTGAAATGTTTTTCTTCGAGAATGAAAGGGAATGAGTCAGATCAAAGTTGAATAATGCAGGCTAAAAAGCCCCTCTTTTCCTTTTCCAATTCCTAATTAAGATTAATGTGTAATCTCCATGAAGACAGAGGTTCAGCAAAACCAGGGAATGGAAGTGCTGCAAATACAGAGCCAGAACCTTTCTTCACTAATTGAAGCTTTTCAAGTAGCCTCCACAAGCCATGAAGAGACAAATCACCCTCCAGGACTGGGTGAGTAGGAAGAGAGGATTGCTAAAGAAAAAAGCAGGAGGAGGAGAAAGGGAAAAATAAATATTCTGAATCATATTTTTGATGGAATTTCCGATTCCCTTTATCAGCCTGTGCATGCTGTCCAGCTCTATGTGGCCTGAGATTGGTGACATTCTCCCTAATTATCATCTTGAAGACCAAACCCAGCCATTCCCAGCGTGTGGCTTTAGAGCAGCATTTGAAGGAAATAACACTGACTGGCATTTGGTGAGTTTAGAAAGTTTGGGGATTTTGAATATTTGAATATTTGAATATTCTTCCAGAATAAACTCAGTGCTATTAACACTGAGCAGCTGAAGAGGCAGAAGGTTTCAGCTGGTGCCTTTTTTTTGCTGGCAAAACATAGGAATGGAGGCAATTTTGAGTGTTGTGGACCCGCCTGGCTCTGCCTGAAGGATTTGCCTCTTTGCCCTCTCCTTTCTTGGCAGAACAACTTGTCACAGCAAACCAGAGCATCCCAGGGACTGCTCAAACCTGTGCCAGGTTCAGCCTGGCCTCTGCCTGGCTCAGGGCACACAGACAAGCAACAAAACTATGTTTTCTGATAGTTTACTTAAGTATGGATTTAGCCCTTTTGTCCTGCTGACTCAAACCACTGATACCTTGTCACATCCCATCCCTTGCACAAAGACCAACCCCAGCTCCTCTGCTCCCAGCATCTGGCCAGTATTAAACAGTGGCCACTGGAAGTGAGGTGAGCCAAGAGGATAAATAATTATCCCTTGGTGGGGCGAGATGGGCTGGGGGAAGGGAGGAAGAGATTAAAATAATCTTTTTGGAAAATGGATCAAAAAGCTCTAAGCAGAGATTATCCACAGCCCAAGCCGGGCCCGACGCTGCACCTTCCATAAATAAAAAAAACACACCAATAAAGTGAAAAGTCAGAAGATTGACATAAACCCCACAGAAATGTGTGGCTATCTCACTGCCTGGCTGTTTAGACCTAACAGCAGCAGTAGAACGACAACAGACAGATTAGACTCAGCAGGGTGCCTTTTGAACCTGTTCCACTAATCGCCTCCTCCCACGGGCTTATTATTATCGTGTGTGGGTAAAATCAGCTTGTTCCCACTATATCCCCATACAGGGCTACCAGGAAGCTCTAGTAGGGCCTTTCCCCTTTTCCCACAGGTGACAGATGAGGGCAATCCATCTTTAAAGGGTGCCAAGAGCACGGAAATTGCACAAAGACAATCAGTAGATTGATTTGTGATTTTTAAATTCACGGTAACAGTGGGTTATGCTGCTTCCTTCAGCATAACCCACAACACACAGAGAAAGTATGCCATTACCTGTCTCCAGAACTGATGCTGGGGAGCCCCAGCAGAGCCAGCAGGGAATGTGGGGATGCAGAGTAGGACAGGGTGAATTTGTGGGGACAGGCAGAAGGTGAGAGGGTTTCTGTGTTATTGGGAGCATCATCGGGAGAGACTCCCATGCTCTTGTCCCACAAAGAAATCCCAATATCTGTAAAGTGAGGATGCACCTACCACTGGTGGTCACTCCTGAGCTCTCTCATCCCAAATGGAGTGAGTGGATTCAGAGATGTGGAGGTGGACGAGAAATGCAAAACTGTTACATTTTTGCCTTCGGTTTCTAGTTTCTTAAGAAAAAGGATAAATATTTCATGACTCCTTTTTGCTTAAAATAAAATGCTGTGAGTCAGAGAGAAACTGGCAGCCAGATCTAGTGGGCAATGTTGAAAGATGCAGCTGGTTGTCTTCAAGCTGAAATGCCATGGCATAAAATGACTGATAAAGGATGCTGGAGTCAAAGTGACAAGTGACCGTTCAAGAACACTTGGCTGAAAGCTCCAAATGCTCCGATTTCTGTTTATAATAGGATTATGCTTCAAGTTACACAAAGGAAATGGGCAAACACCCAGGAATTCTTTGCATGCAGATGGTGGGCAACAGCAATAGAGGGGCTGCTTGTTGTCCAGCCTCTGGTCCATCCCGGCAGGGAGAAACAAAGCTGAAAGTTCATTTTATGTTGTTGGATCATTTCTGCTCGTTCTCATCTCGCTGCCTCACTGCTGTTTTCATTTGGAAGCAGCATCTTCTAGGCAGAGATTCAGTCCAAAGCCTGGGCAGCTCATCTGCATCTTGTCTTTCTTGAGGAGCAAATACAGCCCTTTTCCCCCCTGGCAGTGCTGAGTCATTATTTTGGCATAAAGCACAGTCTGCTCTGCAAAAGGAAAACGGGTCTCAGAGGGGCATTTTTCTATGCTTTGTCAGACACAGAATTTGTATAGACATGCGTGTAAACAGAAAGGCAGTGTAGGTCCCAGCAGGGGTGAGGAGGGAGCAGAACAAAAGCTCAGACGTCAGAAAGGATTTAGAGTGATCGGGGAATGAAAGGAAGGACAATTTGAGGTGGGGAGAGGGAAAGGGAGAGGAGAGAGGGGGGCAAATGACGGGAAAGGTTGAAAAAAATGGAAGGGGATGGAAGCGGGAGGGGGAGCAGCCAGGCGAGAGAAAATGAGATTGTAAAGTGATTAAGACCAAACCGGCGAAGAGCTGCGTTGTGGGGGGTGGGAGGACCCAGAGTTTCAGCAGATAAAAACCAACAAGTACCGCTGGACAGGTCCGACCTCCCTCGGAGGCTCAGCCACAGGTAGTACCCGGGTACCGGCTGGTTTTAGTGACCCGCTGTTCCAGGGCTCAGTATTGGGATGCAGAGGCCAGAGTTTAGTTCCCAACATCTTTCAAAGCAGGGGTACAGCAAGTCAGCCTCCCTCCCCGGGCTCACTGCAGGGCTGGAAGTAAACCCTTGGGGTGGTTGAGCCTCCTCTGCCCTCAGAAGTGACAGGAGGCTCATTTTACAGAGGAGACTTTTTCCCACAGTGTTTCCACATTCCCTAGGACAGAAAAGCCCTATCTTTCAGCTCTGTAGATAATAGAGGTGTTTCTCTCTCACCTGCATGTTCCCAAGTCCCTGCAGTAAGATTACCACCTGCCTCTGCCCGTGTTACATTATGCAGGAACATAAAACTCTTATTTTGTACTGAATTAAAATGAGATTCCTGGATTATGCATGAAAAGGTATCTTAAAGGTAAGAGCCTGGATGAAGAGCAGGGGACAAGTTGTGTGCTGCTCACAGGGCGAGGTGCTGGAGTCAAGGTCAGTAAATCAATCACCATCCAGGAGACAGAAAAGAAATTGGACATTGCAGAGTTTCTCTGACATGCAGATCCTAAACATAGTCTTTTGGCCTGGCTCCAGTGACAGAAATAAAAGGTTTCATTCCCTGCAGCACCCTGGATGCTTCTTCTTTCAGCACCTGGGCAATTCTTCTTCCCAGAGTCGAGACAGCTTTCATAATCCATCATTGCACTTACTTGAACTCCTTGCCCATCCATCACACGTGTCAGCACTCACAGCAGCGTGGACCTCACACTTCACATCCCTCAGATGCCTCCTTCCCCTCACAGGGCTGACTTGCCCTCAGGTTTTTGTGCGCAGAATGTCAGCACCATGAATTATTATTGCCAAGTGAAACCTTGGGGCTGCTGAGATAGCCCAGCAGCTCACTCTTCCACCCTTTACCTTCAGCACTGTATAAATCTAACCTTCATCTGACAACTGAAAAAATAATAGTCCACCGCTGCCTTTTGGGTTTTGCCAGGACTAGAGCTGAAATACTTTATCGACACGAATTCTGTCTAACATCTGTATTTATTTCAAATCCCAGCCTGCCTGCCCTCTGCCAAGAATAGCTCCTATTGACATCAGCCCTGCTAATTGTATGTGCAAATGAAACCAAGTATCACCCCAAAATATACAAAAAGCAGCAGGTAGTGTTTGCAGGGATCTGTAGAGCCAGCCAGGTAAAGTACATGGGGGATTTATTGTCCAGATGCTTTTTTGTTATATAAAACTGTGCAACTCCTTCATATCCTGTGGGAACA
>NW_020897781.1:1958169-2087066 GCF_003984885.1 Neopelma chrysocephalum
AGGGCTCAAATGTGTCATACAATTAAATGTGATTAACCATCTTCCCCAAATCAATTCAGACATTTCAACCCATTTCAGACATTTTTTAATGTGAGTGTTGAAAAAAAATATTATTCTTAGGAATGGCTAACCATGGGGGAAGAGGAGAAAACATCTTCATTTGCTTTCAGAACAGATTAGCTGCCCAATAGATGGCAAGGACTCAACTGGGCATTGGGGCCATCTGACAGCTGCAGGAGGACACAGCCAGTTCTCCAGCTGCTGGGACCAAGTGGAGCAGTGTTAGAGAAGGCAATGCCAACCTCTGGTGAGCAGGTAGGACAAAGCCAAATGGGCCCTTAGGCTGCTTCGGGTTTTGGTTGGGTTTTACCCTCTCCACATCTTTGGTTTCTTTCTGTCCAAAGGAAGAGGAAAACTTGTTATCCTCTGACTAGATGAGAAGTGCAAAGCCCGTGCCAGTTCAGATGACATGGAGAGAGTGTTGTTCCAGCAAAGCCCACACTGGTGTGTGGCTTCAGGGGGAGAGCCAGAGATCAGACCCCAAAAAATGAAAACCACAGCTGCATTTCCAGCTCAAACAGCAGCTTATTCTGCTTCCCTATTTTGTTTGCCCTTGACCAAAGTCAAGTTCTAATTAAGAGCTAAGACATGAGTATCAGAGAACTACCACAACCTTTATTTTCCAAGTTGAATAATGGTAAGTAATTAATATTCATCCAAGGGACAACTTACTTCAGAATCTAAACTTTTTAAAGCTGTCAGTGAAAAAGCAAATTTGTAATGGGCTTAACAGTTCCTTCCTCTGCAATTCCAGGAGGGAAACCCTGGACCAATCTGTACTGTTGGGTCTAAAAAAGTAACACAAGGGTGATGTGAAAATAAGGATCCAGCAGCCCTCTGGGTGTGTGAGAAATCATAAGTGTTGCTGTGCAGAAAAAGGACCCCCTTCCCACCGAGAGCTGCTGCCTGTTCATTGACACTTGCAGATGTTCAGAGGAACATAGAGGAGGATCAGAGACTGCACATTGTAACACAGAGCAGGTTTGGGGTTGTTTCCTCCCTCCCCATGCACTCACTTCTCTTCTCCATGCCTCCCCAAGTGAATCCTTAAGCCTGCAGGATCTTGCCATTGCCCAAACACTGTTAGAAAGGTTTGGAAATAGATAACCCACTGCACCCCCTCCTCCCCTCATCCCCTCCTGCACATCTTGAAAGACAACGTGGCACAAATTGCCAGCAAAAGTGGCTTGGAGAGCATTCAAGCCACATCTAATGACACCACTCAGCCCCTAAATGGTTGTCACTCCCATTACAGAATTAGTCCTGACAAGGAGTCATTCTCCCTGCAGTAAACACACACAGAGTGTGCAGCAGGCTGCTCCCAACTTTATTCCTGTTATGGTGCTGCTGGAGCAGGCTGATGTTTGCCACCCTGACGAGGTGCAGTGAAAGCAGTGGTGATTTTCCATCTGTGTTAACAACTCCCCAGTTCTAACTTCCTGCTGAGCCACAAGCACGGGGGCTCAGTCTGTTCTTTCCTGCCATAAATTCACCCATTTCTTTGAAGTACTCACAAAAAGGATAATTATTTATCGCCTCGGCTCACCTGCCTTTTCTCATGCAGCCCATTTCTGGAAACTCAAGTGCTTTCTCCTTGGTGCCTGTCCCTCCTCCGGGGCTTCGGGTTACTGATCCCACCAGAAAAGAGGCACTCGCATCTCTGTGAATCAGCTTCCTCTTGTTTCATTTGTAACAAACAGAAGATATTTGGAAAGGCAGTTTTTAGGGGAAAAAGGTTGCAGAAAAGACAGAACCCTCTGAGTGGGTACTATCAATGAGGGACTTAGAACAGAGAAGATGGACAGTGTTAGGCTCCATCTTTTCGGGGTTTTCCTGCCTTCACTTCATGCCCTCAAAGCTATTGTTCCCTGTGAAATTTCCATTATTTAGTCTTATCCCTTCTTTTCCTTTTTTTTTTGATTTTCTTAACTGAGAAGTGAAGAGAAAGAGAAATACAACCAGGACTAATAGGAAGCTGAGCTTGATCTTCTGCCTGACTCCAAATACATGGAGAGGCAAGGAAAGGGTGGGAGCAGCTCATTGCTATGCTGTTGTTGCATGCGAGGGAATGGCTGATGAATACACAAAATGGCCCATTCCTGCAGGGCAAGGTTATCTCCCTGCTGCTCGACCCCCCTGGCCTCAGCAAGTTCCTCTGCAGAAGACAACACACGTGCCACTGAGCCAGAGGAGGAATTAGGAATCCTCTTCTGCTTAACATGAGCAAACAGCTCAGGTCTGAGTGTGGTCCTCTCTCTGAAATGCGCCAGGCTTTCCAAACAAATACTGCACACAGAAATCACAGTTCTCTGCTGCATAATAATCCCAATCAACAAGGTCTGAGGGTTAATAAACCCTAAAAATCTCATTCTCTCCATGCACATCTCTCTAAAAGTATGAAGCTTTGTTAACCCTGTTAACACAGACCTCACAATTTGCATAGATTCAGTGAGTTCCTTCTTGCTAAAGCCTTCCTTGTCTCCTGTTTCCTCTTTTAAGAGGTGGAGAGTTACCCTCAGACTCTGTTCTGCAGCAGATCAGATCTGTGCAGAGGTGACCCTCTTGTGAGGAAGGTCTTGCATTTCTCAGGAGTTTAAATCCAGTGCAGACTAAGTGTGGATGTAAGTTTATTCAGGCAGAGGCTGTCAGGCAGTTCTGCTAATTATTTTCATTATTGTTGAAGTGTTTAGAATTTGCATCATGCTGCAGAAGTCAAGTAGGTTGGTCATAAAGCTGTGAAGTGAGAAAACAACCATGGCTGGTGTCCAAGTTCAAATCCCACCATCCCTGTCCTGTCTGGCTCACAGCACCTTGTGTTTAGAAGTACCTAGATAAAGAATTTTTTCTCTGCTATGTGGAGAGAGCAGATGAGCTCTGCTGAAAGCTGAAAAATGCTCTTTCTTGAGTCTGTTCCTGGTTACTTGCAGTTTTAAATTCCATGCAGATGGGATCAGGTGAACCAGTTTTCATCCGCCGCTTGCCAGGAATGTGTAACCAGCACTAAATAGGAATCGTTCATCTGGTGTACAAGAAACAAATTTTACACAGCTCTTGAAGACCTTGTGTCATTGACTTCATGGGATTTCCCATCCCATCCCTTCCCAGTCTGGGGTGGTCCAAATGGTTCCTGTAAGATTGGACTTTGCAAGTATCTGCAAAACTGATCCACACAAACAAAAATAAGGAATTGTGTTGACTTCCTGAACTCCTGAGAAACTTCTGGAAGAGTTAGACATGACTTTGAAGCTTGGTTCCGCCTCATTTCCCCCCTATCCCATTTGGTACCTTTTGAAGTTTCCTCTCATTGTATCTCAAGGATCAGTCTTTGAAGTCCCTCTCAGTGAGTGACAATAAAAAAAAATATATAAAAATATACAAGTATATATGTGGGTGTTAAATTTATTTATCTATAAATTTATATATAAAATATATTTAGTGTGTCTCCATAAATAGGGTGTTTTAAGTGAGGCTTTAAAGAGTTTCTACTGCCTGCTTAAAAATAAAAAAATATTTATGGAAAATGCAAACCTGTAACTTCTTATGACAGTAAAGTTATGTTTATTTAACCTATTTCCTGTGCTGGCTTTCAAGTCTTATCCTGGAGAAAATGTTTTGCCAATGCGTTATCATATTTTCACAACTTGGACTTTAAAGGAAATAATCATCTGTGAGCTATTTTTTTTTCAGATCTTCAGAAAATTTAAATAGCATTTTTCTGCCTTCATCACAAAACCAGTTAAGCACTGTCTGACTGAATGCACGAGCAGAAATATCTCATTTTGCTCAAGCTTTTAAACTCTCCCTGTCAACAAATGATTTGAGCATCTCTGCAAAGTGTACTGTCACTTCTCTGCCATCTGTCAGATGTCACTCCTTCTCTCTCATTCCCCGAGGAGAAATGTCAATTGCTGATTTATATTTCATGTTTTCCTTTACGAAGGAAAATCCTGTTAGGATACAAATGAATTCTGTGGCTCTTACTCAACTTCTCAGAGGCTATTAATTGTTCTCTTCCAGGCACTATGTAATTCCTTCCTACTGACATATTCTGTTCGTCTCCTTTTTTTTATAATTTTTCTTTTAGGAAGCCATACCTTCTGTTCATTTGAAAGTAAAGGAAGTGTAAACAAGTTTCAGCAAAAATACTAATTGTTTGTTGATACTGCTGGGAAGATGCCTCTGTGGAATCAAAGGTCTGTGAATAAGATTAAATTAGAAGAGAGAAACATTATTATAACTTCTCATGTCTAGGACAGCCTCAGACTCACAATCTTTGCTTTTGGAAAAAATATTTTTAAATCATCCATGACAAACCATTTCCAACCAGCTCTCACTTACTGTGGGGTGGTGAGAGTTTGCATATGGGCTGATGTGTTCAGATGGAGATAGACAGAATTAAGAAACCCTTTTGATTTTAAATATAAGCAAGAAGGGAGGGAAGAGATCCTTTTACTGCTGCATGTTTAAATTGATCCATTTGCATCCACAGTCTGTCCATTCTCTTAGTTCATAAGAATAGCTGGTAAAATGATGGGTTTCTACCCATGGAAAATCATTGTTAATTTTGAAGCAGAGGACCTCCTGTTTAGCAGTTTTTGGCTCAAGAAGTGTGATGACAGTGTCTGACCTTCCCTTCTCCTTGGATGCTCCTGATGAGCTTCCCATCATCTGGCTCAGAGCCTTGTGGGATGAGTAGTGGCAAAGGAAAAGGCACCGTGGTGCCAGAGGGAAGCATCACAGTGGGCTATATTGGAGAGCCAGAAAGAGTCCAAATTTAGATAAATTGTTAGAAACCCTTTTGAAACTCTCCATGCTCTTACTGCCTTTGAATTGTGTGGGCAGTGGAGGAGTCCCAGATGGAGGCAGGGCTTTTGCAGCAAGAGTACTTGATTGCAACGACCCTGGAGGAGGAAAGCAGGGCTGGTGGAGCCCAGTGATGGAGTTTTCCCTCTATAGGGGTGGGGGACAGAGCTTGGAATCTTCAAGAAATTTTGGCCCCAGTCTATACTTCACTCTCAAAAGAGATTTACTCTTTTGAGAGAAGAAAGTTTTGGACACAGCAGGTAAAGAACCCAATTCACAAATTTTTAAGGTTCCCATATACTTATTTCTTCTCCATCTGCATTTGATAATTTCTCTCAAGTTCTTTAGAGTCTTCAGCTGCTGGGTAGGATTTTCACTTCAGCTTAGAAAAGCTGATGGTTTCAAGATTTAATTAAAAGTGGCATTTATGACGTTTCCCCATTGCACGGGGAAGTGTCTGCACCAACCTGGTGCTGTAAATCTGCTCCAGCTTTGAGAAGAGCCTTGGTTTGGATCAGCAGTTCTGACTGTGGCCACAAGGTGAAATGGACACTTGGGAGTGATTATTTACAGCCCACCTCCCCTGCCTCACATTTCTTCCTTTATTGGAAAATACTATCTATCTTCGGTTTAAAATGCCATTAAGAGAAGCTCAGTCTGTGGGGAAGCAAACCAGGAGCTCTGGTAACCTTCAGTTTTATCCCTGTGGTGGGATTCACTAGGAGAGGGTCACCCAACACCCCGTGTCCCTCCATGGCCTCACCAGGAGCGTTTTCTTACTAAGCCAGATCTATACTCGAGGTGAATTGTGCAGTTGGATTTTTGAGCTGGGCATCTTCAGCAAAAACAGGTGCAATGGGAAGCTAAATAACAGATGAATAATTTTAACAGGAAAATGTAACACATTGCCCAGAGGTGCCTGATGATGTCATTTGCCTTGTTTTCCCCATGCTTGAGATGATGTGCTGTTCCCAACAAAAGGTGAAAGACTGCTCACCCCTCCGGATTCCTGCACGTTACAAATTAGATCCAGATGAAGCTGACTTTGATTTAAACACCCTTGCAGCAGGAACATCAGGGAGCTAATTAAACTTGCAGCAGTTCACCTTTGTGAGAGCTTAATTAGCTGAGATACTGCCTTCTCTATATTTATCTCGTGTAGCTTCCAGAGGTACGTGTCAAAACGGGGTTTGATTTGCAGGTTGTGTAACCACAAGTGTGCAGAAGCTCTTCAGTTCATCTCCCTGGAATGCTGGGTGATGTGTGGGGTCAATGGTAATTTTTTTTTTTTTTACATGGAGCCTGAATATTCAAGGTCCCTATAGGTTTTCAGAGACACAAGTCCATAATTTTAACCTGAGTTGCACCATGAGATGTGTTAAACCCTTGCAGCGTTTGAATTGCAAAAGCAAAGCTGTTGCATGTCCAGAGTCTTGTATTTCACCTCTGAAGGTGTTTGGATCAGGAGCACGAAAACCCAGTTTGATAAATAGTCTTTATTTCCAAAGCACGTCCACTGTGTTTAAAATAAAGTAACGAAAGCCACTGAAATTCCACATCCTCCCTCTGCATAGCACATGCCTTACAGCAACTTTTCTTCTTGACTGGATTTCTTGGGATGTTAAATTTCTCCTTCTCTCCCTCTCCTCTGTCCTTTCTCATGTGGAGATGTAGGTGCAGGTTTCCAGTGCACATGGGGCAGGTACTGCCTTTACTGAGGGCAACACGTGATGCTGGGTAGGAGAAGGACATACTATTTGTGCATGGCACGTTTTCCCCAAACCCATGTGTCTGCAAGTTCCATGAAAATCTTGAGGAAAACTTAAAATCATGAGGCTCTAAATATGATCCCAAGATTTGTTTTCATGTTTGATCTGCTTGTGATTTCTTAACCTCCTTTTTTATTTTAGCTGCAAATATCAGATTTACAAGCTTACATTACAAAATAAAAAAAAAATATAGATTGTTTTATGGCTCCACAATCTATAGCTTTAAAGGAAAGGCATTTCACAGGCAAGCTTTGTGAGAGTTGAGTTTGGAAAGTTTTGTTCTTATCTAGCATTTTTTGGGGCAGTTATCACTAAAATCCTCCCAAATCCCACCTTGGTAGCCCAGACTAAACCCAGTGACTCAGCTTTACCTTCTCTCTTTGAATGGTTTAAAGGCTCATATCCCAAACACGTGAGCACTGTGATTGTGTTTCATTGTTAGGTTTGTACTCTCTGGATTTGGAAACTTTCCACTCCTCCTGAGAGATTGATATGACCAGTGGCTTCATTGAGCTGGCACAGAATGACACACACAGCCCAGGGTGCAAATAACACCTTAATTCCTCAATGTATCTCCAAGTAGTTTAGAAACAGCAGGTGAACACTATTGTCATTAAGGTCAGGTCACCTCTCATATATATTGTGAGAAAAGTCATTGTACTCACTGTAAAATTTAAAAAGTTATATAAAAATCATATAAATGCCACAGATCACTGCAGTTCTGGAAAAGAATTGCTTTAAAAGTACATAAATCACTGCCTTTCCTCCAAAAACACCAGTGCTCTTGGACAATACCTGTGAACAGTCCATAATAGGGCAATAAATATTCATCAGGGCTTTGGTGGATGGCTTTGGAGGACTTCTAATTACGTTTAATTAGGCTTACAAAGCCTCCCTTGTGCACACTTAACTAGTTCAGACTTTTCTGGTTGTCAGTTCTTTCCTCCCCTGAAGGCCAGCTCTGGGCTCTGCTCACACCTGGCACCTTCACACGGTGTCCTCTGCCAGGAGACGGGATCCAGGGAAGGGAGGTGATAAATTAAAATGGGGGCCTGCGGAAAAGGGACTGTCCTGTCAGAGGTGGGGGGGCAATGCCATCTCTGGGAAATGCAGGGAAATCAAACTTCCTCCCAGAAGCGAGGGGAGCACGGCTGGCACCATGTGGGTGCAGACCACAGCCTGAAAACATGGATTCCTGTGGAAATCAATGCCCTGCTTGGCACTGGGTCATATTTTGCCAGGAGCTAAGTGTCCCAGGAGTGATGCTGGCCACTGTTGGGTGTGTGGGTGGTGATTTGGTGGCAGCAGCAGCCCAGCTCCCCAGGAGATGCTGTCAGCCCTGGCTTTTCCAAGCTCATTCTCTTGGATATCTCTGTGCTCAGCCCATGATTTCTTTTATCTGATTTATGTAGCACCTGGAGGTCTTTGAACTGGGAAGTGTTGCTCCACATGGCAGCTTGGCCTTTTTGGATGTGAGCATCTCCCCTGTACCTGGTTCCTCCCTATCCAAGAAAGGACTAAATTCAGCATTAAGTTAAGCCTTGTTAAGAAAGTTCGTGGGTGGCTGTGGGACCCTGAGCACAGACCTCATGAGGTAAGGGGTCATTCCCTTGCTCCCAACTCCAAGACACATCCAGGAAGCACTTGATCTTTTGTAGGGTGCCATTAGAAATACTCCCTATGGAGTGCCATCCCCAAAGACTACAATCCAACCAGCATCCCAGATTTTCTGGGCACCAGTCCTTGGCGATGCTCTCTCACCACATCCACCATCACCAAGCACGGGGCTTTCCCCCATTCATAGAATCCTGGAATCACAGACCAGTTTGGGTTGGAAGGGACCTTAAAGATCATCTCATTTCAACCCCCTGCCACAGCGGATGTGGTGGGACAGGTCCTACCCTCATCCACCCTGTGGGGATGCCCCTGGCCATCTCTAGCCTTGGATGCCTTAAGCACCCAGCAGCTTTATGGGAGTTGGGGTATAAATTTAAATTTTTGGTGCAGTGGCATCTGAGGGGCAAGGAGAGCCTTGGCAGGGCTGGACAACACTGTGTGGATAAAGCTAAAGGATGTACGTGGCTCTGAGCTCCTGCACTGTGACCCACACTGCTGACCCCCTTGGATATCACCTACACAGAGATCTTTGCAGGGACTGTTTTGCAGGCATCCTGTTTCCCATTTAATCAATTCCCACACCTTCCAGCAGCTAGATTATTTGGGTAAAGATGTTTGCATCTTTGATAATAACCGAGAAGCTGAGGTGCTGATCTAGAGTGATCCATCCCCTCAAACATTTGGGGAATTGCTTGTAATCAGCTGTTGCTATGGCTCTGGACAGATTTCTTTGTATCCTAGCAATGATTGTCTCTGACTGAAGCTTTGACTGCTACAGTTGGGATCCTGATGGAAATATCCAGACTGTCAGCCCCTTGCCTGCTCTTGTGCCGTCTCTTCCATGAATAATCTCCTGCCCCCTCCACAAAACTGATAGCTTGCCTCAGGCAACGTCATTCCTTGCAGCCAAGCAATTTACACCTTGCTGGAATGATTGTGATATTAAAATAACATACTTCTGCAAGGGACCTGACTGGATTTTTAATAAACCGTGGGGCTGGTGTGATCAGTGCTTATGAATCACTGGCTGTAACAGAGAGGAGCCACTCGCTGCCTTCCCAACCAGTGTCAGTGAATTCCCTTCCAGAAGCCTCATTGATTTTTTCCTGCATAATTTATACATTTGTGCTTTCCTTCTGTGTGACTAAAGGACCAAACAATGGCAGTGCTTTGAAGCAAATATCCCTCAACGAAACACTTTCATGAATTCCAAAACTTTTTCACTGACAGAAGAAGAAAATGCTAAGTAGCAAATCCCAGCAATAAAAAAATATTGATGTTGTGTGGGTTATCAAAGCCAGAAAGTTTTCCACAGTTCCAGCAAACAGCATTTTCCAGAATAAAACAAGCCATGATGACATGGAACCAGAGGTTTGCCCTTTCTCAACTTGCTTCCCACTGGAATTCTGCAGCAGCATCACTGGCACAGGCTGAATGTTGTTGACACCTGGTTAAGGGCTCAGGTTTGGGGCTGCCAGTTCTTGGGGTCACACCACAGGGCTGGTGATGACTGCTCAACAGCCTCTGCCAATGAAGTTAAATAAGCATCTGACAGCCTCTGTTTTTTTTCCTTTCCTATAGCTGTAAAAAGTCGTAGTAAAGAAATGAAGCATATGGTGTCTGTAGGATGGGGGTAATAAAGATTGAAAAGAACCTCATATATGTGTATCGTATCCCAGGATTTTTAAAAAAACTCCTGCTCTTTGGACTATGACTCGTGTTTGCAGGCACTTCTCTATTTTAAGTGGTCAGCACTTTCTTCCTTGCATGAAGCAAAGCTCAGCCCAGTGATTTGAGTCTTCATTAAGTACCGAGATGAGAAATCTCTCTCTGGCAGAAAGGAGATGCCCCACAGGAACCTCTTCTGCAGGAGGTGTTTGAATACACAGAGCAAAATGGCTCTTCAGTCCTGCAGCACAGCCTTTATATTTGCTGTTATAGTTGATTGATTTTTCACTCTGTGCTGTGTGCAGCTCTCTGTCTGATTTCTATTTAAAAACCCCATTGCTCAAGGAATTTATAAGTGTTGTATGTTGTGTGATATATATCCTAAGCCAAAGGATCAAACTCAATTGCTCTCACGTAGGAACAGCTTTGTATCCACCAAAATTTTCAACCCACAAAATGGATATAATCCGTGATTTTAGTGTTCTCCTATTCCAAGAACCTGGCTTGATTCCACTGCCAGTAACAGGATCATGACTGAGAATATTTGAGGATTGCAAATATTCTATTATAAGCACTTTCTGAATAGGCAGAGGGAATAATTTCTCCATGCCCATCTTTCTTCCTTTACACAAATCTAACTTCTTGCTACAGCCCACAAATTAGTCAGCTCCTCTCTGCCTGCAGGAAAATGCTTTCATCAGGTTTTCAAGAAAAATAATGTTAGCACAAGCCTTGCTATTAACGAGAAGAACTATTGTTATTTGCTGAACATTTTCATGTGTGAAATAGTCTGGGGAGCCTTTTTTAATTTCTCTCCTAGTCCATAATGGCAAAATTTGAAAGAACAGATGAACTTTTACTCCAGATGGTCTGGATAGTCCTGAGGACTTCAAGGAAAGTAAGCAGAGACAGGTTGTTGTGGGTTTGGAGGTTGTTTACAAAAAGAAATATGCCAGTGTCCTTGTCTTCAAACTTCTAACCCCAGATCATTCTGTAGGGTTTGGTTGCATTTCCATCGTCACAGATGAGAGGAGGTGGTAGATCTGGTTCTTTGGGTGTACCTTGGGTGTTGGTGTGCCATGTGGGAATTTCAAACCCATGGAGCAGGAGATTAATCATACCAAGAGTTGTGTTCCATAAGGGAAGTTGGGTTCCATAAGGGAAGGAGCCATTTGATTTTTAAACCCCGAGGCCAGAGATGGGAATGGATTTCTGTTCCTCCAAGTTCCGTCAGAGCCGAATGTCTGATCCGAAACCCGTTTCCAGTTGGAAACACTCTACAGGAGATCAAAAGAGGAATATTTCATCCCCTTAGAGAACAAACTTTATGTGTGTTGCTCAGTGTAGAAAATGTCTTCTTCCTGCTGAACAGTGAAATAAAAATGACATGACTGTTTCCATTTGCCAAGAGCATTTTCAGCCTGAGCCAGCCCAAAGGCACAACTTGGTATTTTCAAGTGTCAATCAAAGATGCTTTCCCTTCAGCTGGTGCAGGGTCCAACAATGGGCCATATGGGACATCAGTCTGTGCCAAAAGAAGAAGAATAGAATCAGGAATAAAATATGTCAAAATATCTTCATGCTAATTCCAAGCTCTACAGTCATAGTGATGGGAGTTGTTGTAGTCATGCCAGCCCAATCATCTTGGTTGGCAAAATTAGAAGCAGCCCATGTATAAATATCCCTGAACTTTTGGATGTTTGGAGTGGCAGGATGAGGCCTAAAGACATTACAATAAATTGTTTTTGTAGACAAGTGCAAAAAATAACCAAGTTCTTAAATAGCATGAGACTGCTGTGGTTTTCTGACAATTTGCTGGGCATGGTCCAGATCTCCAAAGATATTCAGGCACTTGAAATCAAGTGTTTGTGTTCCTCTACTCAGACTGAGCAGTGTGTAGTGCTGTAAATAACTGCTGTGTAAATACAAGTGTTGCACATGAATCTGAACCCAAGTAAAGGCCAGTGTGTCATTACCATGTAGGACAAGAAGCTGTAATTTTAGAGGAAGATACTATAGTTTTTTGGAAATCAGTGGGAAATGGGTGCCTTTTGGAAAAACTTCCTCCTTAATCAACAAAACTCTTGTGATCCAGAAAACTGTGGGAGTAACAGATGGCTGATGTTTCTTTTCCTGTGGGCCAGTCAGCAGGAAAATAATAGAAGCATATGTCTTAATGAGCAGAAAGATGTGAGCCTGAAGGTACCAGTAGCGTGGGAGATGGATGCAGACAAGTCAAGTCATACCTTCCTGGTTATTGAAGGACTCTCTCATTTGTTACACAGAAGGAGATGTGAAGGGAGAAAGGATCTTTGGCCCTAATCCAGACTTATGGCATGTCTTTCTGGAGCTCTTGGATTGCCCCCTCTCCACCTTCATAGGTGCACACTGGGGAGATGCAGCATCCACATCAGGTACCAGTGAGGGTGGCCACAGCCTGTCTGCAGACATAAAAAGCTCTAAAACCCCTTTTTTATAATTTTTTAACTATGAACATAGATTTTATGGTAGGTACCAAAGGTGTCTCAACTGGCTTGATCATAGACAGGTAGGATCGTAGCATCCCGACAACTCCCAATTCCATACATTTCCTAAAAATCCCGCCTTTCTTTTCCTGTTTGTGCAATATTTCTGAAGATTCACATCCTAAGACTGTCTGTCAGCTACATATGAATGAATCCAGCCAGTAGTGAGGAAACTGATGGAAAAATAAGAAGCTGGAACAGAACTGTCATTAAAACATCTACTGCAGGAAGCTTTTGGACAGAGCTTAAGGAATTATAAACATGTATTTTTTTTCATCCCAGCTCTTCTCAACTTAAGAAGGAAAAAAATGCCGTTGAACTCTGGAAATCAGAAATCAGAGTTTCAGGGTTGCTTCCAAAGCTGTGGGAAAGCTGCCCTTATTTCCCACACAAGCAAGGCAGGACCCTGGTGCCAATGAGTGTGAGCCAGTTACAACTCAACAATAATTGAGATTTAAGAGCTATCATTTCCTATTGGTTAACCAAGGAAATATTTATGGCCAAAGCTTTGTGCCAAGCACAATATTTATGACCAACTTTTTAGCACTGGCTGCATTTTTTAATGCTGATTCTTGCACAGAGGACACAAATCCCATTCACACTGGTGTGGGCATGAAAACAAAGCCTGAAGTCATCAAGGCAGAGCTTGGGGTGGCAAGAGAATCTCCCAGCTCCTGCTCTCCAGAGGGATGGACAGGTCAGGCACTACTGAGCCCCTGCCCTTCATAGCCCAGGGTGTTCAGCAGATTTATGACACTTCACATCACTACATCAGGCCAGGAGCTCCAAGGAGGACAGGTTTGTACTGGTTGGGAAGTTGTGGTCTGTAACTGCTGCTGATTATGGAAAGGAAAGGGAATGGATTTGTCAATCAGTCAACTCCAGATTTCCTTAGCGAGTAAATTGGGCAGTGTTTGCCCTCTGGTGAGGAAGGACAAGAGCCTAATTTAGATCTAAAAGCTGAGCAGTGAAACCAAAGCTATCCTTGGAGAACAAACTTGTCTGGAGAAACATGCTTCTGTTCTCTAATTTAAAAATCCATCTTCTTGGATCTTAAGAGAAGTGAAAGCCTTCTCCTTGCTCTTTAGGGGCTCTTTACAATGAATTCTGGCATTTACAAATAAGACATAGAGGTTCATCTGATCTGTAACATGAGCTCTTTAATACTTGTAGAGCTGGAAGCCTTAATGAGGCCATGACTTACTGCTTTGCTTCCTTTCCTCTTTCAATAGTTGGCTCACTTTGTTTGTTGCTTTTTTTGAGCATAGCCAGAACCACAAATCCTCCTGTTGCTGTATTAATAAAGAACCTTATTCAGAAATTCCCAGGATATGTTTGAGTGAGCAACAGGAAGAGGAGAAATCCAGAGAAGAAGAAATGTCTGGATTAGTGCATTTTGTTGACATCATGAGTCATTGGTCAGAGAAAAAAATTATCACCATGTTACACGGCTGTGGAGGGGAGAGGTGGAAACAAGTCAGGAGACAGAGGGGGTGAGAGAATTCCCCCTACTCTCCATCAGCACAGCCTGTTCAGAGGTAAATACAACTGGATTCTCCCCAGAGCTTCATTATGGAGTTAATCCTGCAAGGTACTGAGCTCCCTTAACTCCCAGCTCAGCAATGCGTGAGAATTCCAAGGCAACACAATAGGTTAATGCTTTAGGGCTCTTGTGCTTGGATTCAAATCTTAATGAGCACAACAGAGAGGAGGGAGAGATGCTGCATTAGCCCTCCTGCCCTGCTGTGAAGTGTATATGTTGTCTGCTCCAAGCCCCATTGAGCGTCTCGGCAGGGCTGGAACAGAGGGGGCTGCCCAGGGTCAGGGCTGGGGTGTCCTCACAAGACAACACGTGTCTGCAGTGTCCCAGGAACACAGGGCTGGCTGCCAGGCTGGGGGCTGCCAGTGTTGTGTGTTCACTGGGTGAACTTTGAGAGGGAAACAAGTCCAGAAGGGAATCACGTGGGTGATGCAGCTTTGGAGCATCTCACATCAGACATGTTGCTCATGGCCAGTGGACACCTGGGTTCCTCCTGTGGGTGCTGTAGGTTTTGCAAAACCAAGACACTGCCTTTGTCTACAGAGTCTGGACATTGCCATGAGGATGTTCCAGAAAATAATAAGAGGCTACATTAATATTCTGTGGCTGGAAACCCATCCACTCCACAGCCAACTTCCAAGAAGGCAAGAAACCTGGGAGAAGCCTGGGTTCCATAGACATACCTAATGCTTTGTAAATAGCCATTACTGCATTTACTGCTTCGCTCTGTTGTGTTACTGTTGTTCTTACTCCCATGCAGGTGTCTTGGCTCCCTTGCGTGGCCAGAAGTCTCTTACACAAGAAAAATTTTTGATTTAGTTAAAAGTGTCTTTCAAAGTCTGCTGTCACTTCAGAGACAAACTGAAATAAATCTGAATAAATCAGAGTCACTCTTGTGAGGCCAGCAGTACCTTACAGATTTCCCCAGAGGCAGATGGAGCCTGCTCTGCTGAGAAACAGCCTTGCACATCCCTCTGCTCTGCTCATTTCAGTGCACTTTTCACTGAAAGGAGATCTCTGCCCCTTCAGTGTTGGTTTTCTCCTTACTGCTTTTGCTCCACCTGAAGCCTCTGTTGATGACAAAGCAGTTAGGAATAGGAGAAGGAAATCTTTGTCACAGGAATGGAGACATAGAAAAAAAATTCAGATCACCTTTGAATGCAAAGATGGTTTTTCTCAAGCATTCCATTAACCTGCTTTGTCCCCTGTGTCAAGCCCAGACAGGGAACAAGTAAGGAGATATTATCATTATTATGTCTCACTTCTGTAGATTTAAACATTCAGATGACACTTTACAAAATAAACAGAGGTCAAGGGCTTGCCCTGGAGAGCTGGCTGTGACATCCAAGACAAGATCATGGAGAGAGAGGGCAAATTCAAAGGAAGTGTGCAGTCCTAGGATTCCCTGTCAGTGCAGCTGCCTCTGCCTCCTTCAGCAGCTGATTTTTTTAAATATTGAACTAGTGCTGGTAGGAGAGGGGGCTCAGACACAGTTTATGTGCAGGCACACACTTCTCAGGGACATTCAACCCCCTTCTGTCAGTGCCTTTTATAGGATAAAAATTATTTGAGAAAGGGCTAAAGTAGACAAGAGATTTACAGGAGTGCAGAATGCAAAGCAGTGCAGTGAACACTTACCAGATCCTTGCAAAATCATGGAATTCCATTAAATGACCCAAACCACTTGAAACTGAGCTTGTTACTGGCTTTCTCTTATTCCAAGGACAAGTTGAGATTTCATTGAAAACCTTGGGGAAAACACTGCCTTGGTTCTGTTTTGTTCAGTCTACAGTCTTCAATAGCTGGGATTTTTGAGTCAGTTTTTGTGAACATCTGGATTACCCAAATTACCCACAACTTTATCAGAAAAAGGAAGATAATAATAATGAGAAGGCTCGGAGCTGGATGCCTGGAAATCAGGCTGGAGTCACAGCTTTCTATCACAATAAAAAAAAAATCATTAAAACCTTTAAATGGCATCCTTTGTTCCAGTCAGAGTCCCTTGCACATGTACCAGTGGAAGTCATCGCCTTCCAAATACACACAGGAGCTGATGGAAATTTTGTTATGGCCCAATGATGCAGAAAGAAACTGGCAGTGAGATTTAACAAGGTCACTTCAAGGCACAGAAACCTCTGTAAAATATGCTCATTCCCCACATGGCCAGGGAGGTGAGGGATAAACCTTTCACTTATAGGAAATAGTGATTTACTATTAATTTCCAGAAGAAGGAAATCCTTTTTTAATCAAAATAATTTATAGGGTTAATCTAAAGGCACTGTTTGCTCGCCAGCACAGAAACCAAAGCAAGGTGAAGATGGATGGGATTTGTCCATGGGATTTGAATCAGCTCAGCACAGGAGGGCCTGTAGTCAAGGATACCTGTATTATTTATGGCCAGGGTTTTCAAAAGGGAATAGATGGCCTTGGATCCCCTGGGTTTGGTTGCCCAACTTGTGACCTGTGCAGAGTACCAGCCTCCTTGAAAAAACGGCCTATTGAAATCCTATTTCCCACAATTTCCTTTGGGAATCTGTAAGATTTGTTGTATTTGGTGCTTGTTGCTGGTTGTAGATGGGCTGAAATTCAGGATTTCCCCATTTAATGCTGCTGGATTGGAATCGAGCACGGCTGAACCCAGCAAGGAGCAGAGGACCCTGCAAATTCCACATTCCACAGGGAAAAAGGGTTTAAACTAATGTTGGTTCGGGGGTATTTTTTTTCTGGTTGTTTTTTGGGAATGTGTGGCTGCAGTAGGTGACTGAGTGATGCTGGTTTTGTCCCGATGAGGAGTGATTGCCCCTCTGCTACCCTGTTCCTGGCTGTGGGAGAAGGGCTCGGTGCTACACAGGACCTGGCTCTCAGGATGTAATCCCACGCTTCAGCTTCGAGTTAATTTGATCTCACATCTGCTGCTTATTAAATTAATGCTGGATGGTTCCCTAAAATGAGCACTACAGATTTTTATAGCACATCACAGGTGCTCAGGTGCTGCACTGAGGGTCAGGGCACCGAAAGCAAAGCAGGGAACTGTTCAGGAGTCCACAAAGCCATGGGAAAATGCAGTGTGGTTTGCCACTGGAAAGGCTGACAATTGCTGAGGAAGAGATGAGATAAGAAAAACAAGACAAGTTGAGTTTGGTACTACACCGATGTTATTTATAATCTCACTACAGACCTAATTTCTCTTGTGACTGTAATCCTCCCCATTTGCAGCAAGCAATTTATTATATTGGAAGATATTTGAGATGCTTTGGGAGTAGGGAAATTATTATACATAAAATATGTAGCTAATACTATTAGAACAGACTTTGATTAATTTTGCAGCTGGCAACACTACCCGTGCCTGAAAATTAAATCCATTTGCTATCCGTGTGGAAGTAATTGTGTTAATATCAAAGCTAGTTTTAAACTGAAATGGGGAGAGCTCTATTCCATGTCTTCCATGCAAGGAATCAGGGATGAGAGATGAAGGGCTAGAGTAATTTCTTGCTAGCACAAGGAATTATCCTTTCCTCCACAAAATTTTCAAGACTTCAACAGAGTTTTTTATGATGTATTTAAGGTATATTCAAGCATATAGATAAATTCAAGTGGCCCTGCCTCAGTCTCACCTTTGATTTGCAATGTTGCCTGTGGGACAGAGACTAATATTTGTGTTTGTACTACGTGTTTGTACAGCACCAAGCACAGCAGAGCCCTGTTCTCATGGGCAGGTTCATCACCCCGGTAAATATCGACAGCAAAGATACGTGCCCAAGCCAGAAATATCTCAGTCTAATTACACTGGAGTGATTTTGAAAAGCAGTTGGACAAGATTAAAGAGACAGCTTTCGTTAATTAAAGACTGTTTGGGCTTCCGGTGCTATAATGATCCCAGCTGGCCCCGTATCCTTCACCTCTGGCTGCAGCTGGACTCTGCCCATCTCCCCCTTTATTTCTTCTGCTAAAAGTTTTCCTCCCTGCAGCCTGTTTGCTGGAACGCAGGGCTTCTCTCCTCCTCCTCCTCCTCCTCCTAAGCAGGAGGTGGGCAGGTCCGACTACATTAAATATACAAACATTCTGTTCTCGCTCTCTGCTTCAGAGGCATCAGTGGCCCATCAGCATCAAAATCCGAGCACAGGCTGCCCGAAGGGCTGGGGGAAGGCTGAAAGCAGCAGCAGCAGCAACAGCAGCAACAGCAGCAACAGCAGCGAATAAAGCGAGCAGTCAAAGCGCCCCGTAGGAAAGGGGAGAGGAGCAGCAGGAGAGCCCAGGGAGGTTGGGCATTCCGGACTCTTTACAGGAGCTCTCTGCAGCCCTTACGCATCACTTGTGAGTATATGAGCATCAGTGTCCCAGGAAAGAGCATCTCTCCAGGAGCAAGAGCTGGAAATCTCTCAGAAGAGAAAAGAAAAAAAAAAAACCAACAAAGCACCAGCTGTTATCCCTTCCCTGAGGGAGAGAGAGTGAAAGGAGTTTAGGGGAATGAACCTGGAGGATCCAGAGACTCAGAGTGGAAAAGTTGCCCTGACGGGAGACTCTGCGTACTAGAGCTCTGCTCCACGATGGGATTTCTTGTGCCTAAAGGAAATCTCCTCCTCCTGCTGTGTGCCAGCATTTTCCCTGGTAAGTTTGAGAAAGCTTTTCTCCCCTGCTCTGCTCTGTAGCTCTTTTCTCCCTTATCCCTCTCAAAGACACGCTGTGGAGGCCAGTCCCTGTCAACAAGGAATTTCCCTGACTCCTCCATCCTCCTGCCCCATCATTTCTGGTCCCCTGAACACCAGCCCCTGCTGAGCAATGCTTTGCCTTTATTTTCTGTTCCTTGTGTGAAAGGGTTAAAGCCGCGGTGGAAAGGGGACAGGAGGGAGAACCCAGGCAGGGGCTCAACGTCCTGCTTCTTGCCAGGGTTTTTCTTCCCTGGGTAAAGTGTGTTAATGTGTCTCGGGGCTACAGCTCCGGCTGCGGAGAGCACAGCCAGCGCTCAGCTAATGCTTCCCTTTGTATAATCCAGGGCAGCTAAAGACTAAGTAGAAGCCATATTCCACGAGGGACGTGGGGAGAGCCCCCGGCTCCCTCTCCCCGCTGTCTGCTACAGCCGGCACAGGAGCGCAGCTCCTCCGACAGCCCCTGCGTGAAACGTGGCTTCAATTTTTAACAACCAACAGGCACCTCCGACAGTTCCTGTAGCCTACGTGCAGGGTCAGGGCTGCTCCTTGCAGCCTCCAACTTTTAAAGTTATGCCTGAGGAAAACTGCAGTCTTGTTATCCAACCTGTGCTCTCCCCTGTCCTCCTCCTTCCCCCTTAGTTTTTATGAAATTACAGCTATGGAGGTTGAAGAGCTGAATTTCAGTCTGCTTTTTTTTTTTCTTTTTTCTGATGCATTTGGTGCCAGTTTTAATGTATAAATTTGATCTAAAACCCCTATTTCCCAGCAGGATGCTGTTTTTTCCTTTTAGGCTTGCCCTTCTAGTATCACTCTTTCCTGCTTGCAGACTTCAGCGCTAGAAACTTGACACAAAGTGACCATAAAAATTAGATTCAGGGAAGAATGGCCCATGTAGTGTTTTCCAAATGTGGTATTATTGGTGGCCATACTGTCTTCAGACCAGTCCTGCTCTGCAATAGAAGCCCAACATTAGGAATTGGCCACTCTGGGTGAATAGAGTGAGAAATACATGGAGATGTACAGCAGGATGTCAAGTCACACATCATCTGTCCCCATGTGCCCGTTGCTGGGATTTGCCACAGTTTCCCCCTGGAGAAAGCTCCAGCTGTGCCAGCCCTTGGAGCTGCAGGTGTTTTATGCTGCTGTGCCCCGTTCCTTCCCCGCAGCCTTTGGCCATGTGGAGACCCGAGCCCACGCGGAGGAGCGGCTCCTGAAGAAACTCTTCTCTGGTTATAACAAGTGGTCCCGTCCCGTGGCCAACATTTCAGATGTGGTCATAGTCCGCTTTGGCTTGTCCATTGCCCAGCTCATTGACGTGGTGAGTACAACCCGTTGGTTTTGTGTGACAAGAGGCCAAGAGTAGCCAGGCTGGGGCTCGGGGAGAGGCTCCTGGTGCATGTGGGTTTTACTGGCTGATCTAGAGTTGGGTTGGGAAGGCTTTGCTTTCAGCAGAGAATAGTGATTGTGCAGCCAGCTCTGCTGAAAGAAGGCATGACTCATGTGAGTAGCTGGTCATCAAAGTGGATCCTTAATTCTTCATTCACTATATCCTAAATTCCCTATCAAAACCCGTGGGACTGATTACAGCAGAGCAGTGGAGCAATTGGCATGAATGCCAGAGAATTCTGGCTAAGGAAAAGATTAAATACCTCACTTGGAATTTGAGCCATAATTACTAATTTACACCAGCTAATAGCTACAGCGCTTTGAGTACCTTGGGAAGAGACCTTGCCTGAAGAACTTTCTGCAAATTAAAGTTTTGAGGGCTTTTAGCTAATCTGGCAGATATTAATGAGAAAATTGTTTCTGAGCGTTTGCTCAAATAGAAGTTACACGTGTGCAAACTGCATGTGCTCTGTACAAAATGACGTGGTCTGCAAGCAGACTGATGTGCACTGAAATGGTATTTAAGGGATTATTCTGTCACAGTATGTTGGGGTCAAGTGTTGGATCCACAGGACATCCCTGCAGGGCTGCAGATGTCAGGCACACTCACAGGCTTTACACCCTGTGCAGATCTTGCTCCCGCATGCTTCTCCTTCCTGTCTCTGTTTGCACCTGGCACTTCCCAGGACAGTGTGTTTGGGCATCTGCACCTTTCTAGAGCAAGTATCAGCCTGTCTTTTAGAGAATCACAGAACAGTTTGGGTTGGAAGGGACCTTTAAAGGTCATCTAGTCCAACCCCCTTATTTTTCAGAAGAGGAGGCTCCCTGACATTTTTTACTGTATTGATGTGGCAGAATAAAAGAAGTGGTAATGCCCCATCCCTGGAAGTGTTCAAGGCCAGGTTGGAAAGGGCTTGGAGCAACCTGGTCTAGTGGAAGGTGTCCCTGACCATGGCAGGGGGTAGAACGAGATGAGTTTTAAAGTCTCATCCAGCACAAACCATTCCGTGATTTCTATGATAAAGGAAAATATAATGCGACTTCAAGACATTACTTCTGTGGGACAGTCATAACAGATGACTCTCCACACCATGACATATTTTGAGATCACAGTTTTGAAATGCAAAGGACACGGAGCCAAGGTGTTGCAGGAGGTGGGGAATCAAAGACACCAGTTGCTCCGAGTTGCATCTCCTTGGGCAGAAGCCATCAGCGTTCAGCTTTGCAGCACAGAAATGGTTTTCCATTCCCCTCCTCACTCTTACATCAGCCTGAGGGATCCAGGGCTGTTTGCAGTTGCTAATGTTGAAGTGGTACAGTTCTCATCTGAATAATTGATAAGACTAAAGATGAGACATTAGTGACTGTGGAAGCATGAAAGAGATTTTCCATTATGCAGCTGCTGAATTGTGGAAGGGGGGGATCGATACACCTGCTCCATAGTGCCTTCCCAGTTTACTTAAGAAGAATTAATCTTCTTAAAATCATGTCAATGGTTAGAAGTGCAACTCGCAGGCAGATCTGTGCTGAGACCTGTGGGCATGGCTGGAGGAGAAGTCTCAGCCCCTCCTGCCCCAGTCTGTGTGGTTGGGACTGGTGACACCCCTGCCACCACTGCGGCACTTCAGCTCTGTCTCTCCCTTCCCGACAGTGACAGCTTTGGTGCAAACCCTGCTGCAATTGTTAGACCCAATGTTCAGCTCCCAAAGACAAGGAGTCTGAAAGAGAAATCAGAGCTGTATTCAAACCCCAGCTCCTGCTGACAAAAGCTGGGGGCAGGGGAACAGAAATCAATGGGGAACTTGACATCCCTGCATGTCCTTACCTCACCCTGGTGTGCTGAGGGTTTTCTGAGCCCACAAATAAGTGGTGAGGGATCAAGCACGTGCCCAGGAGCAGCCACTGAGAGGCACACTCGGAATCCTAAGCCTGTTTCTCTGCAGGACCTCATGTGCTGTGTTCACCTTGAGAAAAGGGGCCAGGCAGTGCAACACCCCCATGGCTGCAGAGTCACTGCTGTTCTCCAGGCTGGCTCTGTGAGGAGCAGACAGCTGTGCTGGTGGAACTTGGTCATCAGCACATTGCAACCCACCGCCCCCGAGATAAACCCGTGGGACTGGAGTGATGCTTCACTCAGGTCAGCAGGATGGCAAAGCCTCAGGTGTGATGGGCAGGAACTTCCACCAAGGGTGGTTCCAGGGAGGAAAATTTCAAAAAAGGGCAGCACCTGAGAGACTGGGGCTGTGGTGGAGACCCTCAGGTGCTTGAACTGCAAAGTGGTAAGAGAAGCAGATGTTCAAGGATCAGTCCAGTCCAGGGTGTGCAGCCTCCTCCAGTGGCATTCCTCATCTCCCATCAGTACCCAAGGGAGTAGCTGGATATTTTGTCTTCCTTTGTTGCTCATTGGAGTGGGTTTTGTGTTTCTCCTTCCTCCATGTCACTCTGGTTCCTAACCTCAGAGGAGATCATCTCTGATCAGGTTTTACACTTGCTGCACCACAGCAGTGAGGGGGCTCAGGAAGGAGGAGGCACAGCTCCTCCCAAAGCTCCTGGTACTTAATGTTCACAATCAATCCTGTACTGCCACAAGAGCAAGGTTAATGATGAGCAGTTTGCTTCCAAATGAGGCCTGCCAATTCAGCTGGGTTTGATGCCAACCAAAGAAGGAGAGAAAAGAAATAAACACACAAATAAGCTCTGAGCTCCGGTGTGACACTTCAATCAGAGCAGCACTGGGCTCTGCCCTGGGTAAATCATCTCAGTTACTTACAGAAATGTTGTAACAAACACAAAAGGCAAGCAGCAAGCAGTAATTAACTCTACTACAGTGCTACCAGCATTATATCTGCCCTATATTTTTTAAATATATATATGTACAGTCCTACCTTTCCATACTATTTCTAATTAGAGTCAGGAAAAAAATCTACCTGTTGGTAGAATGGGAATACACCAGGCTGCCCAAGTGTTCCATGTCAGCAGAGCAGCTTGGATTTATTCAGAAAACCCAATCCATATGCTCTCCTTCATCTATTTGGTAAGAGGAAAAATGCTGCTGAGCTTCTTGTTTCCAGAGCTGTGTTCATGGGTAACGTTTCACAGGAGAAGCACTGAACACCACTTGCAGATGAAGCTGAGCATTGTAATCCACCACACGTGTGAGTAAGGGTGTGTATATCCAGAACTCCCTTCCTTCAGTGCACAGGTCAAAGCCAGGCTGTGGAGGTTTTTCCTCTACCTGGCATCATCGTCCTAGACTGAATCCATCAGCACTGAGGAAAATCCCGATAAATTCCAGTCCATCTGCTCACAGGGTTGCTTAGGTGCAGGCTCAGCTGTTCGGTGGTGTCAGGCAGCTGTGCCCTGTCCCATGTCAAATGACAGAAACATCTGCTTTTTATTTCCAGGATGGAACTTACATTTATTGCAGAGGTAATTTGTAATTACAGAAATGATGTACAATTAAGAGAAATTGAATGAGTCCTTTGGGCTGCTTTGTCTGCTTCCGTAACCAATATCTGATCTTGCATTTCAGGATGAGAAAAATCAAATGATGACCACAAACGTGTGGGTGAAGCAGGTGGGTGCGACCAAATATGTATTTTTCCATGTTCCGTTTCAGTTTTGCATCTGAACTCTCACAGCTTTGTAACCACCTCATTTTTGGCAGGAGTGGCACGACTACAAGCTGCGCTGGGACCCCCAAGAATATGAAAATGTCACATCCATCCGAATCCCCTCGGAGCTCATCTGGAGGCCGGATATTGTCCTTTACAACAAGTGAGTGTGGGCACCGTGGCCAGAGGGCAAAACCATCCTCGCAAATTTTCTTTGTTCGTGGTGTTAAAATGCTTCTTGCAATTATTCCTCTTTAATTTTGTCCTTAGTGGTTGGATTTCATGCAGATTCTATAATATCTGTCCCAGATGTACCTTAAATGATGTGACTGACATTCATTGCAAGGGCTTTGCTGTCCTGATGATCCTTTCTCTGGGCAGCGAGTTTTGTTGGGGGATGCCAGGTATTGTTTTCTCTTCACATGTCAGATGCACAATTAAGCTGGATTTGAGCTTTCAGTCCTCTTAGATTTCATTTCACCCAGGAGCTCTCCCCTAATTCATCACCATCAACTGGAAAAGCCAATTACTGAGGATGGGCTTAAATAAGGAAAATATGCTGAAACATGTCAGGCTTGTGTGTCTACAAATAGCAGTGTCAGGTCGGCCAAATACCATTCTAGAATGATTCCTAAACAGATATCTGTTCCTCATCTCAGATGACTGGAATCTCTCTCTTGTATGGACACTTCTTAGGGAGCAGATGATGGTTTTCTTTCTTTCTTTCCTTTGGAGCCTGTTGATATTCTTAGAAAGATTGCCCAAGTGCCAAGACTGTTTTCTCCTAGGCTTATTATACCACAGCTCTCCAAGTCTCTCAGAATGTTGGATATACCAATTTCCCACCCCAGCACAGGCTCCAGAGAAAACGCTGCAGGCATCAAACAAAAACATCTTAGTATGTGGCTTACACTCAGAGAAAACACTCACAGCAGCAGCCAGGCTCGTTTTTCATGAACAGTTGCCTGGTTCTAACTTGATACGATTTTGCTTCTGTTTAAAAACAAAATAAATGGCTGAAGCAGGAATCTGCCCAGGGGATTGTGAGCTCTGGAGACTACAGGAACTGTTATCTTTCCCATTACCTCGTTTCTGATCCTCAGTGGTGTGGAGTGATTGCAAACCTCTTGGAAACCACTGTATCCTCACTCAGCGCCTTTCAGAGATTAGCCCAATGGAAATGACTAATTCATAGGCACTTGGACCTTCCTGCCTTACAGGGACACACTCTGAGCATGAATATTGTATTACAAATGCCTCACACTGCAGCCAAGAAAGGTGTTCACAGCTTCCACTGGAAAAAAAAATTGAATGTCCTTGTCATTCTCACTGCTTAATTAATGACATCAGCAAGAATTGTTATTTCTGGAGCTTCTGGTGGTTGTTGCGGTGGACCATGATGCCAAAGGAAATAGCATGGCACAAATCTCCATGGGCTCTTTGTGCTTCAAACCATTCATTTGCTGGATGGTACCCAAAGCCTGATGTGTCATCTCTGCTTCTGCTCCCTTGGCTCACCAGGCTCATCAGGGCTAATGAGCATGGGCCATGAAGGGAGGGGCCTAGAAATGAGGAATCATAGAATCCTAGAATGGTTTGGGTTGAAAGAGATCTTAAAAATCATCTAATTCCAACCTCCTGCCACGAGCAGGGACCCCTTCCACTAGACCAGGATGCTCAAAGCCCCATCTAGCCTGGCCTTGAATGCTCCCAGGGATGGTGAGGCCTCCAGAAGGAGACCTTTGTGTTTTGGGCATTTTGGGACTTCATGCTGAAGGCATCCCCCAGAGGTCTATGGGCACTCAGACCTCCAAGCTGGGTACCCCCTACATGCTCTGCGCCTCTGCTCTGTTCTAGTTCACTGTCACTTGAGCATCATCAGGGACTCCAGGGAGCCCATCTGGTGGTCACAGCAGCTGCTCCAGAACGACCCTCTTACCCTCTCCTGGGGCACAAGTCTTTCAGCCTTGCCCACCTCATTGCTCTGATTTGCAGGAGGTTGGGCAGGTTGCAAATCTAACTGTACTGGGGACCTTCTGCCACACAGGGGAGTTCTCATGCCCCAGCTACCCAAATCCAAGCTGCTTCTCTCCCTTCATCCATACTTACCATTAATAATCATGCCTTCTTCTGTTGGTTGTCATGAGTCTATCATGCATTTTTAATTGGTTCCTTTATCCATGAATTAAACATGGATGTAGACACCATCCATTAGCCAGTCAGTAATGGTTTTCCATTAATTCTATACCTCTTTACAGCTATATTTCCCCGTGCTCTTTCATACAGCCTTATGTGAACTGTCTTCTGCTCTCTTCTATCTAACTTCTCTCTTCTACCTAACTTCCTACCAAACACATCTGGAGCTGCAGTCAATATCTTAGATGCACTGCTGTGTCAGGCTTCACATTTTTTAGGGATTGCAGGACAATACATGCAAGGCAAAACCTGTAGCCTGATGAGACACCAAGCTGAGGCTCTTCTGCACGGCAGCTCATCAGCTGCATTACCAGCCAGGGCTTCTCCTTGTGGGCATAGAAATGATTGTGACTAGTCCTGGGTGATGCTAACAAGGATTCCATCTTATATTTTACATGCCTATACAGTTAAGGGGGAATTTAATGTAGAGGGACAAAAATCTGGGTCTCTAAGAGCAAGAGAATGTGCGAAGGAACCTTGGTGGAAGAGAGCAAGTGGCCACGTTGGCCTTTTGCACTCTTCAGGTCTTTTAATGTGACCTAATTAATGCTTACCACCAGAAGTATGGTATTTCTATTTGGAATGGAATCCTTTGGAAAAGAGTCGTTCTGGGTAGGAGATTATACAACTGCCCCTTCTGTTTTTATTTTGTGTTATATATATAAATGGTAGAATTTAAATTGATTTCAGATTTACGTTGTTAAGGAAACCTAACCCCTTGCGGTGAGGTTATTCTCATATCTTGGCTCATTATTGTTGAAAACCTTCCATTTACCCACTCCAGAGGCCCAAATTAAATCAGTAAACTCAGTTGATTTGGCCTAGAGAGTATATGTAGTTGTCAACACTCATAAGGAATCTAAAACCAAATTAATATCCTACAGGGAAATTAATATGCTGTTGAGTTTTCAGGCTTGATGAGATAAGTTCCAAGACTCTGTAAATAGTTTCTGCTAAATGTGACATAACATATGTATAACAGAGGAATATGAGTTCATGGTGAAGTGACAAACCCTCCTCTTTGCCAAGAAAACTGGCTGTTCCTTATCTGAAGTTGTAAAGGCTCTTCAGTCACCACCAAATCATTTATAAATAAATTATCTAATCCTCTGCATTGATTTATTTTCCCATTCATTAATGGATTTGAAGAACATTTTGGGTTTTTTAACATATTGAAGTAAAAAAAGCACCTATTTTTCTCTAAAAAGGGAATAAGCTCTTGGGGCTGCATTTTTTTTTTTTTGCTTCTTCACCACAGTGTTTGAGTCCCTTGGCCCCTGTGCAACATGGGAACTCCAGAGCAGAAACCCCTGAAAGTGCAGGTTTGCATCCAGGTGCTCCAGCTGCTAAAGGCTGCCCAGGAAAATCCAAGACATGTCCTTGAGATTAATAGATGGGCAGGGAACTTGAAATGTGAGCTTCACTGGCTGTTGTTCCACTGTATATTTGTGGTAGCATCATAGCATTTGTCTTCTCTAGCCTGATGATTGTAAAACCTGGGAACATTGAGAATTCTAAGTCCTTGGTATTTTCTGGTGTTAACTGTTCCAGAAAATAATCCCTGCCTTAGACTCCACAGTCACCAAAAATAAAATAAAATAAAATAAAAGATCTGACGTGAAGGGAAATCAAACACAAATTTCTGTAATTAGGAGTAGGAAATATCTTGAGGAATTCACCCAGTGGTAAAATGGACACAAAGGATTACTGGACTGGGTTAGATGACCATCTGGCAGGCAACTTTTGAAAACCATGAGAAAGCAAAGAGTCCTTTTGAACTGTCCTGTAGCAGCTTGTTCTTTTGAACTATTCTGTGATGTTTGCAACCGGTTTTATTTCTGGAGTAACATTGGTTTCATGACTCATCCAAAGCTCTTTGGAGGAGAAATACCAAAAGATGCCCCAGTCTAACCTTTTAAATATTGGAAACATTCTTGACATTTTTCTTTGTGTGTGCTGGCACAGATCTCATCATTGTGCACCAGGTTGTACTTAACTTACAATAGGCCAAAAATCACTAGTTCACACTTCAGCTTCCCTGATTCTTCTGGGAGTTCCAGTAACTGTAATTCTGGAGAGGGATTATATCTTTAGATGCTCTGAGGTTTTCTGCCAAGAGCTGTCCAGTAATATGGGAACTGATGCAAAGAAATCTATAGGAGGGATCTCTCTCCTGGGCTGTTGCTGTGTTCCCATCCAAGGGCTTCTCCTACCACTATGCTGAGGACAGAGCTGGAGTTTTGCCTTCAAAGTGCTGACAAGGATCTTTGGCAAAGGGAAGAATTGGAGCAAAATGCACCAATTCAGCACTGTTAGAGCCTTCTGAGAGACTTGTGCTCGTTCCATGGGCGTGGCACAGCCCTGAGACAGATGCCTATTTTGCTGAGGGACAATCAAAGTATTGGTTATCACTGGTTTCTAAACATCTAAAACAAGCAAAAGCTGGGATGTGACCTAAAGAAGTAACATCAGTGCACAGACACTTCCATCTGTGTATCCAAAATGGTTTTTATCCAATTAGCCAAGACCTTGGATATATTTAAAACCCAACTGGATGAGATCCTGATCCTCTTGTAGCTGACCCTGCTTTGGGCAGGGAGCTTGGACAAGACAATTCCAAAAGTCCCTTCCAACCTGTGTATTTGTAGTTATAACTTTGATAGCAGAAAACAATTGTTTAAAACAACATTTTCTGGTTTGCCTTTGGAGACAATTTTAATCAGAATATTACAGAAGCATCTCTTCAGTGTGTACTGAAAGTGTGCTGAGTACATTCTTTACAGGGGTCTTAAAACCACAATTTTTCTTGGTTGCTGCTGGTTGATGAAAAATGCTTTAAATGAGGATATTCTACTATATCCATATATGTATATAGCTAATTTTCAGGCTTTTAAAGCTCTGTTTGGATTTAAATTTTATCATCAGAAATTAAAATAAATGTGTGCCTCATTTACATGCATTCTGAAAAGGTTTAATTTTGTGAGATGATGTGTCTCCCAACTACAGGAAAATAGAAACTGACACCCACACAAAAAAGAAAAATTCTCCATTAGCAGAGCTTTTTAATGAAACATGGATGATGGCTGCCAGTAAAACAATGCCATCCTTGAACCCTTATAAACTTAGGAGATTTAGGAGAGCAGCCTTTATTCTCCAAATGAGAAATCAAAGGCTGCAGCACGCAGCACAGCTTTTTCCTTGGGAGAAAAATGAGCAACTTTCTTTCTTGCTGTGCAGTGTTGTATTTGGCACAAAAATATAAGAGCTTCAGTACTTTATTACTGATATATTTTTAAAGCTGTCAGGTCAGAGTAATCAGGAGAACCTGACTATCTTAGTTCTCCAGATCTTGTGATGTTTACCTTGCACTCATGCCTTCTTCCAAATGGTTTTTCATGACAACTGTCACAACAGAGTGGTCTCGACCAAACGAGACAAAAATGTGTTACTGCTATAAAGGAATGACTTCAGGTTTTCTCTGTCCCACTATATCAGGTCTCCCACCTTCCTGCCTAAGGAAATATTCACATTTGCAGTCAGGGCTGTCGGCACAGGAATGGGTCTTCCCACAGCAAAGCTTTCCACAGGGAAACAGGGTTTCCCCCGTCTCGTAACTGCAGACTCTGTTTGTTGTCTCACCTTTGTACCCTGAAGGAGACTGGGAAAAGACTTTGGAAGACTGTCAACAGCCAGGTGACCCTGTTTGCTCCTTCTCTCACGTGGGGAGAAGCAGAATGAAAGTCTCACCCAGGATGAAAGCATCTCTCTGGGCTTGCACCCGGGATGAGAGCATCTCTGCAGGTTCCCCCTCACCGGCAGGGTGCCAGCAGGCGTAGCTTCCAGTCCAGTAAACATATGTTTGAAGGTCCAATGTGGGTGGTAAGCTTGGGGAAGGAGGCAAAAATATATACATGCACGAAGGGTTAAGATAACTGAGAACGCTGCCTTTGCATGACATAGCTGGCTGGAACACAGTCTATGTACACAGCATGGCTCATTTACCCTGCTTACAAATTCCTCCACGTTGAACTGCAATGAGAAGTTCAAACACACCCAGCAGAGTCAGGAATTACTTCACAGCCCTGTTAGGTTGGTGAAGCAGGAGGATCCCAGGGTGTTTTATGGCTCCTAAAAGTCAACAGCTGACTAAATCTAAGAAGCTGTTCTGCTGCTGGTTTCACTCCTGCCATGGCACTGCAGGCAAGACCCAGCCTGGAAGGCAGCACCAGTGTAATTTGAAATAAGTTGTGAGCCAAAGAGGACTCAGGATGAGGCTGGGTTTGTTAGACAAGCAATAAACAAATACATTCCTCATCAAACATGCAGATCATTTACAGAAATAATTGACATACAAATCTGCAGCACCACACTAGTTCCATCTACACTTGCAGAACAGGCATGTGGCTGGTCACACAGAGGCTGCAAAACTGGCAGGCAAGGGGACTAAAACACAATTACATTAATTAATATCATTCCTGGATGACCTTTTAAGAAGAGTTTCGTGCCCTTTTCCAACAGTTTGCCAAGGAAAAATGCACACCTGTGTTTTTTCCCCAGCCACTTACACATTGTTCTACCTGAGAAGTGAACCACTAGTGGATGCTCATAATCCCTTTTCTGTAATAAGATCCAATTATAAACATTGTTCTATTAATGAGCGATTTAATCATGCCTCAGAGATATCATTAAATGCAGAATTGGATTCCATATTCCTATTGAGATTTAGAAAGAAAACCACTGAGAAGAGCAAATGCTGGACTGTCACTTGCTGTGCATGTTTCATGTCTCAATCTGGCTTTACAGTGCAGGCAAAACCCAGGAGAAATAAAAAAAGAAAAAGAGGTGGTTTTCATCCAAAGCACATGTTCTCAGGGTGTAAATTAGATTTAGGAAAGAAGAGGTAAGAAAGGAGCTGGGTGGATTGTACAATGGTATTGCTCGGAGTAAATCACGGTGCTGCTTTTTCCTTAATCCCTTTGAGACAGTCTGGGTTTATATGTAGTTTTTGCTTTCTTTAAAAAAAAATAAAAATAAAAGGCATTTTAGATCTTTAGAAATAACCCAGTTTAGAGGTCAAAAAGCACTAGGTCCTCTTGTGCTCTTTAGTTTTTGTAAAATCTGCCACAAAGCACAAAGACTTTCCATTATAGAAACAAAGAAGAGTTTGGTAAACCCACACACAACTGTTGAGTTTATTTTTTCCTTTGATTCAACCAACCTAGAAAATTGTCTCAGAGAAAGAGATCTGGGCTGTGATCATGGGGACTGGGGGCATGTTCCACCTCTGCCCAGATACCATGTTGGCCAAGCAGCTCAGTGAGGGCCAGATCCTGCCACTATTTCCCAAAATGAGCCATACTACACCAGGCTCATTTTTAGGATGTTTCACAGAGCAACAGGGAATATGTGATGCAAGCTAGAATGCACTGGAACAGTTTTCTTAGAGAAGTTTTGATTACCCATATCTGGAAGTGTTCCAGGCCAAGCTGATGGGGTTTGGAGCAACCTGATCTAGGGGAAGGTGTCCCTGCCCATGACAGGGAGTTGAAACCAGATGGTATTTAAGGTCCTTTCCAACCCAAATAATTCCATGATTCTCTGATTGTATAAAATATCAAAAAGTCCTTTTTTCCCCTTTTTCATATGAATGAATGGGTGTTCTCCTAAAGAAAAGAATTTAGGGAAGTTCCTCTGCGTGCTGCAGCTTAAGGAACCGATCCTGCCAGATCATTCCTATGTTGTTCATCTTGCTACTGGTGAGAAGTAGCAGAGGTGAGACCCCTGCACACCCTGTCACTGTATGGCTGCTGTCAGGGCACATCTGGGCATTGAAGCAGCAGAGCAGGGCCAGGGGATTGTGCCAACTGCTGGGAAAGTGGCTGCAGGCTGGGCCGGCTCCTGCCGGAAGAGCTGGGCAGGAGCAGAGAGCTTTCTGTCTGTATCAGCCTGAATAATTCATCTCAAGTTTTTAGCAGAAGCTCTCTTCCCCTGCTCAGCTTCCCCTTTGTCTGGCAGAGCTGCTGTTTGTGACTCGGCTTCTTCCTCCAAAAGCCTGGAAAATGGCTTTCTGATACCAAATCCTGGGCTGTTATCTATTTATCCTATACCGCCACACAGAACCAGACTGAGAGTCCCTGTAAGAAGACACCATAAAAGACAGTTCTCTTCCTGACTGGGAAATCAAGAGATTGACTTTCATTATTCCTATTAATAGGATGCTCTTGCTGGTTTTCATGTAAGAGACCGAACGATTACCCAACATTGTTTCATTTTTAGCAGCTGTCACAATTAATTCTGCAGAGCTCACAGCTACACTACCTGACAGTGCTTCCTCCCAGCCCTCTAAAGCAAACTCAACCCATTCCAGGGCACTTAAAACTTGTGCACAATCACCTCAAGGAACTGACTTATGCCAGGTAAAGGCTGACACTGTGTGCAAATCCAGGGCTTGTATAAGCCAACAGAGTTCACAATCCACTGGACGGAGTAGATGGATCCAGTGTTTGCACACAGTGTGCTTCTTGCATCTCTCTGAGTGCATTTTTGGAAGCCAGGCACTAAATATCCTATTTCTTTAGCAGAGTTGACATGTCCTAGAGAAGTCTCAGTCTTTTCTGATCTTCCATCTCTCCCCAGTGCTGACGGTGACTTCGCAGTCACCCACCTGACCAAGGCTCACCTCTTCTATGATGGGAGAATTAAATGGATGCCACCTGCTATATATAAGAGCTCCTGCAGCATCGATGTCACCTTCTTTCCCTTTGACCAGCAAAACTGCACCATGAAGTTTGGCTCCTGGACCTACGACAAAGCCAAGATAGACTTGGTGAGCATGCACAGTCATGTGGACCAGCTGGACTACTGGGAGAGTGGGGAATGGGTCATCATCAACGCCGTGGGCAATTACAACAGCAAGAAATATGAATGCTGCACAGAGATCTACCCTGATATAACTTACTCCTTCATTATCCGGAGGCTGCCGCTGTTCTACACCATCAATCTGATCATCCCCTGCCTGCTGATCTCCTGCCTGACTGTCCTGGTCTTCTACCTGCCCTCTGAGTGTGGAGAGAAGATAACCTTGTGCATCTCCGTGCTGCTGTCCCTGACTGTGTTTCTGCTGCTCATCACAGAGATCATCCCATCTACCTCCCTGGTCATCCCTCTGATTGGGGAGTATCTTCTCTTCACCATGATATTTGTTACCCTGTCTATCATCATCACTGTCTTTGTGCTCAATGTGCACCATCGCTCCCCACGTACTCACACGATGCCTGACTGGGTGAGGAGGGTCTTCCTTGACGTAGTCCCACGTATCCTTTTCATGAAACGCCCCTCCACAGTGAAAGACAATTGCAAGAAGCTCATTGAATCCATGCACAAAATAACCAACGCACCGAGGCTTTGGTCCGAGATCGACGTGGAACCCAACTTCACTACCTCATCTTCCCCCAGCCCCCAGAGTAATGAGCCTTCACCCACATCTTCCTTCTGTGCCCACCTTGAGGAGCCAGCCAAGCCTCAGCCTATCTGCAAGTCACCTTCTGGGCAGTACTCTGTGCTGCACCCGGAGCCTGTACAGGTGACCTGCTCATCTCCACAACCCTCATGCCACCCCCTGAGTGACACCCAGGCCACCTCTGTCTTGAAAGGCAGATCACTGAGTGTTCAGCAGATGTACAGTCCCAATAAAGCAGAGGAGGGGAATATCCGCTGCAGGTCTCGGAGCATCCAGTACTGCTACCTGCAGGAGGACTCTTCCCAGACCAATGGCCAATCCACTGGCTCTCCAGTGTCCCAGCGGTGCCACCTAAATGAAGAGCAGCCCCAGCACAAGCCCCCTCAGTGCAAGTGTAAGTGCAAAAAGGGGGAGGCAGCTGGCACACCAGCCCAAGGGAGCAAGATTCACGGCGCCAAAGAGCAACACCTCGTGCTGATGTCCCCAGCCCTGAAGCTGGCAGTGGAAGGGGTTCACTACATCGCAGATCACCTGCGAGCAGAGGATGCTGATTTCTCAGTAAGTATGCCAACTTAGCCTGCTCTCCTTTAGCAACCCAAAAATTATCTGCTAGGGAAGCCCCACCAAACCTTGAGGCTGTACAGAGCATGTAAGTGCTGATGTAGGCTCAGCCATCCCTGATATTGCGGCTTTTGGACTCACTGGCCACTGCAGACACAGCTGGAGATGTCCTTGGGGTCTTGGCAGGTATGAGGGCCAAGGGGGCAGCACAACCAGACTGTGCTCAGGGCTGCTCTGGGACAATGGATTTTCCAGCAGAAATAGGAATAAAGTTGTTGTTAGGTAGGGAGGAAGCAGGTAAGATTGTGAAAGAGACCCAAAACACAATCATCTGGTGAGAAGAGAGACTTATTCTTTACAGAGAAGCCTCTGACAGACAGGGAACTCACACTCTCTCTTTTTTATTAAGCATTGATTTTGACTATGGAGCTGAGGAAAGAGAATTCCCCAAACAGGTTGTGGATGTGGGAAGCACGTAGTAGCGTGGGGATATTGCAGGGTGTGATTCCTCATTAGTGGACTTCCACTGGAGCAGTTGGCTCTGTGCAGGGAGGTGGGTGGAGAGACAAATTCCACGCTTAGTCTGTGAGGGTAAATATGACTACAAATAGAGGAAGGAAATAGAGGCTGAAAGAATCTCTTTCAACGGAGATAGTGATGCACATAACAAATGCCACATCCTTTCACACCTCCTGTAGCTCTTTCCTGCAATAGTATGGATGCAGTGTGCTAGTAATGATGGCCATAACGAAGGAAGGCACAAGAAAACCTGAAATTAGTCATGTTATTAATGGAAAGTCTTATCTAGCTTTTTCTAGACAGATCCATAAGCAAAAGGTACTTCTTAGCTGTACCTACAATTTAAATTTCTCAAGATTTAGAATCGGTGCAAGTCATAGTGCTTTTATGCAAGACTTCCTGGGCACGAAGAGAGTCTTTTATTTGCACTTTTCGCAGCACTGAGCACTTAGAAGCTGCAACAAAATGTTGAATACTACTGTCCTCTTTGATACCATAGTTAAAGGCTTCTGTTCTTTAATGTATTTCACTTCACAACATCCCTTTGAGGAAATAACTGTTTATTCCTCATGTTGAGGAGTGACAGCCAAAATACAGAGATGAAGTGACCTGTTCAAGGTCACAGAACAAATCTGTGGCAGAGATGGGCTGTGAATCCTCATCTTTATTAGTTGACAGCCCAAAACTCTTTGCCAGGCTAGAGCACTTCACAAGCACATTAGGAGTGCAGGAATTAAACTCTGCTCTCTCCCTCTGGCAATAACCACAAGTAAACCCAGGGATGGCAGCTGAGTTTAACTCACTCTTTTTCCCATGGTGCAAATGAAAGAATATTACACCAATAATACTTCCCATTTCAACCTATTCTCTCTGCTGAGCTGGTTGGTATCATCAAGAACTGAGTCAATTAACATCTTGGGTTCCTTCCTTTTAATTCTTTAAAATGAAAACGGTCTTCAGAAGCCATGAATTTTCTTCTTATACCTTCTGCTACTCTTCCCTCTTGAAATTATTATCCTGAGGAAAAGCAATTTAGAGCACTAAACATCAAAAGCAGAAGAAAAGGAGCACTTTTGAGCCTTTGGTCTCTGACCCAACCTCCTGCCAGCCCAGCCTGTGAGCAAAGGCACCAAGAAATCATCCAGCAATGAGCTGTGGGCAGGTCTGTGGGCTCCTCTTGGGGAGTCTGGAGCACTGGTGTTCCTGAGGGTGACCTTTCACTGCTCTTGCACAACAGTTGTTGTTGGCACAGTAGGCAGAGCTTGGGTTTTCAGATCTGGGGGAATAATGCTGACCTCAGTCTGAGGCTATACTATTTTCTCTTTCTGGATCCAAGAGATATCAAGTGGGAAGGCACATTTTTTTTTCTCCAGGTGTAAATGAAAAAGAAGAGGGAAAAACAGTTTTCTGGAATTGAAATGTACTGTGAGGAGCAGAACTCATCGAATAAAATGAGAATTTATTGGGGAAAAAATCAGTACTCAGGAGTTTGCTTTCATCATAAAATCAAATTGTGGCATTTCTTCATGGAAGTCTTCCATAAATCTATCAGGAGGCATCTCTGATAAAACTGCTGAGATACAGCTTGCTGTCTCATGGGCAATATTTCCATAGACATGCACCTTCCCAGAACAAGAACAGAGCTTCTTTTGAAGTTTTTTTTCTAAAGCTCCATTGCCACAGGGGCAGTGCTTCTAAATTAAAAGTAAATAGCTCATTTAATTAAGTGCTTCAGCGAAGACAAAATGGGAAATGCAGGAGGCAGTTGTTTGTTACAAAAAGATATCTGCAAACAATACAGGCACAGTGGGACACTGGGGAAAACGCAAGGCGGAATTGTCCCGGCAAATGATGGAAATGCCATTAGAAATTAATTACAGGCTGAAAAGCAAAACAAGTTGGATGTCACACACGAGCCAAAATAACCAGACAGCAACAGCACCATCTGGGAAGCCTTGCTGTCCGTGGCTGTGTGCGTCTGTGGAATTCTGTAATATGAAGACTTTGAAGAGAGCTTAAAAATAAAATGGGAAAGAATAAAGCTGAAGGGGAGGGGACAGAGGATAATCTCACTGGTTTATTTTTAACAAAGTACAATAAAACCACCTGGGACTGCTCTAATCTGTGTTGCAGACTCCAGATCCTGGGGATCAGATGCCACCAAGTCACCTCAATCCTCCACTCAAATCCCGGGGCTCAGACCCGCGAGGAGCTGGACCAGGGAAGAGCTGCAGATTCCCTGACTTTTTGGAAATTTAAGGGTGGGGGAATCAGTTGTCCCTGATCCTTTTCTGAAAATAGTTTTGAGTGAGCTTCTTAAAAACTAATCAAAATGCAGCTCAGGAGTTGTGGTGGCAGATGTTGGCAGCTGCAGAGATGTCAGAGGGACGTCTGCGGATCCTGCCCCACGTGAGGTGCTGGACCACAGGGAAACACTGCAGTGCTGGCAGAGCACAAAACACAAAATCCAGATAATTTTTTTTTCTTCCTCCTCCTCCTTTTTTTTTCATTATCTCTCCATAATTTGCAATTTCACCCTCTGTACTCTCAGTCTGAAGCTGGATATTGATTTTACAAACTCATCTGATGCACTCCCAGCCATCATTTTCAAGATGGGCTGAGTATTTCTGCGTACACCATTACATTTGAAAGCAAATTTCAGTCAGTTTTTCAAGTTGTTCCTCTTCTCCCATTTCCCCCTTCTTTTCTCAAAGAGAAAATCATCTAGTTTCTTTTCTTTGCATGATCTAGCACTTTTACTAGCCTGAATATCCAAAAAAGCTTATTTTGCCAGAATGGGGCACTATTAACTCAATCCAGCTTTCCAGTTGGACTTCAGATGGTACATTTCAGATTTTCCTTACACATTGGTTATGTCATGAGACACTAAACACATACATACAATCATCCAGAGCTTACTTAGCTGCCCTTTTCAAGAGGAATTTTAAGCATCAGAGACTCACTCCAACACTCAGCAAGTGATGAACAGATCAGAAAATAGGTGCAGCAAAGGGGAGTTATTGACTGAGACCGTATCCTTGGGATGAGATCACTGCTTTTGGTTTCAATGGTCACTGTTTCTTTTACTCTAATTATAGATGGTTGTGCTGAGGGCTGTGCAATCATAAAATAACACGATTTTTCCCAAGAAGGTGACAAGACACAGGATGAACCTCTGTTTGTTTCCTCTACCTATTCAGTAATAAAGGCTGGCTTAACTTGGTGCTGGTTTTATAAGGAATAAATCTATCCATTGCATGAAAATATTTAACTGATTCTTACACTTTTGACAACGTTCAGGTGCTCCTGAAATTGAAAATGCTTTGTTCAGAGGAAATATGATTTGATCTCCAGTGCATGCCTCATTTCCCAGTTCACAAAGCTGTTTACTGAGCCAAGCAGCTCGGTAATGCCACTGTACCTGTGGAAGCATCATCTGCTGCAAATGGCATTTCACTGATCTTTGGATTGCTTCCTTCAACAAAGTGAATTTTTGGCAGCCTTGGCTTTTCTCTGCCTCCTTCTCCTTTCACCACACTCCTGACTTGCTGCACTCACAGCCACTGAAGAGGTTTGAGTGAGCTCCTGCTGAGATGTTTTCCCTGAAGAGCAAGGCAGCGTGCCAAATTTCAGCCCTCGGGTCTATTAATCACCAAATGGGAAATTGTAGGAAGTTATAATGGGTACAGTCATATCAAATAAAACTTTACCATCTGATCAGTCCTCTTCCTTGGAAAGAAATTATTAACAGCAATGTAATAAAAGAGGTTTTCATATGCATGTGGTTTCTTAATGAAACAGCCATTTACAATTTCTGCCTGATGGTATTAATAAGTACTAGACCTCTCCAGAGAGGAATTGCTGGAAAATCCTCCCACAGCAAGGCAAAAATGGAGAAAAACAAGGATGAGGAACACCACTGCTTTTATTTGCTGGTTCATTTTCACTGCTTACTCACCCAAAGCTTTAAATCCCTTTGCAGAAAGAGGTTGGCTTCATTAATCTGTAAGCAAATCTGTCTATGAGCATGGGGAAACAACTCATTTCTTACCCCTCACCCTCCCCATCTTGAATCTCAGCCTCATTTACACACCCAGTTACAGCTGTTGCTCATGGAAAATGGGATAGTGAGTGTGTAGAGGAGCTTAATTATCCATGGGTGTATGTCATCCCTGGGGATCTGTGAACAGGGTTTGTGATTGCATATGCACACCCACAGACCTTCTGGGAATCTGTCTCTCACATCAACAATTGATGGATTAATCTTTGCCATCTTATAGGACCACTAAATGTGAGACCTTTCCCTTCCTATTTCTGGAATTAAACAACAATATCCTTTTTTGGAACAAAGCACTCATAGTTTTCATAAATTTTGATCTCAAATAAATGTTAATAATCGGCCTTTCTGCATTCCCAGGTGAAGGAAGACTGGAAGTACGTTGCAATGGTCATTGACAGGATCTTCCTCTGGATGTTCATCATTGTGTGTTTGCTGGGAACTGTTGGCCTCTTCCTCCCACCGTGGCTGGCAGGAATGATCTAAATACAGGCCCAGGAGGAAGAAAGAATTATCCCACTCTATGGATTTTAGTTCACCCAGAAGGAGAGGAACAGAGAAACGGAGGAAGCCCTTTGAATAATTCACTGCGTGTCCACGCTTGAGTTGCTCCAGAGCTCTCGGGGAATACTTTCCGAGGTCGCGTCATTTTGCCAAGACATTTTCATCTTCTCCATCTAATCTAGGGGAAAAGTTCTTATTAAAGTCTGTCCATAGCATGGTGGCATTCATTGGCATATACTCAGCAATGTAAGAACACGAGCTTGTCCCTAAAGCAGCACATAAAGGGGCTTTGCATCCCCAAACCAGCCCCTGGCAATTAGCTCCAGTCGTCCTCAGAGGTCTCGGTGTGCCCTGCCTAGTGATTCTGCCCTGTCAATCTGAAGTGGTTCAGGGCTGTGTGTCCCTGTATGAGTCATTTTATAAATAAAGTTCTGGATTTGGGATACCTGTGGAGGATGTGGTCTGTGGTCAGCTGGTGGAAAGGCTGAAATACTTGCTTGGGACCGACAGTGATCATTAGCACAGCAGATGTAGTTTTTGTACTGACAGATTTTACTTTGGCCAATGCCCTTCAGAAGCCGTGGGGACCAGAGCTGAGTGAGGACCATGCAAATGGAGGGAGGATTTGGGGTTAAGACTGGGACCATGTTAGTAGCACTTTAGTGTACTTTCAGAGGAAATATCCTGGATCCAAGTTATGGCTATTGCAAAATAGTAAAGGGTCACCTTGAGCTGTAAAACCCTTGGCATAGGTGAGGAAGGTACTTTGACAAGAGGAAGCCTAACAGAAGCCCAGGATGATTTTAGGATAATAAGGAATTAGGGGGAACACCAAACAGGACACACAGTCAGGCTTGGGAATTCAGGATGACACTTTGTAGAAATTAAACATGGCCAGTTGTCTCAGCAGCTGTGCTCTTCCCAGCTCTACCCAAGCTAAACCAACCTTTTTGCACACCTTGTCCTTGCTTTGGGACCTACAACAAGAAGGCAGGGACAGGCAGCAGCAGCCAGAGAGAGAGGGATTCTAAAGCCCTGTCCTACTACAGGGTGACATTGGTGCTCCAAGGCACAGCTGAGCCAGAGGTGTGGGTGAAAGCCTGGAACACAGAGGGCAAGTGTGGGCTTCACCTGCCTTCTGCCTGTTCTCTGTGTGCAGGTGCAACTGCAGGAGACTGACCACACTGGAACAGGGTCAGGTGAAGTCAGAGCCAGGTGACACCCCAGGTGGAGTGTGTGCCACATCTAAGTGGGACATGAGGCTTGCCCGTGCCACATGGCTCAGTGAGCAGCAGAGAGCTGCCCAGGCTTGTGACAGCAATACTGGAACTGAAACAATATGGTTTAGAGACTTCTTTGAAATACAAGTTACTGCCCTCAGTCCGAACAGCACAGGCTAAAAATCAATGCAGTGATCAGCCTGTGTGGATTCATCTAAGAAGTTACAACTGACCTCCATGTTCACAGACTCAGCCAAGTGCTTAAAATCTGTTCGGCTCACAAAAAAAAACCGGAGTAGCTGAGGTTTGGGCCGGTTCCCGAAGAGCTGTGCTGGCACAGCACAGGGAGGGAGGGTGAGGGAGCCTGAGCTGCTGCTCCTTGTTGCTTGTTTTCAGAATAAAGAGAGCCTCAGTCTTTGGAGATGCTAATTTATCCCTTTTCACAGTCAGTGAGTTTGCTTATGGCAATGAAAGGAAAACAAACAGTCAAACATCTTCAAGGTCTAGTGCATAAATGTACCAGCACAGCTGCAGTCTGTGTGCAGGGCTGCGAGTGGAGGGGACAGCGGGGCTGCCTCACGGTCTGTGTGACAGGCACGCTGGGCTCACAGGGGCAGCCTGAGCCCTCTCCAGCACCTTTTCACATTTTGAGAGCACCACTAATCACCAAAGTAGAAGATTTGTGACCCTGGGCATTGCTGGGTCAGGGGCATCGTATCTCAGCAGTGCCCATGACAGATGTGCAGAGCTCCCGCTGCCTCCTCCTCCTCCTCCTCCTCCTCCTGAGCCCATGAGGATTGCTGGCAACCGAGCAGGTGGGAGGGTTGACTGTGCATGCACATTTTTAGCAATAAAACCACACTCATTTTCCAAGCTAGGATGGAGTCAGCAGCAGCTCTCTGCTCACATCTCCCAGCAAACACAGGCTTGGGCAGCACATGCCCAAAGCCAACCCACGGTGGGGACCCACAGAGGAGAGGGGAGCTGTACAGCAGGAGCTGCTGTTGGGCCCCTGAGAGCAGAAAGGAATGATTTGGAGGCGGCAGGAGAACTGATAAAAATTTAAGGACAGATTAAGAGCCGAATGTTTAAGGCGGCATATTGGGAAATTCAGTAGGGACAGGCATAGGCTGTACTTTGTTCACAGCAAAGGGCTCATCTCAAATCTTCACCTTTTCTGCTAAAAGGTATTGCCAGTGCACACGGTGTGAAGTGCAGTGTCTCAAGGGGAGCATGGCACTGTGACAGCAACAGAGAATTCCCTGGCAGAATGGCCCTGCCAGGCAGGAGGAGGAGGAGGAGGAGGAAAGGGCTCCATTAGCACATCAAAAGTATTGAGTGTGATTAGGAGTGCTAAGGATGTGGTTGTATCCCTGAAGAGTCAGTGCCACTTTGGGATCACAGAGTTTGGCAGGACAAGATGACAAGTGACAGCTGAAACCAGTTACAAAGGTGTTACTGGTGTTTGGGGAGAAGCTGGGGTAGATCTCTGGCATCCCCTGCCTTGCTAAAGTCAGAATATTTTTCCCACAGTGGTAGCTACCCTCCTTCTCATGTTGCATCAGTAGTTCCCCACTTTAAAGTTCAAATAAATTCTTCCTTCTGCTTCTGACGTGCTTCCTTGTGAATTCTAAAGGGAGAAATTAGGAATCAACACTTACCACTCTTTCTTAGACAAGTTATTCCTTCTTGGAGGTTGTTTAGGAGGATGCTATCCCTCCATAGGATTCAATGATCAGAAACTGGAATAAAACTGGGACATGAACCAGACTATAACTGTAGAATAATGAATAATTCTGCTATTCCTAACCCATGAAACACAAAGAGAGGTTTTTAGCATATGAAAGACTCCAGGAAAATGCATGCAGCCAGACTGTTAGCATATATAATGTTCCAATCTCAGAAATGATTCCAAGGACTTGACTGAACAAGCTGATGTCAGAAGAAGAGTGAGAAAGCAAGACTGGGATACAGCAGGAGCTCTAAAACTGTCTTGGAAGAGACTCAGAGCAAAGTAATGGGTTTTCAGGCTCCAGGAGTACAAAACTAAGCTCAGAGACCCCAAAGGCACCACAAACAGCAGATATAGGTGTTGATCTTTTCTGTTTTACTTGAGCAGGAGATGTTGTATCCTCAGCATGGTGATTCCTGCTTTCCCTCCAGTACAGTTCTTTTGGGCATGAATGGAAGAAAACTGACTGTAATAACCTCAGTTACCACCATTGCTCTCTTTTTCCCCACATCCCCTTTCTTCTGATTCCCTAATGCTCACTTTGTCTGGATCATCTTCCCAGCCATAGAGGATGCAGGGTATTTTATCTGCAGCTCGATGGCAGGATGATCTTGTAATCCCCTTTTCCCCAGCATTTTCAGGACTGTTCTCTCTCTCATTCTCCAAGTAGCTAATCCACATAGTTTACATCACCTCCCTTTTGGATAAGTTTCTCTAGACTTTTTGCAAGAAATTGTACTCAAGGAAATCCACTGGTGCAGGGACAGACAGGCAGAAAGATGCGGGTGTGAGATGCAAGATTTACATATATAGTACTAAGAAAATCCCCCCATAACAGCCCCACCTGGCTCTCCCCCACTGCAGTGAGGTCCATTTATGAGATCTTTCATTCCTATCCAGGATGTATTTTTGTTTCCAGCCCTTTAAACCTGGCCCAGTCCAGCTGTTGAGCCCTGGAGAAAGACTTTGCTGCTTGTTAACAGTGTTGCTGGTTACTCCTCTGTGCTTGTTGTATCTTACTTCTGAGACTGATTTAATACCTTAAAGCAATGCTTTTAGCAAAAATATCTGTCACTGAAAGGCCACTGCCAAAAATTCAGCTGCACCAGCTGGGTCAAACTCTGCAGCAGGAATAAAAATCTAAATTTATTGGAATTAAAAAACTGGAGGATAGAAGGTTTAAAGAAAATGGAGAAATGATGTCACACTACAAATGGTATAAAAAAGAAAGTCTCTATGGCACAGATTACTTCAGGGCACTAATAAAAATGAGCAAATCAGTAGAAAGGATTTTAATAAGGACCAAAGAGAAGGCAGGGAAGTGAGGATTGACTTGCAAAGGAAAAAAAATAGTCTGAACGTGTGGGTTTTCACAAGGATATGTTAAATTTTTATAATTGAGAGCAAAGTCCCCACTAAGGAAAGACCTGCAAGAGAATTCTTTAAACTGCATTGCTAATGCATTACACTGCTCTGAACTACAGTTTGCATTAAAAATTATAAACTGGGAGGGAAAAGTACAAAGCATGTAAAAGAACAGCACAAAGGGGAAAACAACAGGTTGTGTTCAGCAAAGAACAGAGGGTATTGATGTTTGCAAAGGGCTGGTTTCTGTACTCACTGACAGGAGGAAACTGCAATTTGGGCTGGGGAGGGTCTCTTGAGCCTCCCTGTATCTTCACCTTTAGGGCTGCTGTGTTTCTCCAGTTGCTTAAATAATTTCTTTTTGGATTAGGACACTCCCAGCACCCAAAGTCTCCCAGCAGAAAGGCCCCTTGGCTCAAGGAATTGGGTTACAAAGCACTGGCACAGGCTCTGTGATATTACATGGGCTAAATAGCCGTGATTTCAAGTAAATAAAACCACTCATGGGACAAAGTTTAGGAAGATAAATGGACAAGTTGTTTGTTCAGGTTGTCTGTCTCCTAATCAATAGCCCTTCTGGGACCCGATTTTGTTAAAGTCTGACCCTTCCTCTTGTATCTGAAATAATAAGACAAAAGCAAATGTCACTTGAAATTCCAACAAATAGATTTCATCCCAAGGCAGGCAGTGACGGGGTGTGAGGAACTTTCAAAAGCAGTTGATAAAGAAACATAAAGGAGCTCTGTCTCAATCACCTGCAGTTACTACACTTGAACAGCCAGAGCAGCAAGTCCAGAACTGGGAATTTGGCTGCACTAGTTTAGGACAGAAAGGAAGCAGCATCACCTGCAAATGCAGATGTTCCTCATTGAACTGCTCACCTTCCCCAGTTTGTGAGCATTCCATGGGAACAATTTTCAGTTCTGCTGTGCAAGTACCTCTTTTACCTCCTTACCTTTCCTTTCATCTGCCAGTTATCACAGCTGCAGGGGTTTATATCCAGTGCTAAATGCAGAACCATTCCAAATCAACTTCATGCAGGTTTGGGTTGCTTTTTTTTTCTTTGATTTAGTTGTTTTTATTTTCCCCCAGAGAATAGTGAAAACACAGTTCCAAAGCTTTTTGACCTGTATAAAGAAACACCTGCAACTCCACAGCACCTATTCAGGGTGTCCCAGTGAATGTGTCTCTTCAAACACTGTGTTCCCATTTGTGCTGGAGCCTTCAGCTCCTCTGACCTCTCCTTTTTCTTCTGCCTGGAGCTTTGTCTGCAACAACACTTTATCTGAGCTACAAAGATTTCTATTTTATATGTCAAGGCAACTCTAGAAAGCTCCATAGTGACCAGAAATGTTACTTCTATGAGAGTGCATACTTCTATGCAGGAATTTGCACGATGCTCCATTTTTTTACCTCTTGACAACTTTGAAAAATATGTATTGATAATTTTTGTGTCATCCTGCTTTAGCAAAAAAAAAAAATTGAAATATTTTGTTGCTCTAGGTTTAAATCAGAGCTCAGGAAGGATTGTTTCTGAAGCAGGGGCAGAGTACAAGCAGTGATCAAGCAGAGCCTGAAGTAGTGATTGCAAAAGGAGGTACATTTTTATCAGTATCTGCATGGTTTGTTGTAGACATATGTCAGATGATGGCGAGGAAAGGGGATGTAACACAACAATTACCTCCATATCATATGGGTAAAAGCCAGACTCGGAGCTGTTCAATATTCTAGCTGATAACATGTAAAGTAGCTACTCAGACTGCAGGAGGGAGAGATGGAAAAGGCAGTAGGTTAATCTCCAGCTCCTCTCAGCACACTGCTGTGCTGTGACTCATATAAGGCTTTGCTTGAGTTACCAAGCCCCAGTGAAGGAGGCTGGACAGTGGAGGGGTTTGTCACACCACGGGAAGTTCTGCAATATTTGTGTCCATAACACCCCTGTAAAGAAGCCACCAACATTCTGCCAGAAGCAGAAATAGGCAACATGGTGCTAGAGTTTATTACCTTGTCAACCAACAGAAAATTCAGCTTTTCTCCAGTGGATTGGCATCTTTGGGATGAGGTGCTGTTTTTCTGTGTGCGGGGGACCCAGAATAAAAATTGACAAAAAAAGTGCAGACAAACGGGCAAAAATTATCTGTTATTTCTGAGCATTTAAATACAGTATTTGTTTTTTCTACAAGTCTGTCAGCCTGCATCTCCAGCTGTGCCTTTGTCTTGCTGTGGGACATGAAGTTTGAACACTGCAGGGATCCAGTGCTGAGAACCAGACAGAGGGCTCACCCAAACACAGGCTGGTTTGGTGGCTGTAGTGTTTGATTGACATGTCCATATAGAAATGATGAGGCATTAAAAAAACATAAACAACACATTTGGTATTCAGGTTGCTGCTTCTTTTGGAGTGCATGGAGTTTTCAGCCAGAGATTTCCAGGGAAAAGCAACGTCTTCATCTGCCTCCGCACCAGCCGTCAGGGGACGAAATCTGTGTGTGGAAAGGATGAGGCCACTGAGCAAATGAATAAATAAGTGTCAAGGTCTGAGAAGGAATGGCATAGAAATAATCCTCTTCCCTTGTAAATCTTTTGTTCCGTGCCAGTGAATTTCTTCATTGCCCAGGTCTTTGCAGCACTGAGCCCCCGTGAAATGTGTGTGTAGGAAGTGAGTTATTGTTCCTCTCTATCCACCATGGAAACATTGCTGGGGACATTAAGAGCTGAGGATACCCCCATGATCACTCCACCTGCTCGACTACTGATGCAGTTATGTGTTAATCCATGAAGGATGGCTGAGGAGCAGTCAATGGAACTGCCTTTTATCCGTATGGGTTGCACTGAATCACCCCCATTGCTTTGCAGAGGAGGCTCTTGCAGGATTGGTGGTGCCTGAAGGGTGAGCAAAGGTCTCTGCCTGGCTTAAGAGAAGTAACCAGAGACCAGCCAGAAAATGATAACTTTTGTACTGAGATAGTCAGGACTTACCTCTTCTACCTGCCCCATAACATCCAGAGATATCACAGCCCCCTGGATGTCCAGGCTGCCCGGGCTGTCCTCTGGCACCAGGAAAACCTGGAGGACCAGCATTCCCAGGGTAACCCTTCGGACCTGGTTTCCCCAGCACAACTTCTCCTGGTGGGCCTGAAGAAGGAGAAGCACTGTTAGCTGTAGCACATCTACTTTAGCTGCTTCAATGTAATACCTCTTCTGTATTTTCCTCCATCCTACATGGCAGATAATTTTCTGAGTGTTGCTTCCTCATTTTGGTGGACAAATAGGATCTGCCAGTTGGAAAACCTGTTCTGTAGGGCTTATTCTTGACCTTAAGGGTGCCCAGCTTGGCTGAAAAAGGGTCCTGGTTATGAGAATCCAAAATCCACTGCATGCCAATGCAGAAAATCACCTTAACCCCATGATCCATCCCAGAGTAACTGTTTTTTTGTGTCTTTACATCTCAATTATAAAAATTTAAAAGAATAACAATATGTTTGACCACACTCTCTTGATAGTGCCTGGTTTGTTATGTCAGTGGCAAAGCTCCTGCTGATTCCAAGTAACAGGGATCAGGATGAAGGAGTACACCAAATCCTAACAGATCACTCACAAACCCTTATGTGTCACGAGCTGAATTTTCAGAGTTTCTATCCCCAGAGCATTTGGTCCTGCATGCAAAAAGGCAGCAAAACTAAAACTCTCCGGATATATCTCTGGTCCTTAAAGTACATCATCACCCAGAAATTGGTACCACAGGGAAGAAGCTGCCTGGAATAATCTCTTGTGTCTTAGCAGAGAGGAACCATTCAGGATGCTTCCAACAGTGCTGTGGGGGGAAGGCCAGTCCACCCCACCACAGTGGTCCTACAGCTGGGTAATGCTTTGAATCTGAGAGTTGGTGGGCATCAGATGGCCCTGCTGGGTCAATGCAAAGAGTTTATATTCACTCTACCTGTTCTGCCTCTGGGTCCTTGGCTCCCCTCCTCACTGGTTCCAGACATTCCTTTTTCTCCTTTGGGCCCTGGGGCACCTAATCACAAATAAGAGATAAATGTTGCTTCACTGCATTTCAAATTTCACCCTGAATTGGTGCTCCTGCAGTCTACCCACATGTTGGAGTCACAGCCCTTGGCAACACTGAGAAACATCCATTTCCTTTAATTCAGTCTGGGCACCTACTCTCTTGCTGTGACCAAAAGGGCATTGATTTCTTTGATCCAATTAGCATTGATTTGCAGCCTGATATGGGTGGAAATGAACTTTTTTCACAGAGAAATTCACAGTGATAATGTTAGTGCACCAGCCTGAGGGTGAGATCCACCTCTGTGCTCTTCACATTGAGCAGACAAATCACAAAGCTGAACTGTCTCTTCAACCAGGTGTTGGTTAGTCAGGATTACTGCTTTTGTGTTAAATTAGTCACAAAACCAGTACATCTCAGAGAAACAGGTGCATTTTTAGAAAATACAATTTTTGCTTGTTTTAAGATGAAAATATTTTGAGCAGCCACGTCCTCAAGATGGATTTAAAGTGAGATTCATCTTCTCCCATCTCCAGCTCGACAGGCTGGAAACATCTGCAGGTTGATACTCCCTTTTCTCTGAAGTGACATTTTGATAAGCTTTGCAGATACCAGATAAGGCTGACTAGTGCAGGAGTAAGGAGCTAAACAGCACATTTCTAGTTCCTCAGAGGTGTTAGGACACTGCTGAAACCAATGTTTTTCATTTTATTTTGACAGATAATTACTTGAGCCACTGCCAAACATTGTCTGTGAATCCAAGCAAAACATCTTTCCACCATTCACTCATTCCTGTGCAATAACTGATGCCACATCTGAGATTACATTAATCTATTTCTTTTGTCATGTGTGAGTCTTTCATTGTTGAAACTACTGCTCCAGAAACCCACTTCCACTTTCAATATTGCTTCAGTTGCCTCATGCCTCAAGTCAGTGTTTTCCAACACTCCTCATTTCTGTCCAAAGGTGATCTGTTCCACCACCATATGCTCACCCAAAGGGCTGTTTCTTTTGCCTTTCTGTAGAGAGAGCCTCCTGCCCTCTAAAATTAAACTCTCCACACCCCAAAACCTACACTGGCCTTCCTCTCAATGCAAAGCTTGAAGAAACAATGGGTTGCATCTGGTTTCTGCCTACTCTTTGAGAGGGGGTGTCTCTTCCTAGAATTGAGAACTCCAAAAGGAAAACAGCAATGAGATGAGATAATATCATGGATTATCTTTACAGTACTGCTTGAGGCACTGAAATGTTTAGTTAAAGTAGCAAAGATACAGTAAAAAATGTTTACAAAGGCTTCTGTCCGTACCTCTCTCTCCTGGATACCCATCTTTGCCCGGCCGTCCAGGGATGCCGTTTTCTCCTCTTTCTCCATTGCTCCCAGGGGGACCTGGAGGACCTGGTGGTCCTGGTTCTCCTGGTTTTAACCTTTCTTCCCACATGGGAACTGGCTTCCTTGCGTGTTCATGAATGAATGAATCAAATTTCAACACATGAGCTGAGAAAGTAAGACAGAAAATTAACATTTCCTTGGCTGGGAAATTCAGAAGAGAGATAAAAATCAGAAGATGTTGTCTAAAAAGGTACTTAAAATGATCAGCTAGTGCTAAATAGCTGTCAGTCCAAACTGAGAAAGCCAGAAGATGAAGATGGGCAGCTGAGTCATGACTTTGCTGCCTGACCTTGGTCAAACCTTTATTTCTCTTCGTGCATCACAGCACAGGAGCTTTATAAAAAAAGCATCGTCTCAAGAGGAATCAGCACATATCACCAAAAGAATTACATCTTTCAAATTAGTTTCAAGCTTTCCCATTTAAGAAATAAAGAAGCCTCTGCAAAATACCAAAGGATTTTGCAAAGAAATATTTCACAGGTCTCTGTGCCAGTGCCACCCAATAAAGCAGCACTTAGAGCCTGCAATGGGACATTTGTTATGCTCAGTGCTCAGCACAGCAGAGGATGGAGGAGCTCCTGGGGTCACTTACAGCTTCATGCTGTCTCTCCTCTGATTTTTTCACTACTGGAGAGTCATAAAACCACAGAATGTCAGAATGGTTTGACTTGGAAGGGACCTTAAAGATCATCTTGTGCAACCCCCCTGCTATGGGCAGGGACACCTTCCACTAGACCAGGTTGCTCCAAGCCCTGTCAAACCCAGCCTTGAACACTTGCAGGGATGGGGAGTCCACAACCTCTCTGAGAAACCTGTGTCAGGGCCTCACCACCTTCACAGAGAAAAATTTCTTTCTTATATCTAAAATAAATCCGCTCTCTTGCAGCTTAAAATCATTCCCCTGTGCCCTGTCACTACAGGAACACACTCAGGAGCTGGGCTGGTTATACTCACTCTGAATCATCCGCTCACAAGCCTGGCTAACGAGCTGGTAAATTGTGGCCAAGGACTGTGGTTCCCCCTGAAATGAAGCATTTTTTTTTAAATTAAGAAAAAAAGGGAAGCATTAATATCTTCTATAAAGGATCGATATCATAATGCATGATAGCTTTCTGCCCATTCATTTCCTCAGCTTGAGTTTCAGAGATATTAATTACTGTGAAATGCGGCTCTATTTATTTATCACAAAGCTCTGAAACCAGAAAATTGAAATTGGAAACATCAATAATCGCTTTTCTCCTGCACATCAAAAAGCCCAGACCGAATCTAAATAATTACTGAAGCTACCAAAAAAGGGAGAGCAAATTTCACCCTCAAATTTTATCGAAAAAGATGCTAAGTCTATAACTCAGTGTTTTGTGATATGTAAAACATTTAGTATGATCAGATATTACAACATCCTATCTTTGACTCAATCTTTTATGAATATTGATTCTTACTGTTACTGTATTCTGAATAAATCATATGTGAGGGGTCCTCTAGAAAGTTGGAGTAAAGTAGGGAAAAGTGATAAAAAAGTGATTAAAAAAAATGCTTAAAAATAAACACTGGCTCTGTGAAAATTCATGCCTAATGCACTGTGTACTTCCAGAAACATCTATAAAACATACATGTCTGGCTGGATTACAGTGCAGAATACCCAGACTTTAAAATCTGCTCTGCACAACAACCAAGGGAGGGGAAAATGGAAAGTTCCACTGGAAAAGAAAAAAAACAAAAACAAAGAAAGTATAGAAAAGGAAAAGCTGGTGGGATTGGACGGAGAATGCTTTTAAAAATTATAATACTGTGGCATTAACTTGAGACAAAAGCACCTCAGCCCCTTCTGAAGCCTAATTTGCATAAGCCAGTCTTGGCAATGAACCTCAGACTCCTAGAAAGTCATGGGGTTTTTATTTAACCAAAAGTCAGGATGAGAAAAACTTTGTTTCCCAACAAAACAACCTTCCAAGGCAGTGTGGATGTCCTGACCTCCAAGGTTCTGTGCTGGGGCACAGCTGACAATTACTACAAATGAGTCCTCTCATGCAATGCATTAAAACAGAACAATTCAGTGAAGCCAAGCGGGTTTGTTCTTTCCTTTTCAGCAAGGAATGGATTTTTCTGTTGACATTTCTGCTTCATTACTACAAATGATACTAAGGAGCTCCTGACTGCTGTGGGATTATTTATATCTCACCAGCACAGCCCATGCAGGTGAATGAGAAGGCAATAAGCAAAAGGTACATGAAGTTATTCAGCACTAGAGGTTTGGCTCATACTTTTAAGCAAAGGTTGCAAATCAGGTTACCACATCCACTCTTTTGAGTGTAGGGTACAGTGACAGTGTTACCTGGCACCAGAAAAACTCACTTTCTCTCCTCTTTCTCCTTTTGGACCTGGCAGCCCCTATAGGGGAAAAAAAATAAGATAAGGAAGTCTAGGGAAAGAGCAGAAAAAAATCCAAAACTAAATAAATGGGGATAGGAGTTACATCAGTGGGACATGGAGCACAAAGTTTGTTTCTCACAGTCTTGTTGTTTGTTTGACCTCATGACAGTGACTGAAAGAGCTTCAAGTCCATAAGAACATTTTGTTTTCCTTTTAAAGAAAAATAAGCAGTAACTGGAGCAGTGGCATAAGCACCAACAACAGGGACACAGAAATTTCTCAGATGCAATCTTAGAATAGATTTCCCAACAGGGAAGGTGGTTTTATCATCTGAGAAAAAGAAATACCTGTGACATCTTGATCTGTGGCTGCACCTACAAGCCCAACACTGGCTATGCCAGCTCAGGACAGACTCCTTTGCTTTATTCTAGAATCTTACATGAGAAATTCATTTGGCTGTTGGATTTTGTGTAGCCTGTGAATCTACAGAGGGCAAAGGGAGGTAGGATTTGTCGAATGCTTTATCAACAATTTAGTAGCCTTGGCTTTGTGTGTCCAGACACCTGCTTAAGAAGGATGAGAGTGAATTCAAACTATTCTTTAGACCCTGAGGGAGAGCTGCTGTGGGAAAAGCTCATTTCCACTCAGGTATTCCATGTCTTGGCCTTCTTCGAGACCCAAAGCAGAAACTTACTGTTGGCCCAACGTCACCCGGAGGTCCCTTCTCACCGCTGCTGCCTCGGGTGCCTGTCGCTCCTTGGAAACCCTGCAGAGAGTACAGATTAAAAATCCAGTTATTTCCTTTTTTTCTTTTTCTACTCAAGGAGCTCCAGGGGCACCAGCAGTAAGAGCTTAGAGGACTCTAGCAAGGGCACTGCAGCCTTAAGTTTCCTGTCAGTACCTCACCCAGCCATGAGCCCAATGTTAAGAGGATATTTTGTGTGAGTCATGCTCACATCATTTCCTATTACTGTCTCAATTATGGCCAAGCCAGCAAAGCTGAGTTTTACCAACAAACTGCAATGTAGTTTATACCCTACAGGCTTTAGATCCTTCATTATATATTCAGATTTAGACATAGCCTAGAGCACAACTCTTTTCTTCAGTCTCCCAATACTATGTGGTTGTTTTCTTTTTCCTTTAAGACCTATGTTGGCCTCTAATACTTTTCAACAGTAACAGCAGCTTAGAGAGTGGGAAGTGCCCTCTGTGGTCATCTCCCCTTTATCAAGTTTCTGTGTCATTTGGAGACTTAAAGGGAAGAAAAAAAATAAGCCAAAACCAACTAGTAAAAATATATTGTTTTATAATTCTCCAGCTATTACATTTAAACTCAGTAGAGATTAACAACTGTTCTGAACAGTGAACATAAAAGAAGTCTTCAGGGCACCAGAACAACTTTCAGAGCCTCCTCTGAAGGCTACAGTGCTTTCCTTGTATTCAGAAAGCTGAGGTTTAACCCTGCCAGCTTCCCAGGATGAGCAAGTCAAAGTTATGAGCTGAATTCAACCTTAGCTCCCATAAATAACTTAGCACAACTGCTGCCAAATTCCTTGTAACTGAGCAGTGAGACTCAGCTGTGAGAATCAGTAACTTATCAGGTCCACCATCCATCAACTAAACCCAAATTTGGTTCAGTTTCCCATGTAAAATGAAGTGTACCTGTGGTGCCTTCAAATTAGCAGATGTAAATCAATAGATCTTAAGGTTCTGCTACGCTGGGCACAGCAGGGTGCAATACACTTCCCTACATCCAGCCCTGGCAGCAGGTATTGGCAATGGTGTGAGGAGTAAACCTTTCACACCTGCCTCCATCCTCCAGCTCCTGCTGATTTCAGTCTAAGAAGCCAAATTACCTCAAACTCAACCAACAGTTGGAAAACAGGGGCACCAGGAAAGCCAAAATAGCAAAACAAGCATCTCATTGCTGGGATAAAGCTTCCTCAGGACTTGCCAGAAGAAGCCAAGGTTTTTCTTCTTACACAGAGAGTGGCAGGGGAAGTTGTCACCTGCCCAATGTGCCAGATATTCCCATGGTGCCCCAAGAAGGGTTTTTGCCCTGATACTTCCAGGTGAAACCCTGAGATTCTGCTGAGGAAGAGATTCTGGCATGGATCACTCTTCATGAGTACTCACCCTTGGTCCAGGAGGTCCTGGAGGCCCAGCTGTGCCTTCTAGTCCCCTCACCCCCTGCAAAGCCAAATCCAGTCATTTGCTAATGAAAGAATTCTATCAGACCTCATAAGCAGTGAGATGGTTTTCCCATGTGCTGCTTTTCCCATGTGCTGCTTTCAACAGGAACTTGCTAAGAATGGCTAAAAAATGCATCTACCAAACAGCAAGAAAGGTGGCACCTGCTCAAATTTGGCCAAACCTGAGATGACCCCGTTTTTTGACCCAATCCCTCTGGCTTTGTGAAAAGCCTGTTCACTTCTGCACTGAGTGCATTGGGAGAACTGGATGTTTTGGTACGCTCACAGCAGATTTTTAGGCACCCGTGCATGAAAACTCAGAGGTGAGGTGTTTTACCTTTGCACCTTGAAGTCCATCCCTGCCTGGAGCTCCCTGCACACCAGGAATGCCCTGTGAATCAGAATTGCTGGATAAAGTTGGCATCTGATTATCATTGCCCTAATTCATTTTGTGACAGTGGACAGAAGAAAAAGATGGAAAAAGAAACAGTTGTTCTTTAAACAGAGCAAGGACTGTTATCCCAGCTTTAATTCCATTATATCTAGCTTCCAGATAGGCCTGTCTTTCTTACCCCAACTGACTCAGTTTCCCTTGGGAAAGGCAGTTCCCAAGCAGACAACAGCAACAGCTCAATGGCTTTTCAGTCTTGTTTAAAATAGTTACTGGGACAAAAGGGCAAATCTTTGGGACAAGTAGAAGAAATGGTGTCTTTCATTACCTGCATGCCAGGACTTCCAGTGTCTCCTTTCTCTCCTTTAATTCCTGGTGGTCCCTTGGATTAAAACAGAAGCATTCAGTTAGGCACATGGCAGCACCTTTTAAGGCAAACAGCATCCTGCTGCTCCACATCCACATCCCAGGTTGCTCCTGCTCCCTGCAGTGTTCCAGGGTAATTTGCAGCCACAGCATGTGCATGGGGATTCTGCCATCCCAGACATGCCTGCAGAAGCTACTCCCCGCCAAGCAATGATGATCATTGGAAAGGAAAGTGCCTGAATATTCATAGAATATCCTGAGTTGGAAGGGACCCCACTGGGCTGTTTTCAATAAAAGCCCATTAGTGAGAATCTGGACAAAAGCAGGCTTTGGCCAGAATGAGCAAGTGCAGGGCCTCATCAGCACAAAAAATATTGATTGTCATCTCTCCCTGGTGCAGCTGTTCAGCTGCTGGTAAGGATGATGTAAATACACAGATCACAGCATTGAGACACCCATTTCTGAGACGTGTTCTCATTGCAGAGAGCAAGTAACAAAAAAAGGCAGTGGAAGAGATCACCTACCACAGGACCCTGAACTGTGATTCCTTGGGAACCTGGAGAGCCTTGCTGGCCACTGGGACCTGCTGGTCCTACTTGTCCAGGTGGGCCTGGTTCACCCTAAAACCAAAGACAAGAAAATATTAATAAGGAAAGGAAGTGTTTAGTGTCTGCTCTCCTCATGGGTCGCACTGCAGATCTGGTTCAGCATGAACCATCCACAGGATTCAAGATAAAGTTGGGACAGTGAGGGGATCTCTAGTAACATCAGCTGCCTTTGCCTTTTAGGTCTATGGTTTTGGTTCCTCTGTCATGGGAGCAGAGAGCAAAGCTGCAGAGGGTGCTTTGCAGAACATAATTCACCTTCCCAAGCAGCAGGTCATTCCTGTTATTCAAGATGGTCTGAGAACAAAGGGAAATGTTCCTTAACCCATGGCTGAGATCTGCATCCATTCTCATTCCTTCCCCAGAATCATTCCCCTCTAACCATGCTGCTTTCCCAGAGGTCATCCCAAAGAAGGTGACCAGTGGGCTGCTCTGGCTCTGCCCTGTGTTGATCCATGGAGCCATGAACACTATCACCAGGGTTTGCTGCTATCCCCAAGGTGTGGGAATTGAGACCCAGCCATTCCTCAGGGCTCCTCCTGAGGGCTCTGTGTGGTTCTTGCTCTGCCTCTGCCCCAGAGCAGTACCAGCCTGTCTGGTCCAGAGGCTTGGCACCCAGAACAAGCACAGCACAAAGAGTGACCATTTTCCAGCACGGCTGCTCTAAGAGGACAATGCTGACCACGTACATTGCCTTAATTCAGCACAATTGGGCTCATCATCTCTATTTCCAAAGCCCAACTGAGCATTTAATTCATAATAAGTGATCCCATCCTTCACAATGCATCATTAAGGCTCTGTTTGGGCTCAGCTTGGTGCAGTGAGACAGTCCCCAGCCCAAGGAGTCCAGCTCAGACCAGGACTGAACACACCCAGCTGCACTAACAGAGGGTCTGCACTCCCGCTCCCACACAGCCCAAAGCAAACAAAGCCAGAAGTAGTGCTGAGTGTCAGGACTCACCTTGGGTCCTGGCTCCCCCTGCTCCCCCTGAGGTCCTCTCCTCCCAGGGCTGCCCTGCCAGTGGGACACAAAGAACATCATCATATTTATTGCACTGCAGGCAGGAGCCTGGGGGACAGAACTTCGTGTACTTTGCTGCGCACAGTGAAAGGTGTTTCCTTCCCCACAGAGGCCACAGCAAATATGGACAAGCAGAAAATTAATCAAGTCATCCAGGAAATGTGGAAAAGGAAAGAAGAAAGGAACAGCACAGCCCCTTGGTGACCAGCAGCGGGAACTCTGCGCTCACCCCCAGCAGGGAGAGATGGAGTTTCAAACTTTCCAACCTCCCTCCAATTCCCCCAGCAAATCCATCCTGGGACACCATCACATATGGACATGGGGACACACTTGGGAAGAAAAAGGAGTGCTCATACCTACAGCCCTTTGGGACTCTGTTGGGTTTTATACTGTCACCCCCAGAACAGAGACACGTGCTGAGATCAGGGACAGCAACCAGCTCTGGGAGACCTGGCTCAGCTCTGCCTAACTGCTGTGTGGGGAGAAGAAACAATCCTTCTGGTGTGAACTAATATTGTGTGAATTTTTGACATCTGAATCTGAAAGTTGCTATCCTTGAGTCCAAAAAAACACTGGATTTGTTTGAATTGAGAAACACCTTTGGGAAAGGTGCTTTCAGAAGTGCCCAGAAAGTCATTTCACAAGTCAGCTGGATCTGGTCAAAACCCCTCATTATGGCAGCAGTGAATACAAGGTGGGACCTAGTCTTGCTAACTGGAGTTTTAAAAATAGCAATGAGTGCTGTTGTAACTGCAGCAAATTACCAAGGGTTTAGTAGTGTGAGGATAAGGTTATGTGTCAAAACCCGATTTCCTCTAATGCTTTAAAGAGTCTTGCTCTTTAAGGAGTTGTCAGTGGAGATGCTTAAACCACAGGGCAATGCAAGTGGTAATTACACACTTAGGATATTGGAGCAAACTGTGACAGTGGAGTGTGCTGTTAATTAAACTTCCACCGGAATGAGCAAGTAATTACTCTGCAATGAGAAGCTGTTCCTTGCATGGAACTGAACTCACAGCTAAACCACAGGGCAATGCAGGAGGTGATCTGAGACCTTTTCACTTGAGAAAGGAGGCAAATGCTTTTTTTAATGGTTATTTTCCAGGAGAAAAGCACTTGGAGTGGTTGAACTGAGGTGCTCTGGACAGACTGTCAGGTTTCCACTGCTTTGTGCAAATAAAATGTTTTCCCCCCGAACTTTCAAAATGCAAATTTTTTTATAACCGCTTCCTAGTGTTTAACTGGAATATTTTCTCCTGCGATTTAAGCCCATGGTGACTTTCCTGCATCCATAATGGATAGGGTAGAATATTGTATTTTTCCTGAGCATATTACATATGTAATGACTGCTTTCTCTTCCCCCTCATCTCCTCAGGGTTTTCTCACAAGAGACATTCACTGAAAAGAAAGAGACCTGTGGGGACAGACAGGATTGCAAAGTCTCCCCTTTCTCTTTACACTGCCCACCCACACAGACACTTAAACAGTCCGATTTAACACACTATCCATATAGGAAGGTTTTGTGGTGGGTTGGTGTTTTTTTTTAAATTTAGAGAGTTTCAGAGCCTACAATCCATGAAATCTCTGCAGAAACTGAGGGTGACCTGTCCTCCTCTCCTAAGAGGATTAACGTGGTACCAGGAACTGCTCAGCCTGTTCCCAGCTGCAGCTGTTGCATTGCCAGCTCACCATCTCCCTGTTTCATCAGCATCTGAAATCTGAAGGGCAGCTCTCAGACTTGCCCTGGCATAAATAGGACCTCAAAGCTCCCCGAGATAGGAGGAGAGGAAGTGGCCTCAAGTTGCACCAAGAGAGGTTTGGATTAGGTATGAGGGTAAATTTCTTCGCCAAAATGGTTTTCAAGCACTGAACAGGCTGTTCAGGGCAGGGATAAAGTCACCATCCCTGCTGGGATTTAAAACATGTGTACACGGGGCACTTGGGAACATGGTTTAGTGGGCTTGGCAGTGGTGGGTTAATGAGTGGATTCAATGATCTTAAGGATCTTTTCCAACCTGATCGATCCTGTGACTCTAAAGCCTCATGGAGCCCCAGGAGCACTTCCCTCATGCCCATAATGCCCAAAAAGCATGAAGCAACAGCAGCCCTTGTAATATTCTGTGTGGAAGGGTGAACTCACAGGAGGTCCTGGAGGTCCTGGCAAGCCTGGACGGCCAGAAGTACAAGAGCAGGCGGGAGCCAAGGTAGGACAGGTCTCCTCATCCCTCTGAAATGGAATCAAACCAAAGGGTCATGAGCAGCTGCATAGCAAGAGCAGGGGGGATCACAAGTACCACATTCAGGGTTTCAAAATTCAGTCTTTCAGTTAAAGAAAAGCAGAATTTTTTTTTCTACTCCACTGAGATTTTTGTGAGCAATCAAGTGCTTTATTTTTCTGTCAAATAACAAGTTAAGACAAAAAAAACCCCAATGAACCATCCCCGCCTGTAATGTGCAAAACACATACTGGAAGATAATTTTTCTCCTTGCTAAGTATTTATACACTCCATAAAGCAACTTTCTGTGTCGAGAAGAAAAGTGCAAGGAAGAGTGGGAGATGTTGTGCCTCAGGGCTGAGATGGCAGCAAAGCTGCAGGGCTGTCAGGGCTGCTGTCACAGATGGGGTCGTGACAGGAGGCACAGACACTGCACCAGGATTTGGTGCAGGATTTCTTTTTGAAGCAAACATAGTTCCATTTACTTCACCAAGAAACACACTGATGTTATTCCCAAGAGAAGAGGAAAAAAAATGTTTTCCCTCCTGAGTCTGTCAAAATCATTCACGGTGTCAGTTCGGTGCCATGGACTTGTTCCATCATCCCCAGTTTCCTGTCAATAAGCTGAGTGGTCCCTCTTATCTTACCAGTGCAGGGAGATCACAGCATCTGTCTTCCTCTGCCCCTGTGCTGCTGCACAAGATCTTCAAAGACTGCAGTTGGAACTGGGAAAAAGAAAGAGTTTGATAAGAAAGTACCATTGGCACCCACCATCCATCACCAAATCTCATGAAGTTCAAGTGATAATCTTCAGTGATGATTTGCCAGGACTCTTCTGTGTGATCCCAACTATAATTGTGCCACAAAAAAAACACAACACGAAAAGTATCCCCAGATATTGGGTGTTCCCCAAGCCCTCGGGTCTCTGTCTTGCTAAGCACGTCAAGGAGCAGCTTCACACCAGCAAAGACAAGTCTCCAGTTTACTCACAGCCCTGCAATAGCAGCAGGTTCTCAAGTAATTGGGCTTCAGCATCACCAAAATGTGAAAGTAGACTTTGATTTTACTCCCCTTGGGGGTGTGGAGATAAGAGTAAATGCGGCAGCAGCATTTCCCAGGGCAGATGTGAACCCCTCCCAAGAAATCCCAACCTGTCTCTCTCGCTGCATCCCTAACAACCAACACATCTTCCCATTCTGACTAACAAAGGAGCACACAAAGCCAAACAAAATAATGAGGCAGAGATTATTTTTTCTTTACTTGACACCATTTCTCATCTTTTTTTTTTCCTTTCGCTTCATGCATTTAACAACGAGCGACCTGTACAGCCCAGGGAGGGTGACAGGCAGCATATGGATATAGATGAGCCCTGTAGATCAAGTGGCATTTAAAGATATCTTAAATTAAATGAGGCTCCATGATAACCAGTAATGAGACACTCTGTCTTCTCAAGGGCAGCAGAGCTGTGGAAGATGTGAAACGTTTCTGGGCTGGAACGGCAGTGGCAGTAGGGGCAGCGCAAAGCTGTTCATTACTTGGCTAGACCTGCCTAGCTGAGCTGCTAGAAGGGAGAATTTGGGAGGGATGAGGAAAGCACAGATTCCTGCCTTCTTTGCCACAGACTTGTGATCAAATTGCTACAGAATTTATTTAGGAATTAAGTGAATAATTTTTGAATACCAGTGTCACTTGATTTGTTTCACAGTGGACCCCAGAGTTTACAGGCATTTCCAGTGTCCATTTTTTTCTGGGTATATCTCAGTTTGCAGCTGGGAAGGCACACGGGACAAACTGTTTTTACTGTGCTGCCTTAAGGCAAGGGGAGTTATAAATCACCTGATGAGCTATTTTCCCACGGACTTGTAGATCTAAAAGCAGAGCCAAGGAGCAAAACCTTCACATCGGTGGTGAATGATTTCCGACAGCCCCAGCAGCGTGTTGTGAGTGATGAACTTGTCACTGATTGTGCACATAATTAACACTCCTGTTTTGGGGAGTAAGTATGGAACAGAGTGCCGGGAGAAGGCATACGTGGGTGTTTTTGCCCTGAGGACTTTGCACTGGGCTGTCTCAGGGCAGGACACTGAGTACACACGTTCCCTTGTTCTTTCCCCTGGCAGGGAGCAGCTCCCTGCAGCGCTGTGCAATGGTAAAGACATACCCACAGGATGGCACACACTGTTTGGGTTGTTTTCTTTTCTGAGCAGCAGCTGATAAAGAGTCTCTATACTGAAAATTATTTTCCTTTCATTTGCATGCAGATAGGCAAGTCCAAACACACTGGAGACTGAGGCGCATTCAGCCCTGCTGCCTTCAGTCACCAGCATTTCCTGACATCACTCCATGGGGGCTGACGAGCACAACCTCCCCTTGCAGAAGCAATTCCCAAACCCTCCTGTCTCCTTCAGCATCTCAGTGCAGGAGCTGCGCTTCCCCAGTCCCCAGAGGATGCAGCCAGCAGAAGGCACCTCTGGGACACGCTCACGCTGCCGCTTGTGATCACCATCCCCAAACCCAGGCAGGAGGCAGGAGGGAGGAACACGCTCTCCCGGTGCTGGGAAAGCTCATTAAAATCACAGGGATCAGCGGGATCAGGGCACGGCTGTGCGTCACGGCGGTGTTGGGAGGCATTCAGAGAGAGAGTGCTGTGAGATGGCTCTCCTCTCCATCTGCCCACCCCAGCCAGATCCAAATGGAGCCCCCCCATCCTCCGGCAGTGCCGGCACTCACCGGTGCAGACCCGCTCCTGGGTCCTCTGGTCCTGGTCACTTTTCCCAGCATGGTGAAGCCGGCGGTGGAGATGCTGCCGACGGTGTTGATGGGTTTCTCTGCTATTTTCTTACAGTCCAGATAGAGTTTGATCTTGAAGTGGCTCACGGCCACGTGCACCTGAGCAGCAGGTGGAAAAAGGTGTGTTGGAGCTCTGCGACGAGATGAGGGAGTCTCTTACAGACAGTAATGCCTTCTGCCCACTTCCCAGACTGCTGCTGTTGATCCCCTCACCTTTCCTCGGGAGAAGCCTTTCTGGACCTGTGGTATTAAATACCTCAGTCTTCAGAACTAGTTGAATAATGACCCTGCCCACAGATACTGATGGAAAGTGCTCGTTGCACATTTGGGTGCAATACCTTTTCTCTGAGGACCTAGATAGCCAAAAACCCCACCCTGCTATGAGTGATAAAGTGGCTTTCTCACAAAGCTGGATTCTTTTTTTTTCTTTCTTCCAGCACTAAATGATCACCAAAATCCAAAATTGAAAAAAAAAAGAAAAAATTATTTTTCATTTTTTCCTCGTTATTAAGACCTAAAAACCGCCTTGATTTTGGAGTTTCTGGGGAAAAAGGGAATCGATACATGGAAATTATGTTTTGATCACAAGATAAACCTAAATGCTTTACAATTATAACTTTCAGCATATCAAAGAAGTCTGTCAGTTCCCTGGCAATTGGGATGCAAAGCATTTGGATAATCACTCCTCACTTTGAACAATACACATTGCTGGCATAACACTCCCCGACCAGAGTGGGATTGTGAGCCACATTTCTCCCTCTTTTGATAAAGACCTTATGAAAGCTCCCATAGAATATCTTCTTCACTTCCTGCTGCTCAAAGGAGACTTCCTGTAAATCAGCCTTGTAGTCATGATTGAAATAGGTCAAGGATTTCTTACTGGCTACAGGGGAAATAGGACAAATAACAGCTTAGAATTAAAAGAGAAATCGATTTCATCCACAGACACAATAGTAAATAATTAGACTTAAGGTGGAAGATTTCATATGCTATCATGAAATACTTCTAGACAATGGAAAACAATATGTAAAAATAAAGAATAGGTTACAAGTAGAATGAAAATGAAAATATGTCTTTTAATTGCACTTCAAGGCAGTATTTTAAATGCAAGGCAGGCGGCAATGGGAAATCTTCCCACAAACCCACTGCTAAGTAACAAAACCATTAAAACTTTCCAAGTAAACGCCAAAGTGAGTTCTGCTGTTCGCAAAATGTATGTAAATACCTGAATTTAATGTATTCAACAAGAAACCTTACGGTCAAGGTTAATCCCCAGGAGAGGCTGGAAGTCCTCGTCCGTTATCTGCCACACGGCAAAGGGCTCCTTGGGGGTCTCGGGCAGGAGGCGCAGGAGGATGCTGATGGTGTGCTCGGGTGGGATTGCAAAGAGGTGGATGTCACTGCAACGAGACAAGCCAAGGAAACATCAGTGACTTAAATCAACAGGCAACATCCTGCAGGCAGGGCTCATCCAGACTGTTTCCTGGGCAGGGTGGCCTGGAAAAGCTTCGCTGCCGAGAGTTGATCATGATACGCCTGGAAAGAGCCTGGACTCTGTTTGTGCATCCCTCTCAGGCTGTTGAGGTCTGTGCTGAGCGATGAGCACTCATGGGCCTTCCCCTCGTGCCTGGGGGATGCTCAGGTCAGTGTCAGTCCATCACTGCCAGAGCTGCCTTAGGGAATGCCAAGGCACAGTGAGTGCAGCCTTAACGCTTTCCAAAATAGAGCCCAGTAGAGGCTGACAAAACACCCCTGCCAGGTTCCAAAACACTACCCCAGGTCTCCTTTTCAAGAAGGAGGAATGATTGCCATATATCATGGGGTAAATCTTTAAACCTTGGCAGAATACTCTTGGCTTAGGAACATGGTTTAATGGTGGACCTGGCAGCATTAGGTTAAGGGGTGGACTCGAAGACCTTGGAGGTTTTTTCCAACCTTAATGATTCTATTAGTCAAAATGAGTGTAAATACCCTTCAGGGATAAGCACTGAGCCCACAGAAAAGCCCCCACTGGGTCCCCACATCCCAGCTGCAGGATTTAGGCTCAGCAGCAGTGAGAGGATACAAGGCAATTGAGGAAGGTCAAATTGGTTATGCCTGAAACATGTTTGTAATCTGAAACAGGACACATTTGCATGGGCATATATACCATCTTTTCAGGACTAAATCATAAATAATACAAGGTTTTTCTTTCTTTTTCAATTTCTGAAGGAGTATTGTCCTTGGAATGGCATCTATAACAGCTGAACAAAAGGATTTGCCCATCATTTTCTGAGTATTTAGACCAAAGAGTTCTCTGAATCTCCCTCACTCTGTTTACTCTAAGAAGCTTTGCTTCTTTAACTAAGATTAAGTGGAGCCAGTCCCTCAGTAATTAGACTTTAAACAAAGTAGCAATGAATGTCAGGAGTCAGATCACTCCTGATTCATAATCATAAAAAATGAATGAGGTCATGGGAGCTGCCTGGCCCACTTGGGACCCTGCAGAGATGCTTCATACACAACAAAATGGGGTCAAGTCACAACCCAGAGTCAGTGCTTACTCCCTCTCATCAATACAGCCTGAGCTGCAGAGAGAAGCTATGAGAGTAATGTTTTCTAAAGCAAAGATCTTTCTCCAGACCAGAGATGTTGGGAGAAGGGATTGAAAATGAAAATGTGACCTCAAACTGCCATCACTGAAGAGTAGGTGGCTGTGGACAGAATCCCTAAAGAATGGTGCAGTGTCCATACGTGACATGATCCTGATGTCCATCACAGCAACTAACACTGCTGGAAAAAGTGATTTTGTGGTAATGAAAAACATCACTGGGAAAATGTTTGGCTACACAAAAGATGCACTAAATACTATTGTGTTCCCTTAACTTCTGTGTGACATGTTCCAACTCATCTTGAGGAAAGTCAGAGGTTTATTTATAAATACATTAGGTAAAAACCATCTGGCATTCTTTTCAGTCTGCCAGTGGTTTGATTTAGCTCATCTTTATCATTTTGTTTCGAAGTTGCCAGTGGGGGCTGCATCATTCCTCCCCCAATCAGTGACCTTCCTTTCCCGTGCACATAGCTAATGTTCATGCATGAGACTGAGCATGAAGGTGACACCAGTCACAGCTCTGCTCCCACCTGGTCCTCTGGGTGAGCTGAATGTCTCTGAACAGGGTGAAGGTACGGGAACCGCTGAACACGAAGGGCTCCATGGCCACGCCTTTGATGGAGGAGTATTCCTTCTCTACTAAGCCAAAAACTTCCATCATGTCAAATCCTGGAAGGGACAAACAGAAAAATCAGTGATTAGAAAAGAATGTAAAAGAAGTGTGTTTGAAGAGCAGGTAGAATTAGCATGGAGAAGGCAATAAGTGTAAATGCATGGCAACATGACACCAGCAAGGCTGTCCAAACTCAGTGTACCCCACAAGTGGCAGCCAGAGAAAATAATTTTGTGTCTGTATCCTCTGTGCACATTGGTTGTATTCCCTTCCTCTCAGAGGAGAGTGGACTAAAGATGGAGACTATCACAATTGTGTTTTCAAATCTTCAGAATGAAAAACAAATGAGAAAGTTGTTACTCCAACAATTTCTCCTTTTCAACTAGATGCAAAATATTATCTTCAAATGACATGGGATCAGTTCAGTAATTGCTAGCAGGGAGAGAGAATTATTTCTGCTCTGAAATGCATTATATATGAGAGTCAGAAACCAAGGAAAGAACTTTAAAATGTGAGCATTTCCATTTCCCTCTATTTTCACCAGACACCCAAGGGTGACCTGCCTCATGTGGTTTACAGATTCTCCTCTGACACCTCTGACATCGTCTCCCTGGCTCGTGCAGCTTCATCTCTCCCAGCTCCAATTAAAGCTCCAAGTCATTTTTTCATTTCAGTTTTCTGTTCAGTGAGACAAGATCTCACAATTTGGATTCTTTCTTAGTTTATCTGAGTTTGCAGCAGTCTGGGTGAAGGAGATGGTTCCTTCTTTAGCAAATGGAAGGGCTAGAGCTTCATTTCAGTGAGGTGCTTTCAGTCCAGATTCCCTCATCCCTTCACTGTTTACAGTCTTCTGCAGCTTCGTGCCTTGAGTTTTTCTTTTGCCTGGGGGGTTGGTCCAGGATGCTTTTATTTTATTTTTGTTTTTCATTTTCCAACAGTACTAGGGAGTTTGCCAAAATAAATTACCCACTTGAGGGCCATTAATCTCTGATATGGAGCTTCTGGCACTGGAACCTCCTTTGAAAGGTGCAAGTGTAAAGACTGAAAAGGAGGCTTGAGTCACAATTACAAACATATTGTAATATAATCATATTATCATCATAGAATCATGGAATCATAGAATGACTTAAGTTGGAAAGGATCTTAAAGATCATGTAGATCCAACCCCCCTGCCGTGGGCAGGGATGCCACCCACTAGATCAGGTTGCTCCAAGCCTCATTCTGAGCTGACTTTGAACACTTCCAGGTATTCCATCACACAATGAATCTGCCATGAAATGGTTTCAGTGATCTACTTGTCAAGGAGGAGAAGGAGAGGCCAACACTTGTTGTGGCTTTATGATTTGACTGCTTTGGCTTCTGCATCCACAGACTGGGCAACAGTGCTGGGAGTCTCCCAGGTAGGGATGCACATCCCTGTGAGCTGTGATGGTCAAGGCTGGAAGCTGAGCAAAGATGAAGTGACTCAGCCACAGAGTAACCAGAGCTGAGACCTGGAGCCAGTTTCTCGGTCTGAACTGTATCACAAATTGCTCTGGGAAGGAGGTGATACCACTTTATAAGCAGAACTAATCGCTTTCTAAGTAAGAAATTCTTACAGCAACCCCAACAACATGAACAGCTGCTGTGGCACAGACAGGAGAAATGGGAACTTGCTGCCCTAGCTAAATCCATACAGCCTGGCTGCAGAGAGCTCCTCGGGCATCTATCCCTCCTCCAGAGGATGCAAAGGTGATCCTGGGGACAAACCGAGAGGTTTTGTGTTTGACAGACTGAGGAGCCTGCATGAATTAGGAATTTAAATCCTCTTGACATTCAACGGCTGTTTGAAGCTACACTTCCTTAAGGCCCATGAAAATCCTGGCGTTAAGCACTAACAGCAGAGAGCACGAGCTGGTGGAGCACGAGCCATTGGGAATATCAGCTGAGGTACTGCAGAATATTCTTCTACCTGATAAAGGGTATTTTCCAATTTTGGTCCTCACACTTCTCCCCTTTTCCATGGGACTTCCCCCTCAGCTTTTGTGTGTGTTTCAAAAGCCAAGCCCAGTGGTGTGTTGAGTCACAGCCCAGCACCACCAGGGCTTGATCTGCTACTGTACCTCGTGCGGAACCCTCGGTAGAGGAGATGGTGGGGCAGGCTGTGAGAACAAAATGAAAGGGAAAAACTGTTAGAGGAAAAAAAAAGGCATTAAGGGATTATGGAAGCAAAACGAACACAGTTCCTCTAGACAAAGCAAAGGAAAACCACAGAAAAACTCAGAATATATTGCAGCTTAAATCAGAGCCTGGACTTCAACTTTGTTTATATATTTATGGAGAAAGAGAGAATTTATGCCTGTGCAAACTTAAAAGTTGCTTCTTGGCTTGCCCATCATAAAAATAAAAATACTGTCTTTCATCATCAAACATCTTCGTGATCACTTTCTTTTGACTGACTCACCTGGCACCTTATGATATGAAATACAAGGGAGCATCATGTTTGGCAAGTTTCTCTTTAAAAACAGACATCAAAGCATTTTTTTTTTAAACAGTGCCTCAGTGGTGTTGTAAAAGAAAGATACCAAATTTTGTACCTGAAACTCAAAATACACACAGCAAAACTATATATCTCAACTTGAGAGTCTGGCTTTTGAATTCTTTAGGAGAAAACTCTTTGAGAGTTTTGGCCAAGTTTTGCAGGCTGTGTTTCAGAAATTCCCTTGATGAAACCTCTGAGATGCCACAGGGCAGAAAGCAAAAACAGAGGTGCAGAGACAGGGATATGAAGCTGGAACAGGAGGCACCAGGGTTATGAGCTCTCTGTTTAAAAGGCTCAGGTGAGGGGGTGCTTTAGAAAACAGCTCACGAATGTTACTTTCAGTTATCTGCTGCCATGTAAATCCCAGGCCATGGATGCCAGATGGAGCTGGAACAAAGGGAATGCTTGACGCAAAATGAGAAATGTCCCTGAAAATCAAGGACACTTGACAAGATTGGCTGTTTCAAAAATGGTTTTCTAGGTCATCAGTATAATAGAATCTAGGAGATCATTATATTGAGGCTTTGTTGTAGCCTTGCCATTCTTGCATCAATGCCATTTTGTACCTCAGCAGAAAATCAGGCTTTTCAATTTTTCATACCTCACTTTTGTAAAATGCGTAAGAAATTTAAAGGAGGTGACTTACCCTCCCCAAGAGACCTGAGACTCCTAAGTCTATAGGAGTGTCAATGCCATTCTTCAGGATTGAGAAAGGGCACCCAAAGCTATGACTCTGATAGCCATGAGACTGCTGAAGCCAGGATTTAAACTACAAAGACTTACAAGTTGCCATGACCTTCGTTGTTCAACCTGATGCTTAGTTTTATACATACATACCATAATTCTGTAGATCTGGGTACAAAAATATTAATCTATGGAAATCAGTTAAAAAATCAGTGTCTGAATCTTCAGCCTCAAAACCATCTCTTTGAGCTTGACCAACTTGACCCTGGTTGTGGAGCAATGTCCTGCATTCTGGATAATCTGACTTACATCTCCTACTTACACACTGCTCTTTCCCCAGCCTTGAGCATGAGGCATCCACAGCTTCTCTGGACAACCTGTGCCAGGCCCTCACCAACCTCAAAGGGAAGAATTTCTTCCTAATGCCTAATCTAAACCTGCCCTTTGTTGGTGTGAAGCATTTCTCCCTTGTCCTATCACTCCAAGCCCTTGTAAAAAGTCCCTATACAGCCTCCTTGGAACTGAAGAACGGTGAAGAAAACAAAAAAGAAATGCCCCCAAAGTCACATAAACAGGCTATAAACTTGTCTATTTTCCAGGTATCTGACTTTCTTGCTTGGGAGTCAGTGAGCTCATTGTGACCCTTGTGCAGGCTCCAGGGTCCCTCTCACTGACATCCCTGGCAATTCTCACCTCCTTCCCAGGCTGGTGGCACTGGGATTGCTCACAGCTCTTTGATCTGGCAATGCTCAGCTTAGGTGAAGCATATCAGAGCCAGGGCTAGGATCCCTGACTTTGACAGTTTCACTTCTGCTTTGAAGATTTTTCCCTAGACTTTCCAGCCTAGGATTCCTGCTGTCTTGTTATTCTCTTTGTTTTTTGTTTTTCTCTCCAAAACCCCAGCCCAGTGCAGTTATTCACTGTACAATAAACATTCGCTCCTGCAATGTCAGATCATTTCTCTCAATAATTTGGTTATATATCAATATTGGAGTCTTTTACTGCACATCCAACTGTTGTCTCAGCATTGCTACATATTTCTCCCGTTCTTCAAAAAAAAAGATACTTTATAAAACATGCTGAATTTAATACTTCTTCTCTTGTCTTTTCAGCTTTCATAGCCAAACAGCTATATTCAATTCTACAAGGTGACTCATCAGCCTTATGGGAGGATTGTTTTCTGCTTGAAAGTTCACAGAACTTTTCCACAGTGATCTGAACACCTCAATAAAACATTTGAAAACTTTCTTTGTTCTTTGTTGGTTAAAAACTAACAATTTTTTCATCTAAGCTGCTTCATTCTTCAATCTTTACTTCCCTCAACAAATTTGAAAACTGAAATTTTGTTTGGAATAGTTTCAAATAGTCAAGAAAAGCCAGCAATGACATAATATCTGTATTCTAATATTTACTTCTTAATAACTTCTTATGACCCTGTAAATTCAATATTTCCTCTATAATTCATTTCCTAGTTTGCTTTATATCAGCCATGAGAACATATGCTCATTAAATTTAATAAGGGACTTTACAAGGAATTTTAATTTGAAGCATGTCATCCTTCTCTTTGCTCCATTTTGGCCAAGTCGTACAGAAATTCCATAAATACTATCAGTCTTTATACTAAATGAGTCTGATTTTAAGAAGTCCTGTGGTTTCTAGCTGTCCTTGGACAGTCCCCAGGGGTGTCTGTCAATAACTAACTGACAGACCTGTTCCTGCTGCTCTGCAGAGCCCACACTGTGACGTTTGCTATGGAATGAAAAACAACAACAGCAAAGCAGAACTTTATAGGAGATCATTTACCCTCTGGTTTAGGTGGAACGAATCCTCGTATTGAAGGGAACTTAGACAGCACTGGAGCTGAAAGAGAAAACAATCATAGAATCACTAAGGTCGGAAAAGACCTCCAAGATCATCCAGTCCAACCTTTGAGAGAATACCACCATGTCCACTCAACCGTATTGCAAAGTGCCACATCTACTTGCTTTCTGAGCATTTCCAGGGATGGTGACCCCACCACTTCTCTGGGAAGTATGTTCTGATGCTTAACCACTCTTTCAGTGAGGAAATTTTTCCTAATATCCAACCCGAACCTCCCCTGGTACTCCTTGATGCCACACGTGAGCTCCGTTATTCAGGACTGTGATCCCTGGCTCGAGACCTGGAGGGCCTTCACCCCTTCCCACTCATCCCAGAATTGTCTGAAGTACAGAAATTGGGGCAGGATTTTCACTTTTCAAGGCCAGTAGTCTACCCTGCTGAGCAAAACCCCGGCCTCAGCCAGAGCCCAGTGCGAGTGAGGACATTGCTGCCCCAACAGAGACTGCCTCAAGATCAATAGATGGAGGGCTATGAAGAACATGTGCATTCTGACAGATACATTTACCCGTCCGTCCCGTTGTGGATGTGCTCTCACTCTCTCCCGTGTAGTGGATGGCAGAAATGGTCACTTTGTAGGCTCTGTCAGGCAGCAGCGACTGCAGGGTCACACTGCTGCTTTTGCCAGGAGCCATGATCTAAAATGGGATGAACAAAGAGCCAAATGTTTGGGCAGGCTTCTCATTCTAGCTCTTACTCACACCCCAGAGTTAGGTACAGGAGTTCTAGTGTCAACTCCTGGGACGTGGGGCAGTATCCCTGCTTAGCTCAGCCAAGGAAGGCTGTTGCTGTTGGACTAGACGTGCCCAGGGGAAAAGCATTTACCTATGTGAAGACTCAAATATTCCCCATAGAAATACAGTGGAAGTGCCTTATGATAGTGTAACCAGTCTGGATTTAAGCAGAAAATTTGTGTTTTAAAAGGATGTGTTTAACCTCCCTAAGTAGGAGGGCAGTAGATTTATCCCCCATCCCCCTCTGCCTCCAAAAATTCCCCACCCCAGTTCAGGGAGCAGAGAAAGCTACATTATTAGTGGCTTTGATGACATAGGTATCTTAATTACAAAAAAGCCTTAGGGTTGTGTTCACAAAGCAACACATCAGCAAGAAGAGATTTGGGTTTGTAGTCCTGTGAACCCAATATCCTCATGGCAAACCCAACTGGAGTGAGCAGAGTTCCCCTGAGCATGACACTGTCCCCTTGTCCCTCTGGTCCAGTGTCTGTCACCCACAAAGGAACTGGAGCTTTACCGTCTGCTGGGCACCAGCATCAGAAACAGGGCTGTAGGTGATTTTGTAGTGTTGTACACGGCCATCAGGGGGGATCCAGTGGATCTGAAGGCTGGTGGGGGTCTCGGAGTCGATGAAGAGGTTGGTGGGTGGGCTCCGGGAATCTGCAACAGGGATTAAAGGTCAGCAGCACAAAAGGTGGGCAGTGATTCCCGAACGCTTCAGGGCTCTGCTGTGCAAGTAACCAACGCTCAGGGCAGAAACAGCCACCTTGGGGACCAGGCAAGAGAGAGAACAGATTTTGGGGGGATGAGGATTGCCCAAGCACAACACGCCACAACTCAAGCATTCAGCAATTTAAAGCCTCCCCTCAAAATTCTTGGAAGGGAGAAACAGTCCTGAAGCACAAAGCAAAAAGATCCTTTGTATACAACATGGACAAACACCAAAGCATACTCTTCACAAAGACCCAAATTGGAACTGAATTTCATCAAGGATCTAGAGGCACACTGGACAAACAGCTTCATTGCCAATTAAACTAGGATCCCATATCAAAGTTAATCCATCATAACTTCTAACACTTTCCATTTTTTTTCTTTCTGTTTTAAAATTACTCTTAAAAACCCCCAGAGCATCCAGCACACCACAGTTTTGTTTAGTACTTCTGACATCAGCACCCACAGCCTTGAGGAGGGGATTCACATGCAGTGCCTGAGCTACGTCCCCTTCTCTAGCCCTGCACTGTGATGTATGGATGGATCCAAAGAGGTGATGGGCTGAGTCACAGTCAGCCAGAAAAGGGTTTGCCAGAGACCAAAGCTGAGCAATTTTTGATTATGTAAATGCATTTGCTTCCCTGGGGTCCTGCTGTGCAGCAAACTGGACCTGAGGACAGAGGTTGTTATGCTGGAGTGAATTCTCTGAGTAGAAACTGAGAGTTAGTGAGGGAAAGGCAGAGGTGGCTAAACCAGTTCAAACAAGGGGGCTTGAGAGCATGGGGTCCTCTGCTCCCGGGGTTTGTTTCCAAGCAGTGTCTCACTCTGTATAAAAGCATGTGTCTGGCCTTGAACCCATGCTGGTGTGGAGACACAGAAGTCTTGGACTCAGAAAAGGAAGAATTTATTCAGAGGAGACTAAAAATGATGGATGAGCCCTAAAGACAGTCAAGGACACACACCCAGGCAATGAGATTTCTATTCTGCAGTTTCACCTGTAAGGATCTTCTGCCCACCCAGCAAAGTGTGGGGTGACCTTAGAGCACAGGTTAAGTGAGGATTATTTGCATCTCCATTGATTCTCCTTCCCTTTTCTGTACAAAATGAGCTTACTTTTACTGAGGCTGAACCAAGACTGCAGCAGCTGAATCAGGCTGGAGGCTGTTGCTGTGCATCACCGCAAGGTAAAACAGAGAAGAAAACAAGTGTGGGAGGTAAAGTCACTTCAGCAGCACTATTATTAGTCAGTGCTCTATGTCTGCATCTTTGCTGGCTGCACTGGCTGTTTCCTTCAGCTGAGGTAAGTGCAGACTCTGCTTAAGTGAACTTTGAAGGGAAAGTTAGGGAAAGTCTTCTGAATCTGGTTTATTCCAGAAAGCCTTCAGGCCTGGCAGAATTTGATGTCATGGACCTGACAGCAAAGGGAAAGGTCACCTCCTGAAGCTGCCCAGGAGAATAGAAGCATCTCTGACACAGAGGACACCATCTGTGTCTTCTGTAACCTCTTGAACCTCTGCTCCTCCAGAGGAGGAATCCCAGCCTGCCTAAAGTCTAACCAGAATGACTGGCACATATTCAAATAAGAAGAAAACGCTGGACTCCACTCCATTAAAATGCTCATCTGCAATGATTATTATATATATTCAATATTAGGCATGTTTTTTCCCTGCTACCATGGGTTAAAACATCATCCCCACATTTCAATCCTTTTTATTTGCCATGCATGCTCTGCTGGGAGGAGCTCATTGTGGAGTGGGATAAAGAGCTTGAAGACATTTCCCAGCCCCAGGTTGGAGATGCTGCTGGCACAGCTTAGCTGGAGGAACAGGGCACATAACTTCATAATTACACTTCAGTGCAAAGGCAGCCAGAGTGGCTCAGCCCAGCTTCAGCAGCAGTTCCAAACTGTATCCAAACTGCTCTCTCCTCGTCCTTCAGGACTGTTTTATTTTTCTCAAACCCCTTTTCCTCAGCCTGGATGAAAGAACTCTCCCTCAATACAAAAGAGGTCCCCATCTGCTTCTCAGCAGGACCAAAGCCACCCCTTCCAGCATTTTCCAAGGATCACCTCCTAGCAACCTCTCCATGTGCCAGCAGGATCCTCTTCCAGTAAGCATCATCTGCACACCCACATGCTTGCACAGAAGGTTTGTGTTGGTTTGAAGTACCATTAAAGTTGTTCATTAATATGACAAATGATCACTGTGTAAAGCCTTTGGTCAAGGATAAGGACTTTGTTACACTTGACAAGTTACACAACATACTGAAAGGAGAGCTCTTAACCCAAATGAGAATTCAGTCTAAATATAACAGAGAGACAAGAAGAAGCATCAGAACCATGGATAATCACACGGTAACAATTTTGTTGTCCGTGGGAAATACATCAGTGTGCTTTTGTTCCTGCTCTGCCTCTTGAAAAGTCTGCAGGGAAAGGTTTGCTAACTGGGTTACTGAAAAATAATCCTAAACTTTTTCTTTTTTTCTTTTTTTCCTTGTCAAGACTGAGAATTGGAAAAAATCCACTTCTTCCAAGCATTTTGTGATAACTAAAGCACTCCCTTTGGCACCAGGTTTTTCCTTGGGTTTCAGGCTCATGTAAGAGTGAGGCAATGGCAGAGAGGGACCAGACTCATGGAAGGAGAGGGGGATCCCAGCTCTCCATCAGTGGCACAGCAGCAGGGAGGAGTGCCCTCCTCCTAGAAGGACACCCAGACCACCTGGCACTGATGGTGGGAATGAAATTAAGGTATCTCACTTATTTATGTTGCAATGATCTCACTCCATGTAAGTAGTTAAATATCTTAAAAAAAAAAATTATTCAAAAAGACATGACCTGAGTCTTTCCAGCTACACACCTTAACTCCAAAAGTAACTTTTATTCCTCCATGCTCTCTCTTAATATTAAATTAAGGAATTACATCTTAAACACTAAGTGCTGAGCAAGATAAGAAGATCAGAAGGGACATGAACCGTATCACAGTCTCTAAATTTTGTTTCCCTTCCAGCTGAAGCTACTCACCCATTCTGAATTCATAAAGTGACACATCTCAAACTGTAACTTTGAAACAACCTTTCTTCCTGTGAGAAAGATGAGAAACCTCATCCTAATCCTTCCAAATGACATGTCACAGTGATGAATGGTGCTGGTTTTCATAAGAGGATGACATTTCTGGTGACCTGTTTTCCGTGAGGGATTGGTGTCTGCAGGGCCCCACGAGTGGAACCCATTTGGTCTCAAAATGGGAGTTTCAGGTGGGACAATAGAGATTAATGGTCCTGAATAAAATGACCTTGGTGTTCTCACCTCACCCCCAGGGGAGGAACACGGTACCACTTCTGAAAACCAGCGTGCAAAGGGCATCACTCTGACCTGGCATTTTTTTTCCTTCACCTTCAAAGAAGTATTCCTGGGAGGATGAAGGACAGAGAGAGAATCTTGTGTTACCAGTGCTTCCTGCTGAGTTTCACTTCAGACACTGCCCTTAAACTTCAGCATTTCTTGGAAATTCTACCGAGACATTTTGAAGAAAAACTTTGTGACTTGACCTATTCTTACATAAAGGGATGTTGCCAAGAGAGGAAAAGAGAAAAGCAATGATGAAAGCAAGAGTGGTTTCTCAACCTCCTCTAACACGTACTTTTGGTTTTGTTCAGCACAACCTGATCAGTGCTATTCACCAGGCTTCAACCCAAAGTCTCTGCCACCCTGAGGAGAATCAGAGAGCTTTCATTGGTGTTTCAGCCCCCAGAATTTCATTTTGTAATGAAAATTAAGGGGAGAGGGCTTAAAAACCAAATTAAGAGGTTTGGGTTTCCAGATAACATAAGAGGTTTCCATGCTGCAGCTGGATGAGTTACTATTCACCAGCTCTGACATGTAGGTTGACACTGTTGGACATCCTGACCACTCAGCACGGTATGAGTGGGTGGCTTCTGCTTGAAAGAGTGAAGATTTGAAGTATAACCATATCCCAGAATTTCCCATATCCTACAGAGTGCCACATCTTCCCATACATCCACTGCACAAGCCTCCAGCAATTTTCTGGCACCCCAGGTTTCCTCTGAACTGCCCAAGACCAGCACTGGGAATCACAAGCCATCCCTTCCCCCGGGCCACTTCTCTGCAGGCACTTCTTACTTTAAACATTAGGAAAGAATTAACATCAAAACCACTAATTTCATGTGCAGATATCATCTGGGAGAAGTGTGGCAGTGTCCTGGCTGCCCCTTCAAACCGACCAGCAGCACCCCGGCACTGAGCCCCCCCTGCCCAGCTGCACACCTGGTTTCTTGGAGCACTTGGTGCTTTCTTCGTGCAGAAGGCAAAGCCTGACATCCCCAAGGCGTCCTTGCTCCTGAACAAGGACAGCAGCTGACAAGCAGAAATCAAATTGCTTTCCCTGTCCCACTGGGCTGCCAACAGCAGCAAGGACTGGCTTGTTCCAGTGTGCCTAGAAGGGCACCGTCACGTGTCGTTGGCAGTGGGCTGAGGGAGCTCCCCTGACGTTTCATAACTCACCACATAAAACACAGTAATTAATTTTTGAACCCTCTAAACAGCTCTAATTTTCCATTTGTCATTATATATCTGTAGGATGCTTGCTTTCTTGTTTTTTTCTTTTGTCAGTATGTAGCTCCAAGGTACTTGTCTGAGGTAGCTTTCTATAAAGATATGTTATTATTATTTATTATTAATAAAACCTGAGCTTCTTATTCCAAGACTGCCATTTACTTTGAGCTTCATCAGTTCAACACCAGCCTAAATGAGTTTTTTCTGCGAAGGAGGTTGAGAGCTGAGAGATGGAGGAGGAGGACTGCTGTTGTTGAATGGATTGCATTCCATTCACTGCCAACAAATCCATTTTACACGCAATATTAATTACAAGGACCTCTGGGAGTGCCACTTTTTAACCTCCTATCCTGCCTGTACAAAGCCAGATTTAGATAATGCTTCCAAGGCATTATCCTGCAGGATTCTCTCCTAATTTTGTAAGTGCCCTCAGATGAAGCACTGCTCAGCAATGATGTAGCTGAAGAAATCCTCACCCTCCTTAACAGACAATGTTTTACTAACAGGAAACATTCATTAGGCAGCACAGTGACACATTCAGCTGAACACCCTGCAGAAAGCCAAGTCATTTGAATCAATACACTACACAGAAGCACGAGGAGGGAAGAAATGTATTCTACATGAAACACATGCAAGGGTATCAGTTGCCTGTAAATGCACCAGGCTGATGTGTTTGCCCAGCCCATTTTTGTCAGGACAAATTGAGAACACTTTAAGGCATAAGGCTAAATATCTGTAGCTTCTTTTAGACATTTGGGTTTGGGTGTTCAGAGCTGGAGGTGACCAGGTCTGAGTTGCTGGTCTGTGATGAGCTCTGAGGCATCCCATGGCCTGTTTGTTATCCCTGGGCTGTGGATTCCAAGCACTCATCACTTACTGGTCCTGTGATGAACAGAAACTGTGTCGCTTCGAGCACCATCTTTGTAATAGGCCCAGATGGATATTTTGTAGTCAGTGTTCTTCTGCAAGCCTGGCAGGACAGCTGTTGCCACATTTCCAGCAATGGAGAGCTGCAGCAGGGGAAGAAATGAGTCAGTCACACTCCCAGGCATCCCCAAGCTGGTTCATAACATCCAGGTGTCTGCCTCAGTGACTGCCCACAGGCATAAATGAGTTAGCACTGGGCTTTGGGGACAAAGGGTACTGTTTGGGGTTGCACACATGTAAGCAAAGGTAAAATTCCATCCCTGATCAATGCAGAGCAGATGCCCATGCATTGCAGCCCAATTATATTGAGGAGCTCCTTCAGTACCACAACACAGTGCTCTGACACAGTCAGCCTGCCTGTTGCTGAGTTTCCAGCTTTTAGGAGAGCTGGGGACAGAAGCCCCAGTACACCCCTGTTCCAGCCCAAATGTGAAGCATTGCAGGAGAAACCTGTGTATTTAAGCCACCATTTAAACTGCTCTTTGACCTCATACTCAAATTAGGTGTTTAAGAAGGAAAAGATCACCTAGTCCACCCCTGCCCCTCCTGCACCAGCTCTGTCTCTGGTCATTCTCCTCTGTGTGCTCCTCACCTGGACCTCATCCTTCCTGAAGAGCAGTATCCCAAAAGTCTCAGTGTTTACTAGCTCTGAGGAGAGCAGAAGTAGCTTCACCTGTCTTAGAGGCAATACCTCCAGCTATAAATATTTGAGTATTGTCTTTTCTTATCCACAACAACTTGACATTGTGGGCTGGTGATTCTCTGCAACCCCAGATCTTTTTCTACTGAATTGCTTCTTAGCTATTTGTTCTACATCCTGTATACCTGTAGTTAATTATTCCTGCCTAAGCTTAATACTTTCTGCTTGTCCCTATTAAATTTCATCCTTGAGGTTTTCCAGAACACTTCTGCAATCTTCCCAGAGCCTGTAGGACTCCTCCCTGCTGTGCCTTCTGCTTCCAGCACTCAAGGTGACTGCTCCACTGAAAGCGAGATCCAGGATAGTCCCTGCTGAACTGTTCCATTGCTTGAGAGCATTTACCTGAGTAGTTTTACACCACCCTATTGTAGGTGAGTTCAGAACCATCAATCAGGCACAAAGCCAACCCAGTTCCCCAGAGCTGTGTGTGGGTCCATACCTCCTGAGGCTTCTCTCCACTGGCTGTGCTCCACTTGATCTGATAGACAACCACATCAGAGGCAGCGACAGCTTCCCACTGCAGCCGGAGGCTGTTCCCAGAGAGCTCAGTGACCTTCAGAGCGCGCGGCGGGGGGACCTTTACTGAGGGATGCAGGAGGAAAAGGAGCTGAAGTGTGGGCACTGACAGCGCCTTGTCAGAGCCAAGGTGGGGAGCAGATGGCTGGGGAGCAACACATCAACCAAGCAGATGTCTGAGACCAGCCTGTCTGTCACTTCTTCAGACCCACATGACAACAGTCATCAGGACAGAGAGGGGGAAATTATTTTTAAAGCCCTAATTAAGAAGGATTATCTTGTTTATGGAGAGGACACATGTCACATTGGTTTTGTGAAGGGGAGAAGGCTAGGAGGGCTCTCAAGGACACAGAGGTTAGTAATACATCATGCTTTTCTTCATTTGCTCCTTTTATTTATTCCTTCCACCTCATTTTGAACATAACACAGTTGGACATACTCCACACACACAGAACAGCAGCCATCTGTGCTTCGTGCAGGGGTTTTGGCCACAAGCTGCTGGGAACAGTCTCAGAACATCCCCAGTAAGATACACAGAAGCCAACTTTGTCACCTGTTACTGAGACCAAAAGTATTTCCATTCCCTACTTACAGGTGGTAACATTGCCAGTAATTGGAAAGGAGTCCCCTTCATCATATGCAGATCTGACACTGATGAAGTACTGGGTGAGGGAGGACAGAGGTCTCAGGACAGTGGATGTTGCAGTGCCAGGAACTTCCACCTGCAGTGGAGGAGTTGTATGAGTACTGTATGAGACAGGCTGACAGAGATGGGACTGTTCAGCCTGAAGAAGAGGAGAGACCTTATTTCAGCCCTTCAGTACTTAAAGGGTGATTATAAGAAAGATAGGAACAGACCTTTTAGCAGGGCCTGTTATGATAGGACAGGGGGTCATGGTTTTAGACTACAAGAGGGTAGATTCAGACTAGATATAAGGAAAAAATTATTTTACAAGGGTGGTAAAACCCTGGCACAGGTTACCCAGAGAGGTGGTGGATGCCCCATCCCTGGAAACATTCGTGGCCAGATTGGACAGGGAGCTGAGCAACCTGATCTAGTTGAAGATGCCCCTGGTCACTGCAGGGGAATTGGACTAGAGGATTATGGATGTCTCTTCCAACCCAAACCATTCTATGATTAGGAGAGGAACAGGGGGACAGCTGCAGAGAGGTTGGCAGGTGGGTGGTAACTGCATCGAAAGTGCCCATTTCAGTTAAAGTTAAAACATGTCCAGCAGACGAGCTCTCCCTGAGCCATGGAAGAAGAACAAGGCGTTTTCTGACCTCCCAAGTTTCTTCTCCTTCCCCCAGCCCTCAAGGACTCACCTCTCCAGCGTTGCCCCCTCTGCTAGAAACATAGGTGACATGGTGAGCTCTCACGGTGGCAGACGCGGTCTCCCAGCTGACTCGAACGGACGCGTGGCTGAGCTCGGAGAAGCTCAGGAATCTGGGGGGACTCAAGGCCACTGCAACAACAGTTACTGACAGCGCTCTGAGGCTTCACAGGCTGCACAATGGCAGTGCCACTGTTTGCCTCCTACTGCTCTTAGATGATCCTACCTTGGACTAAGAAGCTCATTCACCATGCAGGGATATAATCGCTCTATGTCACTACCATACACACGTTTGGGAGGCTGTGAAAAGCTACCTGGGCTTTAGGTGAAGAAACAGCCAAATAATTCCCTTATTCTCCACAGACAAAAGAGACCTCAGGGAACAACTCTTTCTGGAGTCCTTTTTAACCAGGGGAAAATCACTCCTTTTTCACAGCTCACCATGTAATTAGAGATCCCCTCAGGGACCAATATTCGCTTAAGATCAGGCAGGGAAGAGGCAGCATGTTTACAAGCCACATGCACAATATGGGAAGCACCTCATTTAACACATCTCTCCTGCCTTAAGTGTTTAGTAACAACTCAATAAGCAGCAGCAGCACTCACAGGTGGTTTCCTGGATGCTGGCGGGATCGCTCGCATCTTCCCCGTACATCGCGTACACCGCCACGGAGTACTCAGTGCTGGGAGACAGCCCATCCAGCAGCACCTCGGGCTGGGTCACCTTCACCTGGCAACAGAGAGCTGTTTTGGGGCACCCTTCAGCTCTAGGGTACCTGTCAATGCACTTAACAGAGCAGGATCTTACAGAAACACGTGCCAAGGTCCCTTTGGTTTCACTAAGGGGACTTCTCCACCTTAGGTCTTAGAATCACAGAATATCCTGAGTTGGAAAGGAGGCACAGGGATCGTCAAAATTCAAGACCTGGCCCTGAACAGGACAGCCCCAAGAGTCCCACCATGTGCCTCAGAGTGTTGTCCAAATGTTCCTTGAATCCTGGCAGGTTTGGGGCTGTGACCAGTTCTCTAGGAAGCCTGTTCCAGTGGCCGGCCACCCTCTGGGTGAAGAACCTTTTCCTAATATCCAACCTAAACCTCTCCTGCCACAGCTTCATGCCTTGGATCCTGTCACTGGTCCCCACAGAGCAGAGATTGGTGCTGCCTCTCTGCTTCCTTCATGAGGAAGCTGCAGACCACAATGAGGGCTCCCCTCAGACTCCTCCAGGCTGAACAAACCAAGTGACCTCAGTCTCTCCTCATGTGGCTTCTCCTCCAGAGTCTCTTATATAAAAATGCTGCAGCTGCAGCTGTTCTGGGTGGACTGGAGGTATGCAAGGGATGTGATCCCACTTTTCCCAGACACATGGAAAGCTCTGGCAGAGGAGCTGGCTGCTGCCAGCACCTCCAGAGCAGCCGGGCTGCTGCCATCTGCTGCTAACACGGCACAGTCACAGCTCTCCTCCCGCAGCCTGTTCGCTGCAGAAATGCACCCCAGAGACTTTTAGGAGTCTGCACACACTGGAGCACAGTTTATAAAAGGCTGGGAACGTTTTAACGCTGGTTTTGCAGACATCCTACAGCTCTGGGGCATTGCACTCTTGCAGTGAGTAGGTCAGGAAACCACGGAAATATTCTAATATGCTGAAGTACAATTTTAAACATTGGTTTTGCTTCAAATGTTCTGAATCTTGTAAAAAAAATCCCCACAATTATGCACTGAAAGCAGAGTATAAGTATTAATTGTTCTGTTTTGAAAACCACCCTGCAATTGCCCCTACTGCTGTGCATTCAGGGGGGAATCTGAGTCAAAAAGGCAACATATGTTCCTTCCTACTCCTTTTTTTTGTTTTAAATTCATATCCTCAGCCTACAGGTACTCCAGATAACTCATTAAAATGCACAACAAAGAGTTCTTAAATGTTTCTAAGGGTTTTCCATTCATCAAGCATTGTTTTATTCATGTGCAGTGTCGTAGGTCTGTTTCCAGATGTCAGCAAAAACCGCCCTAACACATTTTCAATGAACATTTTAAAGATAAACACAGTAAAGACATTTATATACAGCCTCAAGGATACAGGAATTACACTTGGGGCTGCAAAGATGTGAGTTCAGTGCGTGGGTTTCCAGGGCCCCATGAGTCAGTCATCCCTCCCATGCCTTAATTTCCCATGTGAAACCCTCACAGTTATAAATCACTCTGAGACACACCATAAAAAACCGATCTTTTAGGAAAGATGTTTCTGGCAATAATTCTGAAACATTTTTTTTTCTATGACCACACAATACCAGTTGACAAAGGTTTAGAACTAGCACTAAACTCAGCCCAGACAGAGAAAAGTCGATATTATAATTATTCTCACGAACTCTACCTCTGCTGTATAGTCCTCTGCTCCATCAGGGGCTGCAGAGCAGAGCACCAGGTAGTGTGTGGCTCCCTGGGCTGCTTTCCAGCTCAGCCTGATACTGTTGTGGCTCAGCTCAGAGACGCGCAGGGAGCGAGGGGGAGACAAAGGCACTGAAGAGAAAAATAAGGCAGAAAGACACCTTCAGTGTTTGAGGTCTGCAACAGCTCAAAACCCAGAGGAGACCTGGCTTTGCTACAGATTCTGCAAGCTGGTGGGCACCTAACCCACATCTAAAACACAGTGGAGCAGTTGCTTTACAGAGAATAGGTTTAATTCATTTAGAGTGAAAAAAACCAGCAAGGATTGCAATATATTTCTAGCAGGGTGTGTTACTGCCACATCAGTGGGCTGCTCTGCAGAATGACATAGGAGGAAAGGACCCCTGCAGGTCTGTGGTCCAACCTGCTGCTCAAAGAGCTGGTTACTCAGGGCCTTGTCCAGTGGAGTTCTAAACACCTCCATGGACAGAGAGCTGTAGAGAGACTGAACTTGAGGAGGGAGGAAATACACAACGTCAGGCTCCAGCCTGAGGTGGTCTAAGAGGAAGCTTTGTTCACCTTTCGTAGCCATGCATCAGCATAATTCTCTCTACTCACGACCTACATGTGGAGGTGACGCCTCTCAGCCCATCCCCAACAACTGTGTCGTAAACAGGGAGCACCGACACCAGGTACTCGGTGTGAGAGGTCAGGTTGGAAAGCCGCAAAGAGGAGACTGCTCCATCCAAAACCACCTGGAAGCACAGGGGAGGGCTGTCAACACAGGGAGGTGCCAGATGATCTCCAGCAGCAGAGTGGCTGAACTGGCCATCCCTAGCAAGTGTGGCTTCTCTGTGGCGGTTCTGTTGCCCTCTGAACTTTGTGCAAGATAGCATTTCCCCAAAATAGGGAGGCAAGAGGAAGTAAGGATTCCTGTTCCCCAGCTGGGATCTATGCAAACACCAAGCACCAGATTCTAATTGTGCTCTCACTGAAATAAGTGGAAATCCATCAACAATTTGGATTTGCCTTTCTGAGTCCTATCCATCACAGATGAGCATCACCGGACAGCTCTCTGTACTTGAGTGTCCTCTTTGAGTCAAAACACATGCCTTAGGGAAGGGATAACACTGTGTAAGAGAAAAATCAGCGTCAGCATGGCTCACACTATTTCTAGCAAGTTGATATTTATCCTGCTCCCTCTTCTGTCTTGTCACCCTATTTCCTCATCATATTTACACTCAGAGTGCATTTAATTAGCTGATGTCCCACAAGAATTCTCTATCCTCTTTTTGTCCACCCAAGTCTACTTAAACTCCCAGCCACCATCTGGAAGTTGTGGCAGTCTCAGATGTCCAGAGGAAGGTCTCTCACCTCTCGGGGGGTACCACCTTTGGATGGGTAATACACAACCCGGTATTTCTTTGGTGGTCTCAGAGGAGGACTCCAGGTCAAGTTCATGCTCTTGGAGGTCACAGCTGATATTTTCAGGTCAGTTGGGCTCAGCTGGGGACCTGTGTTCACAGGGAAATCTTTCACAGTGCTGCCTAGGAATCAGAAACACAGTTACTTTCTTATAGTCAGACTTCTCATACCAAACATACTTTCCAGCTCATAAATATGAGTGACATTTTTCAAATCGACTTACAGCCTTCTTCCCTATGGAGTACAGAAACTGTTCCAAACTGCTCTGAAATAAATATTTTAAAACTGAGTGTACAGAGAACATAAATACCTCACAGAGAACAGGCTGTGTACTTTTCTGGGTGCTGGGAATATTTTTTCAACACGAGCCCGCATTTTTGCATGTATCTGAAAGATGACACACCTTTCCCTCAATCACAAAAATTTGTCAAAATGAACAAGCAAAAATTATTTTGGTTTCTTTTTTGAGAAACCCATTTTTCTTCGGCCTAATCTTCACCTTTGAAAAATGTGTAATTATGTCAAACAAATACAAATTATGAGGATGAACCAATTAAAATAAAAGCATGCTTGACAGTTAGACTTTCCCATTCTCCTTAGGCCAATCTTAGAGCAGAAGAAGATGGAAATACATAGAGGATATTTCTCCTGAGAATCTAACCTAACATCTGGAGTGGTTCTTCACACAAGCTGTTTGCCAGCAAAGAAAAGAAATAGGCTGCTTGATTTTAACTTGAAAATGCCTTGGAGATCCACCATTTAAAGTTTTGCTGGAGAAAAGAAGGAAGTGTTCTGGTGTTTTGTCATCTCCTCATCCTACCTCCACATTTACTCTGTACACTTTCCCTGATATATTCTCACATTAGTGTTTTTGCTTTTTCTGCCTCCTCTTGGTTGGAAGAAACTCAGAAAAGGAGATGGTTAAAACACATTTATCACACCATATAATAAAGGAAGAGGGAAAAGAAGACCACCTTTCCCTATAATGACAATTATTGTCATTAGGTGATTATATCCACCAAGAGCTATCCAAATCCCTGGTAGGAATGGACGTTGCCTGCATTGGCTCACTGACCAAAAGCAGAACCCTAAACCAAGAGCATCAAAATGGAAACATCTCCAGGTGATGACTTTCTGTGAAATGTTAGAGACAGCAGGTATTCTGCAGCAGAGTAAGGGCGGAAGGACTGCACCTGGAGGGTCTTGTAGAAGAAAACAATCACAGGAGAAATTGATGTGGCAGCAAGAGGGCTGAGCAAGGAGATCAGCACTGAAGAAGAGTCAGGTGGTGCTGATGGGTGGTGGATCTCATGGAGGGAAAGGTATGAGAAAGGGTCAACCCCGACAGCAAAGGAAGGTGGATGGTGAGCAGAGGGAGGGTCAGCCCTCACTGAGGAGGTTTCACTTCACCTGCGGTTTCCTTGTTGCTCTTCTCTTTGATCCTGGTGCACAGGACCCGGGTGAGTTTGCCAACCAGTGAGCTCAGCAGGGGGAAGTCCAGCACGTTGTACACAGTGAGCTCCAGAGGCTCCGAGGCCACTTGCTTCAGCTCTGCCTCATCCGCGTTCTTCACCCCTGCAACCAGGGAGAGAACCAGGCTGAGAGACTCCTCAGAGATGAGCAGATGGACCCCCCAGAGATGGGTTCACCATCACCCTTCTCTCCAAGCAGAGCCTCCCAGTCATTCCAGTGGAGGGGTGGTGTCTGAGTGGCCCTGGGCTTTCCTGCAGCAACCACCTCAGTCCAGCCTGGGAAGAGCTTTCAACTCTATGGGCTCAGAAGGTGTTTAGGGCCTGGAGATGGTCTAGTGAATCCTCCTTCTGTTTTTCTGCCTCCTCATCACTTGCAGGCTATGCTCCCAGGAAGGCAGATATTTTTCAGTCTGAGAGGCAGTTGGCATAAATGGGCAAAGCACTGAATGAATAAACAACAATTTGATATTTATGAGGTGCCAGCACTCCCCACAGAGAGTCTGTTGTTCATCGGAGCATCACATTGTGTTTCAAGAGTCAAGGATGAGTAAAAAGGAGCCTGTTTATATAACAGACCTTCTCCATCACAGAGCATCCTCCATCCATTTCCTTCTGCTCTCCATCCAGATTAACCCTCTGCAAACCAAGCTCCACAGTACAACTCATTTTGCTTCCCAGTGCTACATTCAAGGTTCCCTAACACTGTCCAAGCAGTAACATTTCCAGACCAGGATCCAAACTGATTTCTCAAGTCCAAGACATTTATCCTAACAGCTTTGTAGGAGAGTTTTCTGTGTAACTTTATTGCTCATGTATTAGTCTCAAACAGACTTGTGTAGTCATCAAGGACAGAGTTGCTCAAGGCCATTTTGAGTCTCGTTATTGCTGCTGGACAGTGAAGAGCAGATAACGTTATTATTCAGAGAAATGGAAAGTTGTGAGAGGCAGTAATTATACTGGAGGTCTCCTGCCATCCCCAATACAATATTCTCCTGCCTAATTCCACAGCTGAGAATATTGTTTTTATTGCACAGGTCCCTGGGGCTCCCAAAGGTCTTTAGATGGGAGGTGTGAAATCTCTCATGTGAATGCTTTCTCTAAACAAAAAAAATACCCTTTGAAGACACTCCCTGTGCTGAATAAATGAGTTAATTTTCATCTTAGCAAAAATGTAATGAGGTCTTACCCCCTACCTTAGTTTTACAGCCTCAAGATGCTTCTGTCAAAGTTGAGGGAACATCATCTTCAATTTGAAGATGACCAATAGTAGGTTGACTTTGCCCTTACTGATGGCTGTGATCTTACCAATGGCAAATATCTCTATGCCCAGGTTCTTCAAGGTCTGAGCAGCCAGGTTGGCATCATCCTGGGATTTTCCATCAGTCAGCAGTATTACCAGCTTCTCAGCCTCCAGCCGGGCACCAGCATCTGGTTTCAGATTCTGCTCCAGGACGTGGGTCAGTGCCAGACCTGGGGAGGAGCAGAGCTGGATGTTGTGCTACAGCCTCCCCAGCAGCCCCCCATGCCTTTATTCTTTTATCTGCTCCACAATGGCCTTGGTCCCCACAGAGCTCATGGTCCCACGGGAACAGCTTTCCCCACACAGACTGCTCAGCAGAAACCCGTGAGATGGAATTACCTGTGAAGGTGTTGCCGCCCTTGTACCGCAAATTCCTGATGGCCTCCAGCAGCTGTTCCCTCGTGGAGTGGGCGCTCAGATCCCACTCTGTGCGGGGGTCGCTGCTGTACTGGGACAGCCCTGGGGAAGGAAAGAGCTGTCGGCACCATGGCAGCCAAGGTGAGCTGCAGGAGCCCCACTCTGGGGAGGGGGTGTTGGCCTGGCCAGGGGAGGTGGCACAAAGTAATGAAAGGGAGTGGGGGGGAGCAAGTTGGGTTTCTAACTCCACTTCTCTGCATGGTTCTGAGGAAACGGCATGGAGCTGTTTCAGGGGAGGTTTAGGCTGGATATCAGGAAAAGGTTTTCACCCAGAGGGTGGTCAGGCACTGGATCAGGATCCCCAGGGAGGTAGTCATGGCATTGAGCCTGTCAGAGCTCAAGAAGTGTTGGAAAATGCTCTCGTGCCCATGTTGGGACTCTTGTGCAGGGTCAGGACTTGGACTTGATAATCCTTGTCGGTCCCTTCCAACTCAGGATATTCTATGATTCTACAGTCCTTGTCATGCAGGCAGCAAAAGTGATGCCTCAGACCCCACATGGCACAGGGGTACTTACCCCTGTTGTGATGATCAGGAGTGTTTGTTAAGGTCTCAAAATTAATTGGGGTCAAACTAGTCAGCTGCAAGAGGTGAGAAGGATTTACACAGTCCTATTTCATGTACATCCTGACTGTCAGCATCACTCAGAGCTGGAAGCAGCACCATTCCTAGCTGAATTCACAGCAGCCCCAGAGCAGCAGTGCCACTGTACCCAGTGTTGTGGAGGCTGCTGCAGGCAGCAAATCCCGAAAGTATCTCAGCATCACCACCCGACCTGGTGCTGCCCAAAGTCATCACTTCTGTTCACTATGCAGCTATTTTTCACCGCCACTAGAGGCCAGAGCTTGCTACCAGATAGGAAAAGCTTTCAAGAGCAGCTTTAGGACCCCGTCCTAAAGGAAAAAAAGCTCCTCAGAGGAGTACGTAACCACAGGAATAAGAGACCAAGGCCCCTTCAAACACAGACATTCTAAGGTCAGGAAAGTGGAGTGTGTCCTACCTACTCTTATCTTGTCTTGGGCAATACTGAATGGGGAAATCAAATTGCTCAGAAACTCCTTGATGAGCTTGAAATTGTTGCGCCCGATGCTCCAGGATCCATCCACAAGCAGGACAATATCAGTCATTGCAGGTGTGTCACACTGGAACTGGGAACCTGAGGGGGGAAAGGTTTGATATTGAGGGAAGCAATTGTAAGGAGCAAAAGCTGCTTCAGTTTTAAGAGAAAAAGTGAATCTGCTGTGCAAGGCTTTGTCTGGATGGTGGATTGGACCATCTGCCAGTCTGACACATCTCAGCATCTTGTGAAAACCACAGATCCAGGGATAACCCGTCTCAGTACCGAGAAATTGAGTGGTGCACAGCTGCACTTCTGCAAAGAATGGGTTAAAGCTGTCAGGAAGCCTGTGCTAACCCAGGCACTGCTCTCTGCAAGCTGTCAGCTCCATTCCATCTCAGCCCCAGCCCAGTGCTTCCCTTTTATCTAGCCTAAGTCTCCAAGAATTGCAGGTGATTTTTTAATTCCATTCCATCATGAGATCCCCTGTGGGCTATAATTATTTCGTGGGTTTATATTAAGTCCAATCTCTCCGTAAAAACCTGCTGGCATCACAGATACTCCAGCCCTGCCTTTCTCCCCACCCCAGGCCTGCAGCTTAATGGGGGATGAGATAGGGCATGTTGCTGATTGAATGCATCTTCCTTGAATATTTCTCCGATGGGGAATTTTCCATCTTTTGTGGAGGGAAAGAGATGATCCCATCAAGATTCAACAGGCTCTAAAGAGGTTCCTCTCCTATCTCATTTCACAGATGTGGATTCCTGCTCGTCTAAAGGGACCGAAAGAGGATGCTCTGGCCCATCCCATTTCGACAGAGCTGTGAGCCATCACAGTCTCAACTGAATCTGGAGGATCATCCTGGATCAGTTATCTGTGAAACATGAGGAACAAGTCCAGAAGGAGGAGCAGGTTGGATAATGAAATCCCTGATGTGCTCCTCCCCTTCTGAAGGCTTGGAAAGGTCTGTGACTGGGGATGCTCTGCTGAAGAACATGAATGCTTACATGAATCTGCCAGAAGCAGGGGGAGATGACAACACGAAGAGAGAATAGTGCCAAATCAATAAAAGTCAATAAATTAAATCATCTGGAAGGAATTTTTGGCCCAACTCCTGCTTTCCTTAAAGTCCAAGTTGTTATCCAGTTTCTCCAGTGAGCCCTGACAGCTCCCAAAGCATGACCTAGTAATTGGAAGCGCCATCAGCAGGATTGTACTCTTGAAAATCTTGTGGGTAGAGAGTGGGATAGAAAGCTTGTATTCAATGAGCATTAGGGAAAACAGCAGGGAAGAAGGAGCAAGGCATGTTTGAAACCCCTCTCACCTCGCCTCGATGAATCCTTTGTGGGTTTTCCTTTTCCTGGTGACTCTCGCTCCGAGTTCGCAGGAGTGTGCGGGGATGATTTTGGGGTTACTGATGTTGCCTCTGTCACTCCGGCCTCCACACTGGGCTGATGTCTTTTGGTTTCTCCTGAGCCCTTTGGCTGAATCCCCTTCTGCCTTTTCTTTTCAGCTCTGTCCTTTGCTGTGCTCCAGAGAGAAAAATCCCCTTGTCCTTAATTGTGTTATCCCCAACCAACTGCCCCACTTCTCCACTGACTTAAACCACATTTGACACAGGTGTAGGGGGCTCAGAGAGGGTAAAAGTCCTACAGGCTTATGCAAATAGGTAGCTAGATAGAGGCCATCTTCAATCTTGCCTCTCTGAGAGGGCTGCATGTGGGCTCATGAGTTAATAATGGATCACATCAGAAGTTTGCCCTTTCCATTATCTTTGGTGATGAAAAATGACGAATGTAGAGATAAATCAGGGAAAATATACCATGGCACCTCATACCCAATGCCTCTCCAGAGCTCAGCAATCTATGACTTGCACCCTGAGCTAGTGCAAGTCTTTTTAGATACAGGCCGTGATGGATCTTTCTTCCATCAACTCGTGTAATTGCTTTTTGAGCTCATGCAAACCTTGTTTCCAGGTACATGAGACTCTCTGTGGTTATATACAGTCCTCAGCCATAGGAGGTTGAGGAAATCCTTCTTGTAGACCACCTGCAGCCAGCCTTGGGACACAGAGCCAAGGGAAACCATTAGCCCCAGGAGCTTGTTCTCAAAGGATCCACTCCCAACTGAAGGATATGTCTGCATCTGTTGAATTTGGATACCTGTCAGCCCCAGGATGTGCTTTTTTAGCTTGGGTGGTGTGAGGGGTAAATATTTATGGGTTGTTTACTGTGTTTTTGCAGCTGAGAATTGTAGGAAGGACTAGGCTAGCATGTCTCACTAATGAATGTCTCCGATGGAGTAGGTAAAGCAGGGAGAGGGTGGGATTGGTTTTAGGGACATCTGAGCTTAATGCTCCAGCCACAGCAGCATGGCACAGGCCATGACTCAAAATCAATCCAATGTGACTCCAGGATGGTCAGAGCACCCACCTGTCTGTGTCAAGACAGTGTTCAGGGGCGGTGGGGTGGCCTCTGCTACCCCACTGTGCTCAGCTGCTGAGCTCCCCAAAGAGGTGAGATTCTTTCCTGATGCAGCTCCTGCAGTTCTTCTGTTACTTCTGGTCTGGGATGCATTTTTGAGTTCCTCTACTGTAGGAAGACCAAAAACAGAGAAAGTGTCCCTCTAGACAGGTCTGTGAGTCACAGTCCATCCCTCATCCCCTGGGTCTTCACCATCTCCCTTTCTAATCCTCCAACCAAAAGAGCTTTGTGATTGCCCTACAGTCTACAGGGAATATGCCAGAGGATGAGCTCAGAGGAGACACATCCCCAAGAGCCTCAGGAGCTCTCTGAAGGGTAAAATGTAGCCCTCTCCACTTACTCACAAATTTCCTCTTGGCAAACAGGGCTTCCTGGGAGCCGTTGAGCACGTAGACCTGCAGCGTGTATTCCTTGGTAGGGCTCAGCCCTCCCACTGTGGCTTTAGGAGTCTTGGTTTTCAGCATGACTTCTTGCTCTGAGTCCCCTGAGGTGGGATGAAGCCACAGCTGAGAGCCTGTTGAAGCTTAAATTTAAGCTGACAGTAGTGAAAGCACTGCTGAAATGCAGGGAATGTTCTGCCTAGGGACTGCAGTCAACTCTTATTTATTCTTTAAATTTTGAGGATCTCTGATTTTTACTCTTTTTCTCTCTGTAGAGTTGAGAAGATTTAGGTGGGGTTTTTTAAATCCCTTATGCGTGCCCAAAATGGAAAACCAGTTCCCACCCAGTATTAGTGCAACTCTGGCCAACTTCCCAAGGAGTGTTTCAGTGAAAAGCTGGTCTTGAGAGGATAAAGACTGGCTATTACTTACGAAAAAATCCAACTGACTGAGGTCATCATTTGAGGTGACAAAATGAGGAAGTGACTTGGTGTCTCTGGAGGTCATTCTGGCACTTGGGACTCATCTTACTTATCCCAAACACTCTCACTGTGCTATCTTTGCCCCAAGTCTCTAAGGGCAGCTGCTCTCTGCAGGAGACAGCGCATTTCTGGGACTGGCACTGCCTCCAGACCCCTCCACAGTGATGTCCCATGCTGTTGGAACCTGTCCTGGGACTGTGATGCCTTGGCCAGCCAAGAACTGGGGTGTTTCTGTGTTGGCAGGGCAGTGAGCAGACGGAGCAAGGTGGCAATTGCTGCCCCACAGGCTCTTTGCTACCCAAAACAGAGAGGGTCACACCAGCTCCCTAAACCCCTCTGACTGGGAGAAGTCTACAAGCTTTAAATTATGGAGATGGATGTGTTTCTGACCCCGCCATCCCTGTGCTTGTGCCTAGGGCTGGAAACTCCTCAGCCAAAGAGGGAAAGCCTCAGGCATGTGCCGGGAATGCTGGTGGGGATTCCCTGCATTCCCAGGATGCTCTGCATTCCTGGGATGTTCTCTGCTGAGCTGAGGCTGTGGGGAGGAACAGGGAAGGAATGAGAAACCTCCTGCTCCAGCTTGGGAAACAGGTGGGGGCTGAGCTAAAAGCAGGTGGATGATCACAGGAGCCGTGCCGCACGCAATCCTGCCTGGCAGCTCCCTTCTCCAGCTCGCTGGGAAAGCCTCAGCAACTGGAAACCAGATGCCAGCCAGGATTAAAGTTGCCTCCAACCATTGCTCTCTGCCGAGGGATGTCCTGTCCTTCCAACACCACCAGCTTCAGCATCTGGAATCATGGAGTAGGGGTAGGGAGACAGGGGATGAGCCTCCCCACACACACAGGGTCCAGGACTTCCCATCCCGTGTCTGTGCAGGTGGTGGCAGAGGTGGGAGCTCTCACAGAAGAATCAGGCAATGAACCTTTCCTCATCTTTTTTTCTCACACAGTCCCAAACAACAGCACTTTCTGGCTAATCCTTTCCCCTAGGATGAAGAGAGCTGAATTTCATCTCTCTCTTGTGAATAGCAGATGGACTAATGACTGCTCCCATGGTGGCCATGGAAGCAAGACTTCATGTCTGTACTACAGGTACAGCCCAGAGAAAAGTTTTGATGTAGGTGATCAACACTTGGAACCAGATCATGCTGTGAACAATTCCCTCTGATTTCTTTCTATCACCTTAAGGTCTAAATAATGCTCCTACTTAGGTCCTGTTGTCCACCAGAAAAAAAACGTGGATCTCAGTCCCTCATTCATACACAGATCTCTGCTGATGTGCAGTGTCTCAGCTCATACCTGCCATGGGCTTTACCCGAACTTTGTAGCCACTGGTGTTCCCTTCAGTCTCTTTCCACTTCATCTGGAGCCTGTCTTCCGAGAGGACAGTGAGCTTCAGCCGGCCTGACCCTGGGGAGGAGGAGACATGTCCATGCTGGTATGGATGCAATTCCTCCCTCTGTGTTTGCACCCACAAAACACCACATGTGCTGTCTCCTCTAAGGCGAGAACAGCAGCAGTGCAAAGGAAGCCTCCACCATCCCATGCAAGTCCTCACTATCCCCTGAGGCTGCACGGCAGCTCCTGCAGTTCCCCTGCACCTCTGCACACTTCTATCCTCCACCCATGCAAAAAGGAGTTTCTCAGGTGCTCAAGCGAGATCTCATTATATACCCCTGGAAACAGGAAAAACAGCCTCCCACAGAGGTGGGGGCTTTCTCTGCACCCCTCACACCTTGGAGGACTCCCCCAGGAGATGTCCTGCAAAATGTTTTTTTTCAGCAAGTGTGTTCAGTGCAAACATCTGAAACGGGAGGGCAGGAAACAGATAAGGGGGCTCAGTGAGGCTCTTCTGTATTTCTCTGCTGAGAAATACAGAAATTCCCCAGGTGATGGATCCCATGCTTCTGCAGAGAGATCATTTCAGCAGCAGCTCCAAGGACCGGCAGGGTTTGGAAAGAAGGCCAAAAAAAAAAAAAAAAGGAAAGAAAGAAAACCTGATAAAGTGTAAATAACAGCTCCTGGCAGGACCATAACTCATGGGCACCAGCTTGTATCAGTTTGCTGCAGGGAGCTGCAAACCAAATGACAAATCCCAAGGAAAAAAATAGTAGCAGACAAGGAGGCAAAAAGAGGAAAGAGCACATTGCCTTATCATCTCCAGATTTCACAGCTATCTGTTAAACCCCAGCTAGATGTCTGAGCTCATGTGTCACTCTTTGAATCAATGATTCCTGTCGTACAAATGCCACCATATGAAACTTTTTCACTCGGCTGGATGTAAGATGGCAACTCAGCAGATTTCTCTCCCCTCCTTCTGACACTGTGCCCAGAGCTGCCTTTCCAGCAGGATGCCCTAATTTGCAGTGAGTGAACACACTATAAGCATCTGCACTCAAGTGCCCTCCCACATCATTTGCAGCTGTTACCAGCCTCTTTACCATTACTCATAAAAAAAAAAGCTTAGGGTGACCTGGAGTGTCGACTCAGTGCTGCCAAACTGTCACTCAGGACTCCTCAAGTCCCCAGTCTCACTTTGCATGATGTCCAGACACCTCCTGACATCCTTGCTGTGAAGTCATCACCCAGGAAAGCAATGAGAGCCAGCAGCGAGGACTTGCTTGTCTCAGCCCCACATCTGTGCCTTAACCTTTCCTCTCAGAGGCTTCCTGCAGGCTGCCCAACAAGCAGATAACTATTTTGGGGAAACAAAGCTCAGATTCACATCTCACCCCAGGCAAATCTGAAGGGGAAGAAAGAAAACTTGGGAAAGAGGGGTGAGGGAAAAAAAGCAAATCCCAGAATCGTGCCTAAGAGAAATGGTAAAAGATCATGGAACAATGAGGGGAATTCAGAGTTAGATTAAACATGGAGCTGTCTTCTTTTGGCCAAGCGTGGTCCAGCTCCTTGGCCATCACTCTAGGAGCCCAGAAGCTAAAAAGACAAGAATTTCCCCAGGCAGATCAGAAAGGACAACATCCTCTAAAGCACCATTATGTGCTGGATGCAAATGATCCTCAGTGCCATGAAAGCTCCACTGTTTCCCTGCCCTGTGTTGGATGTGCACCATTTGATGCTGTAACCTTGCTCTCCAGCTGACAGGGAGTTAAGCCCAGGCTTAACTGCAGAGGCTGGTCTGGAAGATAACACAACACAGAGACACATCTGTCCCAACTCTGCAGCACCATCACCTCCCTAGAAACCTTTGTGGTCACCAACTCCACACAGGGTTCAAACACAATGTAAAGGTGGTTCTTCAACATCAGAAGGGCTGTGGTGAGGTGCTGTAGGTACATTCTGGTCACTTGTGGCACTACATGAGCAAAATGTGTTGCAGGAGGAAGGCACCTCGTGTTTTCTTATCCAGATGTTGCATGACATGTCACCATATGCATCCAAAGCATCAGGAGAGAGACAGTGACTAAGAGAGGCACCCCTCTTTTCCTTCCTGTGTCTCAAGCTCCATCTGCAGATCACATAAGCCCCCTCATTGCTTACATAGGCTGAAATGCATCCCTGGTGTGAGGGAGTGGCACATTGAACTGCTGCCAGTGCTGAGGACAGGCTCTGCAGGGTGGGGAGGGATCGAGGTGCTCTCCCCATATGGGGCCCCTAATCTCTCATTGCTCTTCAAGCGTGGGAACAGGTTTGGAGCTTCACTGGCAGACACCAGAGCACAGCAAGCCCCCAAAATCCTGCGTGTCTTTGGGAATGTCCCTTGCAGTGGTGCCACTGCCAATGCCCAGGGCTTGGACAAGGGCTGGGCTATCCCAGGGGACAGAAAAAACAGAGGGGCAGGGGCAGGCAGGCTCCTTACCTTGGCCCACTCGTCCCCAGACATGGCTCAGCACAGGCAGGCAGGCAAAAAAGAACCAAGTGTGAATCAGCATGATGACCAGGACCTACAAGAGGGCAGATATCAGGAAGGAGAAGTAAAAGTTATATTTCACCATATCGAAATCCAGCTTTTTGCAGTCCTCAGTTAAGGCACCACAGGCTGAGATCTGCAGCTCTGGTCATCACTGACGGCACTGAATGGGCAGATGGAGAATTCATATGTGAATCATCCTGTGATTCCTATGTATTATTTTACCTTCTTGGTGTCTCCAGTGTAGCTGTTCATTGCCTTGAACCTAATTGTGTTCATAAACCTGATGAGGAGCAGGCTTTTCCTGAGCACTCCTCTCAGTCTGCTTGGTCCTGGAGCTGGGAACTGCTCTGATCTCAACAGTGGCACTATAAGTGCTGGGTTCTGCTCTGATCATGGAAATTAGCAACACTGGCAAATGATTGGACAGACAGATTCCAGAATAACTTCTGTTTTAAATTGTACAGAAGTAATTAATTGTGATTGTCATGACCAAAATCATTACAGGTATACAGACAGCACCTTTCTCATGTCCCTGCCATGCAGGCACTGATCATAAGGGGAAAAGCCTTTAGAGGAGCACGCACTGTCAGCCAAGCTTCTCACACCTCAGTGGCTGGGATAAAGCACTTCTGCAGCAGGAGGGATCCACAGGCTGAATGGAGTTTGTTTGTCAGCAGTTTACAAAGAAGAGGTTTGCTTCTTATCTCACAGTAGAGTTCCCAGGAAGTTACATTTGGGACTGGTTGGGATAGTCTTGCTTTAACTTGTTCACCTGAACAGGCTGAAAGCAGGGGCAGTTACAGACCTGATCGTGGCAGAGGATCAGTTTGGCTCAGGAATTACCTCTGCAGCATGGACAAAGCTGGTTGGCTAAGGACAGCCAGCCCCGGACCACAGACCTCGAGCACCTGCAGTTGTTTTGCTGGCCTGGATTTCCTTGTTACTCAGTTTGGTCAGAAATGTCAGGTCAGCATCAAACGACCCTGGTGGAAACAGTGCCTCCCCCTCATCTTGATCTCAATAAACCAGGTCTTAAACACACGTTGTTGGCCTTTAGCAATGCATCATTGGCATCTGTCATTTCTGTGCTCCACATTTCAGCCTTATTGCTTTTGGCAGAACCAGACCACGCACCCGCTTCCTCCACTGCCGTCTGCAGTGACATTTCACTTCTATTCATTTTGATGGACAGGTATTTAAAGGCTCCTGGCAAATGCCTGTTTCCCCTCAAACACGTCAACTTTGTAGCGGTTTCAAGGAAAAATAAATACACACATGAGTGACCCAGCCATGATCTCCTGAGGTTTAAATCAGTTCTAAATTGCTGGAAGAATGAGTGGAAAAATATGCAAGTTATAACAGGGAGTTGTTAACTGCCCTACTCTGTGATTATTTTTTTTTTTTTGATTGAAGATCAGGTTATATGGAACAACTGCAGTGTAACCAAAGCCTTTAGCCATGGGAAACACTTGCTTTATTTTTCCAGCTAATGAGGTCATTGCTTATAAAAAACAGCAAACATTTTACGGGAGGGGTTTGGGATTCTGACTATCAGCTCCAGAAAAACAAAGCCTGGCCTGCCTTCAGAGATGCATGTGCCAAACAGCAGCAAGAAGCAAGCATTTTTCAAAAAAAATCCCTGAATTAAAAGTTCAGTTGTGCCCTTTTGCAGTGACACCAAACTGCCTTTGATTGCCTTGCAAATTCCCCGCGGCTCTGCTGGCAAATGAGATGCCAAACTCTGGCAAAACCACTGGATTGTGTATTATCTTTTCATGTTAACCAGAGTTACATGGAATCTGAAGTTCAGAAAAATAAGCCCATGGGCTCCTCCAGCCTCCACTGATCTGGGTTTGTTGCAGGCTCTGATTCCCCTGAAGGCTTGAGCTTCCACCTGATGGCAAAGATGAGTTAAATATTATCATATAATCACAGAATGGTTTGGGCTGGAAGGGACCTTAAAGTTCATCGTGTTCCATGGGCAGGGACACCTTCCACTATCCCAGGTTGCTCCAAGCCCCATCCAACCTGGCATTGGACACTTCCAGAGCTGGGGCAGCCACAACTTCTCTGGGCAGCCTGTGCCAGCGTCTCACCACCCTCACAGTGAACCAGGGGTTAACCCAGGCTGGATACAGTTTGTCCTCAGGGTGTGGGTCTTTCCTGAGACTAAAGTAAAGAGCAAAAAATTCAGAGGCAAATCCATCACTATTCTGCCTCTTCTCCAACATTCATTTTCCTCCCTGTAAATCACGAATAACAAATGCACCTGTTTGAAATGGTGGAAGACACACAGCTGGAGGAGCTCTCTCCTACCCTCCCTGCAGAGCTTCCTCTCCACAGGTCACCCGCCAGATCCCAAGCACCCACTCCAGGGCTCTGGGGTCCCTCCCTATCCATTTCTGCCATCACTGGTGCCACCATCCAGCCAGGCTGAGCTGTGGACCCTGGGACTCAGGGGACCACAGTGACACCAGCCTGCTGGCAGGCAGGGAGCCTCTCTCCTGTTACTTACCCTCAGGGAAGGAATTTGGAGACAGCAACACATGGAGCATGTGGTCAGTATTTCCAGGGCCTGGAAAGTAAGTGTGTGCGTGGGACACACCACTTTCCACTTGCCCCAGCTGTGTGCTCAGAGAGGATTTGGAGGTTAATGCGGTCAGAGATCCCCTTATTTGTACAGGAAATTTTACAAGTACTCACTTTATTTAAAGAAAAAAAAAGACCTGTGCAAAAAATTCCTGCCACTTATTTAAAGCAGCACAACTAAAGGTGAGGATCTGGGGGCACTGTGAATAATTTCTGCTCTCCACAGCCACAGTTTGGGGACGTTTTCTCATCCCAGAGGTCATCACTGTCTCTGCACAAAGTGCTGGCAGAAGCAATGTCACCTCATGTCCCACTCGCTGCCGGACACACGAGCAGCACTGGGGACAGCCCTGCAGGCAGCCAACTGCAGGGAATAAATCTGTCCCACATTCCCTGAGTGCTTTGCCAGTAAAAGGACCTAAACCAGGCTAAAAAACCACATTCATCAATCCCTTTCTGTTCTCCCCTAGAAAGTTCCTGTATTTCAGTTCCGCTAATGAACAAAAAGTCTCAATTATCCCAGCACCAGCCTCAAAAAGCCAGGAATAAGTTCCATTTCTAGGCTGAACCTTTGCAAGTCTCCCAGCCCATCAGGTTGGGTAACTTCAGCTTGATACCGACCCACCCACACCTCCAGGTGGGAAAAACTCACACAGATAGCAAGCCCTTCCAAGTACTGTCCTTTCTGGCAACCATTTCCCACAGTTTTGTACTATTAACCAAAAATAGAAGGAAAAAAAATCAAACCAACCAGCAAAAGTGCATTTCTCACAGCCATCACTCCTAAAGAATTGCCAAAGGAGTCCTGGCAGTATTTAGACCGACTGGCAGGGAACGTGAGCCTCGAAGCCACTTCACAGTAAGAGGATAAGACCTGTCACCCCTGTGTGGCATCGGCAGTGCTGCCCCGAGCTCAGCTGCACCAGCTCTAAGTTTCCCGGAGAGCAAAACCCTGCAGGAGTTCCCTGCTTGGGATCCCCACACACGCCCCAGAACAGCACAGCCCCTCCTGGGCGTCCCTGCGAACCGAGCCCCAAAGGGGAACGAGCCACAGACCTCTGCAGAGCGGCGCGGCTTCCCCTGGAGTCAGCCGGGAGCTGCGGGAATCCTGCTACATTCTTAAATTGTGGGAGAAGCTGCCCTGGCGCCTCGTCCGCTCCTCGGCGCGATTAAAGATTTCAATTCCCAGACGTCAGGAGGGATAAGGAAGGGGAGGGAGAGCAGGGGGAGAGGGATGGGATTCCCCCACCTCCCTCTCAGCACGCAGCGGCTTGGCCCCTTCGTGCAGCCAAATAAAGCATGAAAAGCAAGAGTCTGCCTCTATGAAAAGCAGTAAACGGCTTTTAGTGGCTTTGCTAACTAAATAAAATATCTGTCTGGGAATCTGCACGCTGATTTCCTAGAACGCAGCAACAAGTCGTGGCTCCCGCCCACCGCCAGACTCCCCGGGATGCACCCGCATCCCATTAAATGATTTTGAGAGCCCAGCATGTGCATTGAAGGCGAGCTGTGCTGCGTTTGTTTAAGGAAATTAGGCACATCTGTAAGTTTTGCAAGGCCAGAGGCTGAATCATGAGCTGGAGCTCGATGGTGCCTGCGGGCTCCCCGGCTGTGGGATACAGCCCTGATCCGCTCCAGTGCGAGGTGCTCAGAGCCAGGAGCACCTGGGAGAGACACCCAGCGCCCTGCCAAAAGTTTTTTGGAAGGATTTTCTCCTCATTGGCAGGAGTGGAATGACTGACAGTGTCATTTCTCATTACAAATGGAAGCCAAATTTTCAGCTACATCTACAGGGACTGTCAGCATCACTCTCCCGTCGCAACCAAGTGAGCTATAAGACACTTGGAATTGCCATTCCATGGGAAACACAGGTGCCTTTGGAACAGTCAAGCTAGATGGAAAAAAAATAATAGTTTTCAAAACATTTTGCATAATAAACGAACATTTGTTAGTTCGTTGCAGTTTTGTTTCATAACTTTGAAAGTATTTTAAAGCATCACAATATACAGATCAAAGGATAACACCAAAATGAAGCACTTAAATCACAGAATCACAGAAAGGATTAGAAGGGACCTTAAAGACCATCTTGTTCCAATCTTCCTGCCATGGGCAGGGATATCTTCCACTAGACCAGGTTGCTCCAAGCCCAGTCCAACCTAACCTTGAACATTTCCAGGGATGGGGCAGACACAGCTTCCCTGGGCAACATGTGGGCAACAAATCATATTAAAACAAAACATGGAGCATTTGGTACCCCATGGAGTTGTCACTGCCTCACCAGTAAATACCACAAATTACCTCTTCTGTAATTCCTACTGGATTTCAGAATTTGCTCAGATTTGCTACAGTTTACTTTAAAAGTAGGAGAAGGTGAGAAAGGAAAAAGCACATATCTCCTGTGCTTCACCTCATGGAATTCAGATGCAGAGCTAAAAATTCCTGCTGTGTTTACATCAGAAAAATCTGGAGCTGTTTCCAGTGCTTGTGTTCAGGGTGCTGCTTTCTGGCCTGCCTTTCCCGAGGTGCCCACACAGGGCCTGGATTTGACCTTAGTTCAAGCCAAACACACCTTGGGTTAAACCTTTGGGCCATCACAGACACCCAAACCCTCCCTAAAGAGAATTTAAAAAACAAAAAGGCAGATTGAGGCTGCTTTATTCGTGATCTGAATGGCTACAAATAACAACTGGGAGTGTATTGACAAACGGCTGAGAAGATGGTCTGGTTTCACTTAGGCGCTGGAGGGACCCCAGTGGATTATCAATGCAAACATCTTGCCTGCACAGTGTTCCAGGAATGCTGAGCTCCAAGTAGTCCTATTACTTCGGCACCAGAACTGGGGGAACACATATCCCTTTATACCAAGGGGAAAAAAAAAGGCAGCCAGCAGTAAGGCAATACCTAATACACAGCTGCCACCAGATTTTCCAAGAAAGTCAATCCCACTTTAACACAAATCAAAATTACTATTTTGGGGCTTTTTTGGGTTTGGGTTGGGTTTTTTTTTAAGGCTTGGTTTGTGGCCAAGCTGCACGGAGAGCCCTGCCCTAAGCAGGAGTGCTGGAGATCATCCTCTCTGTGCACAGCACAGCAGGCTAATCACAGGCAGGATGCTCTGTGAACTGGAATGCAAGAAACCTCCCCAGTTTCTTGTTATTACCTGTTATTCTATTTTTAGTTCACTTTCAGGGTAGTTTGCAAGGAATATTTTGCACTGACTACAAACACAGTCATCCTGCAAGCAACAGAGTCAGGGCTGCATTTTGGTGGCTTTCACTCATTTCTGTTCCCTCCCCAACTAGGACACATTTTTGGGCACACTCTGCTTTTGGTCTCTCCTTTCCCCCACTACCCCCCACCACTAGGTTGGTAGAAGCCTACAATATTTGGGACCTCTCCTGCCTCCATGCTGAGGTGAAGCTGATTAATTAATTTAAACATTATTAAGGGGTAGGGACACAAAAAGCACCATCATGGAAGTCTCCCCTTTTCAAGAAACAGCTGAGAACAGCAACCAGCCCTGGCTGTGAGTGTGGCTAAGCCAACAGAGTAGCAGGAGCCTCAGACTTTACAAGGAAGCATACATTCCTGTATTCATTTCCTTATTTTCTTGACAGAGCCGATGGCACAGCTTATGGGGCCATCTGGAGAGCACATTGTGTTCTCGGTAGACTGCACAGACAGCTCAGGGGAGCTCAGACATACTCACTGGGTATCAAACTTCCTGCTGCTTACCAGCTTTACCACCTGCCTTGCAGCCTGGCTGGTGAATGGCTTGTTCTAAGGCTTGGGGCATAAAGTGCTGAATTCTCACACTGGTACTAAAAAGGAGCTGCAAAAGCTTAGACACTCCTGAGAGCAGGGAGAGCCAAACATTTCAAGAATGTAAAAATCCAAGACTTGTCCATTAGAATGTATTTATTTGAAAATATATTAAAATGCCTGGGTAACACGTCACAGTGAATGGTCAAGCTTGGTCCCTCCCCACGCTCCATCCCTGCTTAGTAGAGTGTCCTGCCTTTCCAAACAGCAGTGGGATGAGACTCCTTCATTCATCAATGGCTTCCATGACTTCCATCACGAGAGTCCGCGGTCCTGTCATGATGAGGCTGCTGATGGTCTGATAGTCCAGGTGCAAAACACACGCACCATTCACTGAGAAAACAAACTGGCACACCTGCAAGAGAGGAGGGACAGGTTACCTTCAGTCTCTTGGCACCTTCTGCCCATGACTGACCGGAGCCAGAGGCTGTGATGCAAATAACTTGCCTCAAAAGCCTTGAAACTCTAAAGCATCACCATTGCATAGCTACACTAATATCACAGTGCTACAATCACTGTATCATAAAAATGGGACCAAAGGGATTTAGACTGTGAGCTAACAGAGAAAAAAAAGACTCATTTATGAGCAGTGGTTCATTTCACAGATGGAAATGAGGCACAATATTAACATCTAGCAATTTGGTAGCAAATGAGATTAGGTAAAGAGAAATTAACTGGGCTCTTGAGTAAATGAAACAAATTCATCCATCCCCTCCCAATCCTGCCTGAAGCAAACAAGGAGTCACACTCTGCCTCTGAAAAATCCCATTATTTCAAATATCCGTGTGACTTTAGACTTATATCAGCTTGTAGAAATGATTCTCTCTGGCTGCTGGGGTCTTTATAGGGAACTGGGAAACTCAGCATTTCTTTCACGCATGCCTAAAACTCTGTAGGTGAAACTCATACATGCCTGGGCCCAAAATGAGTTTCAAGATCTCAGTTCATTTCACCTGAGCTGGAAATACTGGAAGTTACTTGATGAATCAAATCAAGGCATCAGTCTAAGGTTATTCAGCTTTCATGCACATGGAATAAAGCTCCATGTAGAACTCCATTGCTGACAGCAGGGAAACAAAATGTGTTGCATCTCAGGAGCTGTGAGAGCAGGTGATCCAGGATAAAGCTCTGCTCCTTCCCTGCTTCACCGGCAAATCACTGGAGCTGAACTGGGAATTCTCTGCTTTGTTTTCAGCAGCTGAAACAGTTTTGACAGCTCCAAAGTCTACTGTGGGGATGGTTTAGTTTTGAGAGAGGTTTTTTGAGTTCTAGCTGCCCACAGCCCCTGTTCTGCCCTGGCAAAGGCAAATTCTCCCCTGTGCCACCACACAGGGTGCACTTTGCCTGCAGAGGTCATCCTTCCCTCCACCTCTCCCACAGCTCCGTGTGCTGACTCCATAGGTCTGATCTCCGCTGCAGGAGGTGGGATGATCATGGAGGATGTGTTCAGCCCAGAAAGCTCAAACAGGACAGAAGTCTTGCCTCCAGTTAAGTCACCGTGAGCAAGAAGTACCTTCATCCCTGCAGCAGCAGCAGGTCCTCCTGGGTCCACAGCCTGGATGTGGCAAGGTCTTCCTCCTCGAACCACAAACCCCCAGCCCACTGCATCCCCCACAATCTACAAGCAGAACAAAAGGGTTTTAAAAACCAAGGAAGGGGCTGGATAGAGGAGATGCAACAGTTCCCAGAGAGATGGAGAGCTCATGATCCTAATCTCTTTTGGGTGGGAGAGAAAGGGCTGTGCACCAGTGAGATGCAGAACTGGTTAATTGCTCTCTGCAAAGCTGCTTTGTGATTAATATTCCCTGCCAGCAAGAGCAGAAGAGTGAAGCACAGGCAGCATTAAGCTGAAGAGTGAGGTATGCACTGAGAGTGTGCTGAGAACATTTCCAGAGCATGCACATGGTGCCTTTTCCTTGGCACAGCAGAGCATTTCCAGGGTGGAAGTTGCCCCTCTTGCCTTTCCCACTCTGATCTCAGTCTGTCAGGGCAGTTTGCTGTAGTGCTGCGGCCCTCTGATGTGACTAAAAGAGAAAAGGAATTCCCAAGAGACTTTGCACATTACCCATATAAATAAATACAGCAACTGCAGAGCTAAGCAGGAGGAAATGAGCCATGAAAGGCCCAGGCTGGCAGAGTTGAAGGGCAGGGCAAGAGCATTCAGGAGGAGAATGAACAGCACGTCCTCATATGTGCCATGCTAATCACCAGCTTTATTTTTCTTGCTCTTTCCCATCACTTTCTACGGCACACTTAATTTGGGAACCTTATCCACAGCTCCTTTTGTAACCCCACTTGTGCCAAATCAGTATGGCAGACAGCCCCCATGGTTTCTGTGAGGTCCCCCCTTTCAGAGGCAGGCAGTGAAGACATGAGAAGTTTCACACAAAAATAACCAAGCACAGTAAGACCCACAGGTCAGGAGTTGTCTTGTAACATTTACATCCAGCACCCATCAGCCCTGCCTTGACCCATCCTACAGCTTTAGAAATAATTAGAAAAGGAAAAAAGGCTCAAACTCAAGTTGTGTGCAGCATCCTGGAGATTTGTCCATGTAAAAAGCCCATCATAAGAAAGGCAATAGTGGCCCTTGGATGCTCCCCCTATTCTGTGCTGCTGATGGATCATATCAACACACCCTGACCTGCAGAGGAACCTGAAAGATGCATAAAGCTGTGCATAAAGCCATGTCAGAGAGGATGAGTGTCACAGTCTCAGCTGTCACAAGACTTACTGATTCTACAGTTTGCATGGAGCTGGATGAAACAGAAATCACAGAATCTTAGAATGAGTTGGACTGGAATGGACCTTAAAGATCATCTCATTCCAACCCCCTGCCATGGGCAGGGACACCTTCCACTCAACCAGGTTGCTCCAAGCCCTGTCCAACCTGACCTTGGACACTTCTAGGAATGGGGCAGCCACAGCTTCTCTGGGCAACCTGTGCCAGGGCCTCACCAAAAAAATCTCCAAAATGGGAGGTTTTTTTCCTATCCAGGAAATATTTCTTTCCTGATCTACCCCTTTAATATACATTAAACTTTTGCAGGGGCTGAGCACATTTTCACCCACAAGAATATGTGAAGACATTTCCCCATTGAGAGTCACAAACCAAAAGTCAGGATGATGTGACATGCAATCAAAGCTATAATAGAGAGAGGTCAGAGCAGCCAACAGAAAGCCATCCAAGCTCAGCCAGGGAGCTGGATACTGATGGATTGGCAATGCCATCCACAATGGTCACTCACAGTCAGAGTTTTCTTGACATAAGGGGCCCCAGGGGACAGGAGCTCTTCGTTGGTGACGGGTCTCTTTAACACTAGAGCAGAAGGTGACAGATTCTGTCAGAATCAAGGGATTTGTACTGTAAAGTGTATAACAAGGCAGCCTGGGGATTACCCATTCTGCACACAGAATTCCTTGCATTCATCTCAGGGTTTTTCCAAACACTTGCACAACTTTTTAAATCACAAAGCAGAGGTGAGGCTGACCCTCTCCTCTTGATGAGTTGGGGTTGAGCGAGCCTGTGCCCTGAAGGAATGGATGTATCCCATGTAACAACAGGGCAATGCAGAAGCCCAGACCTGATTTGGGGTTGCACTCGGCCACAGGAGGGAATACCAACGTAGGAGCAGCACTGAAGTAGGGGTTGGAGTTTCCAGAGAGGGAAGTGATGCTGCTCCTTCGAACTGCTGAGACAATTTTGATCTCCTTGTTGGTCTGGACTGAAAGAGACAGAAATAACAATTGCTCAACAGGAAACAGTCTAGTTTAAAATAACAAACTTCACCCCCAGCCTGACCCACACCTGAAAGGTAAGCACGCACTGAAGATGGCATTTGAGCTTAGAAAGAATAAATCCAACTTCAAAGAAAGATCTAGAGCTGAGTTGATGCTAAGCTGAGTTATTTTCCTGGGGTGGGGAGCTGTGACAGAGATTGCCACTGTGTTGTGACACCCACCACAAACCAGTGGGATGGGGGGTCACTTCACAGGATGTCTGGAGGGACATCCTATGCTCTGCTGGAGCAACACCATCAGCTCTGGGATACTCTGGTAATGTAATCCTTGCTTTCACACCCCTCCACAAACACATCCAGTTACCAGAGAGAAAGCTGGTGTTGCCTGGCTCCGGGTTGAGCTTGCGAAGGCAGAAGGGGCTGTCGGGGCTCTCGGAGAGGGCACGAGAAGAGTTCTCATTGAGCAGCTCTGTGAGACGCCGACGCCGGCGGAAGTTGATCCAGAAGTGGTACAGGATGTCACTGTCAAAGAAGTGATGCCGATTGGAGACTAGGAGAGAACAGGGGAGGAGGGAGAGGCTGAGGGGGTGCAAAAAACATATAGCAAATATCCTGAGTGATCCCAGTGAATTTGCTTTTAATGCCTCTGTGGTCTACTGTGGTTTTCTGACTGTTTGAGAACACTGCCTGTGGGGAGGGAGGGACAGCAGGGCCACCTCCCCAAGAGGTGCCATCTCCCAGGGGTGCACTTGCTGTCACAGCCCTCCACCTGCCCCTCAGAGGACTTCCTGCCTTCCGAATTGCAAGTTTGATTCCGGCAGGTGGTTATGATATCCAGCCAAGCAGAGCTGAACATTACATCCTCACACCCCAGCCCTCCAAACCCAGGGGTGGATCCCAGGCCTGTGGCCGGCGGCTTTGAAGAACCGAAGAGCAGTAGCTCAGATTTCAACTCAAAGCCTTTGCGGGTGGTGCATGATTGCTCCGATTTCAAAGGTCACCAGCTCCAAACATAGAACTAAAAGGCTCCATTGCCATCTCCAAGTGGGCACTTGACCAGCACTTGTTGCATGACATGAATGGGGGTTTGTTCCTAGCACAGCCTTGACAGTTACGCTCATCCCTCGCTTTCCATCCCGGCTCCAGCCAGACTCTTGCTCACCATGCTGAATGATCCCATGCTCCAGCAGTGCTTGTCCCAGCTCCACGGCTTCCTGTCTGTTTTCCACTTCTCCCTCCTGAACGAGCCAGTCGACCATCTCACAGCCCAGGAAAGTCCTCTGGTACTTCACCGAGTTCTCCTCTCTCACCTTCAGAATTGACTCTTCCACGCTCACCAGCCTGGCACAGAGGTGGGACAGGGCTCCCGTGACACTGCACATCCCTGCCATCCCTCACAGGAGCTGCAGCCACACAAAGCAGTGACACGGCTCCCATGATGCCACACATCCCTGCCATTCCTCATGGGAACTGCAGACAGTCAAAGCAAAGCCAAGAGAAGCGGGCAAAGCATTGCAGCCAAAACATTGCTGCCTGGGAGCAGTGGGAAAGGAGGGAGGAACACAGAGCTGCAGTCAGGCATCTTTATGAATCTTCATCACAGCAGAGGGAGCAGCTTCAGCAAAACCAGTTCAGCTGCCACCTCAGCTAAAGAATGCAGGGAAAAGCAACCAAATGCAGGAAACACATGGCAGATATCCAAATGGATGGAGAAGGTGGGTTTCAGATGGCACATATTCCATCTGCAGCATATGTGAGAGCAAAATCCAGTGTCTCCACGAGAGGGTGCAGCTGGCTCAGCCATGAGACAATTGGCTGGATGCTCTCCCCATCCCACGGACACTGTTGCAGATCAAAAGCTAAGTCCAAGGGATGCACATCTGGAGAAGGGGCAGGGAGACACCCGAAATCACCACCTGCCTGGAGGAAGGACTTCTCCTTCAGCGCCAGTTTGTGACTCTGATTGACAGGTTATGAGGTTGTGAAGGTGTGAAGGGGCTGTTAAAGGAAATAGGTCCAGAGGGTGGGCTGGGGCTGAACCCTGGGAACATGGCCCAGATTTAGAGCCAGAAACAGTCAACACAAAAAACCCTAAACACTTGGAGATGGAAGGAGTTTTCTTTACTTTCTGAGAATTAGCTTTTCCATGACAAATTTTGCAAATAGACTGAGACACAGGGCCCCAGGCTCACAAGGGTGTTGAAAATCCCATACCCTGCTGACTTTGGCCATAAGTCCTAAAAGAGCTGGTGGAAGCAGCTCATTGGAGGAGGGTAGAAGGTTGCTGGGAATGGCCACTGGACATTCTAATCCCAGGAGCATTGAGACTGAACTCTAGTGCTTCCCTATACAGATCCCAGAACCTGCACTTGGGCTGGAGCCCTTAGAAGCATCCATGAGTTCATAGTACAGCTCCTGCCCCATCCCCAAGGATGGTGGTTGTCCTGCAGCTGTGACAGGGCTCAGGAAACAGCATTTCCCAGAGGGACAGCATTGGGTGCAGAGAAGGGAAAGCGAAGCCAGCGGGAGCTGTGGCTCCCAGCTGCAGAGCACCAGCAGCCAGCACAGCCAGCAGAGCACATTCCCAACACCCCAGTGCTGGGATAGGACTCACGTACTTCTCATAAAGACTCTGCCCTCGCATGAACACCTTCACATCCTTGCTGAGGGGGAAGGTCCCGTCATCCTTGCGGAAGCGGTAGAGCAGCTTGGCATCCTTGTAGTCCGAGTGCTCATCACAGACTGGAAGAGTTCAGGGGAGGGATGTCAGTCTGTGAGGGACAGACAGGGCTCACACTCAGCAGGATGTTGTCTCCAGGTTCAAAGCTGTGAGGGCTGTGTGCCATGTCCTTCTCCGTGCCCTTTGAACCATGGAGCAACCAGCATCTGAGCCTTCAGTCCCCAAAAAGTAGCTGCTTATAAACACCTGCAGCCCATATTGGTGGGAGAGGTCAGCCCCAATGTACAGACCTTGGGAAAGCTGGAGTTTGAGTCTGCAGTTGATCCAGACACTAAAACATTCATTAGAAAAAAACCAGGGATTTTTTTTTCTTTCTTTTAATTTAAATGTTTAGGTTTAGACTAAAAGAGAACAAACAGAATTCCCTCAATCAACTTTTTTTAGAAAGTTGCTGCCGCTGTAAGCAGACTTGGAGGACAGAGGAAAAAAACCCACACTGCATCCAAACCCCCATAAAGTCACCTCTGTCTGTCAAAAATAGTCGTAAGCTAAAAAATACAGTGGCATGAATTTTTCCACAGCATTTTGTGCCAACCCTGCCCAATCCACTTGCATGGCAAACTGACCTCAAGAGAAAGTTTTCTTCAAAGCCAGATACATACAACTGCAATAATAAAATCTGTCTGAAAAGCCTTGGTTTCATCTTGGGCATGGGCACACAATCTGTAAATGAATGGCTATTAAGTCCGTGCAACCTTTAGCAGGTAAATATTTGGGATGCAGCTTTGAGATAAACTTGCTTGCAACACATTCCCAGACTACAAGTTAAACAAAATAAATAAAACTATGACAAAAAACCAGCCCAAAAATCACACTCCAGCTTTTAAAAGCCAGCCTGTGTTCAGGTTCACGTGTCTGAAGCGAGAAGAACAAAGTTCAGTGGTAAAAAAAAAAAAACAAACAAAAAACCCCCACAAAACAGAGAAAAGAATATGCCTGCGAAACAAAGAAAAATAGCCAAGGGAAAACAGAAAACCCACAAGTGTTTCCTCACTAAAGTAACGTCATCCACTGGAGTGAAATTCAAAAGGCACAAGATACTTCTTCTGAAAATTTTAACACTTTTTCCATCCTTCTAAGCAGACCAGCAAAACCACATTCCCCTTTTGGTGAGCAGCAAATGCCAAAACTTGTCAGATGATCTGGAGTTCACCGTTCCTGCTGAGCAGTTGTCTCGGATGAAATCAGGACGCTAAAGCCGGTGAGTCATCGAGCAGGAGGGCAGGATAAGGTTGTTTGAACAGTGAAAGTTTGCATCCTCATAACTCCAAGGAGCAGACATTCTGATTCCATTGCAATCAGGAATAGAACTTAAAGCCTTACAGAACTGTGTCCATAGAAAACCAAAGCACTTTTACTATTTAAAGACCAATTTCAATGTGTTTCCAGCATGTAATGAAACCAAAGCTCAAACCATATCAGACAATTAAGAGGCAGCACAATGATCTTCATGAGATAATTATCATCTGGATCCCAGCAGAGAAGAGGGCAAACAGTTTAGTCAGGCAATTGCCAGGCACCCAGAGCAGTGCTGCGTTAGCAGGCAGCCTTCTTTCCACAGGGCTAACAAAAATTAATGGGCAAAAAGCAAGTTGGAAAGTCAACTTCTGTGTCCTGCCAAGAATTATCACAGAGGCAGGATGGACACATCCCAGTCAGCAATCAAAACAACACTGGCACCCAGTGCTGCCCAGGTTTAATTAACTAATGGATTTATTTGAAACTGTCAGCTGGAAAGATGGAAAATTAATCAGCTTTAAGTGTTAATGGTTAACTGAGAACTCCCTGCTTCAGCTTTATGCTTTTGTGATAAAGCACAGCAGCAGTCTATTTTTATTCAAGGCAGTTTAATGTAAAGGGCATTAACCTCAGCAAATAGCAGATGGCAATAGAGTGTTTGCATTGCGGTGGTCAAAGGCAGCTGTTTCTGGACCCTGGAGGAGAGAGGGGAAGAGAGGACTGGATTTGGTGTGGTCATCTGCCTCTGTCTCCTCAGCTGCATCCTCGTGTGACAAACCACCACCCAGCTCCAGGTTAGCACACCTCCTGTCCCAAAGACCTGGGAGCAAGAGAGCTCAGCCACAGCCCTTCCCACCAATGGCAAAGGTGTCCAAGAGCTATTTGATAATCTGGGACTTTTGTTACTGATTGTGCCTGAAAATCACATGGAGAGAAACTGCCTTTTGCCAATCTGAAGCGCTTGTTTTCTGTTGTTATATTGGGACCAAGGGCTGGACCTTGGGGATTGCTCTGCAGCTCAGGGACAGGCACAGAGGTCAGTACATGATCTGAGTTACTCCAGAACTCCTGAAAGTTCCAAATAAATTTTAAAAAGGAAAAAAAGCCTGAACTACTAAGAGCTGGGCTTGAGCATCAAGCTGCTTTCTCCCTTGTCCCCATCCTTTTTTTTTTTTTTAACAAGTACCATGAACAAGCCTTTGAAACACACCTAAATCCCAAGAGAGGCATTCCTACAGGATTGCTTCAGCTCCAGGTTCACAGGTACCAGACTACTTCTGCTTGGAGTGATGTGGACTCCCCAGCCCCACTTGTCCCATCATGGGGAAACCGAGGAACGCTGGGCTCTTATGGAAAGAAAATTAATTTTTCTGCCGATGTAAAGCATGTGCTATAATTCAGCTTCCACTTCTGCATGACACAAACATGAGCCAGACCAGCTTCTGTACAAATACCCACCTGGCTGGATACAGGACAATGCAGGCCAGGTGTTACTGAACTTGCTTCCAAATGGGAGACACTTTGGATGCCCTTTTACCAGCACACAGCCCAAGCCCCTTTTCTGGTGGGCAGGGAACTGGCACATTCCCCAGAGCAATGCACCATCACATGGATCCAGCCCCATACAGCCTCCTGCCTACCCATCCTCTCCCAGCTTCTCTAGGAGACAAGCTTCTTCCCGTAGGAAAGTGGTGGACAGGGACCTGGCCACACTTCCATATCCTGGGCTGACAGACACACGGTGAGCAGACACACAGACACCTCCCTGAGGGGGCTCAGCAGGCAGCAGAGACACCCACCCACCGTGATGGATGATGTAGTGGTCCATCAGCTTCTGCATGAGGCGGATCCCGGTCTCCCGGTCTGGTGCTTCCTTGTGGTCAATCAGCCAGTCCGTGAGTTCCTTCGCCACGAAGCAGTTCGGGTACGTCCGGAGGTGGAAACGTCTGTCCTTGATGAGCTTCCCGTCGTGGAGGCGAAGCCTGGAGGGAAAGGCAGCCACTGAGCACAGCTGGTGTCACAGGGGAATGTGGGTCTGACTGCCCAGCATCTGTCCAGCTTGGAGACACCGCTGATGAGTTGGGACTTCTGGCAACCACCCAGTGACTAACAAATTCAACCAAACCCCTTGGCATTGCAAGAGTGGATTAGTCAATCCTAAGGAGCCTCTCCATCAGGCCCTTCTCTCCTCTTATTACTATGCAGGTTATACAATTGCCTGCATCAGGCATAGTCTGACCCACACGTGTCCTTTTGCTCTAAGCAAGCCTCTAAAAAACACACAGCAGCAAACCAGAGGGGGTGAAGAGGGGACAAAACTCCGGAAAAAAAATAGCAGTACATATATTTGTCATCTTGGCACTGTTCTGTGTCTAGTTCTCCTTCCCCATGACCATGAAAACAGGAATAAAGCTGCCCCCAGGACAAAGTCTTAGTCATAGCTCCAGGTGGGAGCAGTAACAGGAGCCTTGGTTTCTTCTGTCAAAGCAACGAGTGCCAGGTGGATCCCACCACTACCCACTAATCCATGAACCACTAATCCACAGCAACAGTGGACAACAGTCCTGACATTTTCTGCTTCAAAGTGGGATTGACTGGGACAGAGTTTACCAAAACAACAACCTTCCTATCCTGAAAACCCCCATGTTATGGCTAGTCTGCAGCTCTGATGGAAAGATATATATGGGCAAAAGTACTCAGGTGAGCATGGCTTTGACTTTCAAAAGGACTTTAACAACTGAGCAAGCCACAAGGCACAGAGTTCTTCTGTGTTCCAGCCAAAGCCAACCCAGTCTGGCAGGAGATCTGTCCAGGGGCCAAACTTCTGCCCTGTAGTCATGACCGTTCCCAAAACACCAACCCTGGAAAATGCCCACTGTATGCAGCAGGCTCAGAAGGGAGATATTAATTAAACTTCTCCTCTGTAACTCCAGGATGTTTTTGGTTTCAAATTATTCTCCTCGATTCCTGGTTTTGCCCTGGGCCAGTGTATTTTATTAAGGCATTAATCACTGCAGACTTTCGTTATTTCATGCCTCAAGTTCTTTTGTTCTTTGTGGAAAAGTTCTGTGTACAACACAGCGTGCTGGACAACAGTTTTAGGTACCATATGAGAAGTTTAAATACCCTTAAAAATCTACCAGATAATAATGGATTATCCTCTATTGTAGGATTTACAAATACGAAGGTCCTAAAAGTCTAAAGATAAAAACTTCTGTAAGATGAAAAATCAGTAATTGATTATTGCAATGAATGCTGAGGCTACTACAAGCCAATATGATTAACAGAAATTTTTAGACCTTCCTGGAAATTCAAATTTTAAACCAAAGATTCATGCACAGCCAGCTCCTGACCTTGCTTTTGACAGACCTCCCTCAAATCCTGAGGTCTATATTCAGCATGTCACTTTTTACCTGGAAGGCTCATTCCCACAGGTGACCAGAACTCATTCTGAATATGGATTTTACCCAGAAAGAACAGTCCACCGACAGCTGCCTTGCTATTTTTAGAGTTTTTGTCTTTTTCCTTCCTTTATTTCATGGTCCACTGTCAAAATGCAATCAGGCACAGCCAGCAGTGACTACAAACAGGCTCCCCCTCCCTCTGCTACGGGGGAAGACACAGTCAATTTTATATGCTTTCTTTCCTTTGCAATTAGCAAGTGGGAAGGCACTTTAGAGGAATGTTTGGTAGAGATAAGAAATGTTCCAAGAGTGCTCTATTGCCATAAAGAGTCTGCAGGACTCCATAAACAATATATAGAGATATATACACACGCACACACATATATATACATTTATATATATATACACACACTCAGACATGCCTTTCACATAAAATAACATAGACACACAAGGCCCGAATCATTGGGAGAACACTATTTCCCCTATAGATATTTTTTTTATCATGTTTCAGAATACAGAAAAAAAAATCAGAGATCTTGCAGGAGAAAAATAAAAGAAAAGAAAAATTATTTCCAACAAACAGTGCTGCTAACACCTAAGATTTAAAAATAAAAATTAAAAATGCATTTATCCTGAAACTATCCTATTGGGGAAAATTGTCAGGACAGGAGTTAGGTGGTGCTTCTGCACCTCTGGACCAGCAGCATGTTGGAGCTTTGTGGGCTGTTTTAAGCCTGTGACAAGTTTTCCCTCTGTCCCACAGAGCCAGGGCAGCGGAAAAGGCACGGCTCGAGTGTCCTTGTGCTCTTTTCACTTTCCTCTTGTTTACTGTTTCCTGTCAACTCTGAAGAGACAAATTTTGTCCTTCAGACACAGGATGTTACAGCAACTGCGTCTTCCAGCAGCTCTTGTATGATAGTAATAAAACAAAGCTGGTGAAACCATGACTGGGTTATAATCGTGCTTCCAGATAAAAAAAAAAATTAAGGAAATATATATAATGCAATATTATGAGTTTTCTAGATGGCAAAATCTACCCCGTGAACACATTATTTCTCCAAAAGGGGAAAGAAAAAAAAAGGCAGAATAAAGCCAGGATAAAACACTTGCTGGAACATGGGAATGGGCTCTTATGAAACACTCTTGGCTTGGCAGTCAAAGCGCTGCTTCCATGTGCGTTTGCTTTGGGTTGGTTGTGTTGGGTAAGCAAATTGTTTCTCTGTCAAGGTCACTACAAAGCCATCATTATTCATCCTTGTGTAACCTTGTTGAAAGGGACATCCACAGCAGTGCAAACAGAAGAGAAATAAACTCTCCATCACCTCCCGTGTAAACAGACCTTGAGCATCTCAAATGCCAAGGTGGATCTTTCAAGGATACCAACTGCAGTTCACATTCCCAAAGCAGTTCAGCACAAATGAATGGCCTTGGAAAGATGCCTCATCCAAAGGATCTTTTCTGTTCCTATCTTCACAGAAAACAAACAAACCCCCCCCCAAATCAGCTAAGTAAGTGCTCACTAAAAGGTAGCAACAGCCACAAGAGAATCTCTGCAAAACAGCTGCTGGGGAGGCACATTCAGGTGACACAGGCACTGCAAACACCCCAAGTCCACAAAAGCACCGGTACATGTGGGAAGAGGGGAGAGCTTTGCCTGCCTGTGGCAGCCCAAAGTGGTACAGAGATGTTTTCTTTTCCTGCTTGTATTTAAAACAGACTGAAATCTCAAAAAGGAACCCCAGCAAGCACAAGTCTACTTCCCAGTCCTCGCTTTTACTCAGCTTTTAGTGCTGAAAATTTAATAATTGGCTTTTAGAGGTCATTCTGACCATGTAGTATTATCTTCTGAATAACATTCACTGCTGCATCAAGCAGTGCCTCATGATTCTTCAAGGAACACGTCCTCACTAGAAGAGATCCAAGTCCAACAGAGAACCACCAAAACTCCTGCAGACCCAAGATTTTTGGGCAAGAATACAAATTTTTGCATGTTCAGCTATACATCTTTAAGTGAGCCCAATTTCCAGAGTATCAAAGCATGAACACTTTGTTTAACAGCATCGCAGTTTGAGTATCCAAATAAAACACTCTGAAAACTTGGGACAGTGGCTGAAATCACGAATTTGTTCTTCATGGGAGAAAACCTTCCTTCTCCTGTCACTTTTTCTGCGCAAGACATAAATTTACTGAATATATTTTATGTTTAAGAGTGATTAATGCAGCTTAACAGAGTTATTAGAGCCCAGCTGGTTCACTTTACCATGGGAATACCCATGTGAGAGTGCACAAAGGCTTGTCCATACTTGAGAGCCTCTGATTACAGCAGGGTGTGAATGCAAAGCGCGGAAGCTGCTCCAGAATATCTCTGTGCAGATAAGCCATTTGTTGCAATTAGAAGTGACTAATTGGGCCTCTCTTACAGAAAGCCACCCAGGAACACACAACGCCCAGTAAAACTGGTGTGATTTTCATGCAAGTTTATATGTCTGAAACAAGAAGACTGGCAGCAGATATGAGGAATGAGCCCGAGACAGCAGCCCTCTCAAACTCCAGACTGGAATATCAATTAGAATTTTTATTTTCATCTTTTTAGTGGAGAGAAACTCAACACCCAAAACTCCTCTTTCCCCTTAAAAGACCAAACAGCAGCATCCTCATGGAAGCAGAGAGGACCTAGTAGACAGACAGCCCAAACCACACTGCCCTATCTCCCCTCTCTTCCTTTAGGATCCATTTCATTCCCAGCCATCCCCACAAAGTATTTCCTCATCCCTCTCTTGTGCAGCTATTTCTGGCTGGGAAATGCATCCTGACACTGAACAGACTCATCCCTCTGGCCAAACCAAACTCGGAGGGATTTGCAAACTTGCTGGGAAGCCAAAGAACTGTAAAGATGGAGCAAAGGTTTGTTTGATTAAATGCAACAGTGGGGAGGCAGGGCAGGAAGCGGAGAACAGGGAAAAACAAATGTTTGATATTTCATGTAGATGCAACAATGTTATTTGCTGATGGAGGTTTACAGAGTCAGGGCATCCTGCAAGGCTCCTTCACGTGCTTCTGTATTCCATCTGTGGGGAAAAGCAGGGGGAGAACAATGTGGATATTTAGCCCTGTCCATCTGCTGTTGTCTGAGACACCATCCAGCCTCTCGGCCTCAGTTTCCCCATTGCTATGCACTGGAAATCCACGTCCCAGGAAGATTCATACCACTAACTCCTTAACTGCCAGGCTGTAAGATCCCCCAAATAAATATTCAGCATGTTCTTCATCAACCAGTTCTCCTTCCAGCCAGGGGTTCAGGGAAGGAGGAGCCCAGCTGCAGGCTGGTGTCTATCTCTTCACCCTCCTCCTCAGCTTTTAGACCCTGGGCTGTCCAGCAGCTCCTTCCCGTCCTTCTGCACTGGGAATGGGCTCCTGCCCAGACCAAAGCAGAAGGATCCAACTGCAGCATTCCCAGCAACCAGCAAAAGGGTCCTTCTTTCCATCACCATGAACTCTCAGAGGGGTGTCCCCAAAACTACATGAATTTTGGGTTTTCTATTCAACTTTATCCCAGTGGGCATCTTCTAGTGTGCTAGAAGAGCTCTGTTCACAAATAAATTTACTGTACCCCCTTCTCCACCTTACAGCCACAATCACCCAGTGGTCCAGCATCTGATATGCTCCTGTCCTGCAAGAAGTACAAGGAAGACACATCACTCCCCACACATGGAGCACAGTTTTAACTCACAGCTTGATTATTTTATTTGCTCTCTGAATACCTGATCCCTTCCTTTGGCCCTGGCTATAGGGCTCATTTTAAACCTCAGTCACCCCAGATGGGTAAAATACTGGAAATATAAATATAAATAAGATAGAAATATGAATAAACTTTCCCTGCCACTTTGAACACTGGCTGTGTTTTCAAGATGGGGCCCCAGTCCTTAGCTGGAAGTTATCAATCCTTGATACAGTGCAAATAATAAAGCTAAAGCTAACAGTACTCACTGAGAATGGACAACAGAGCAACACCAAGCTAATTTTAGGAATCTGATGCTAGCAAAAATCAAACCCTGGGCTATTTACATTATTCAAGGATATATTTCCTAACTTCCACCCACATTTCAAAACAAACCAGAATGGCTCCAGATACAAACAAGCAAATTCTGCTCAAGAGCTAGGAAAGCCCACAGTGACATGCTTTGAAGCAAGTGAGGGTTCTGACCCCAGATGCACAAGGAACATGCTTTCTCAGCCACACAGGTTTTCTTGCATAGAATAGATTTTTGTCTTCATAGGAAAAAATAAATCTCAGAAGCTGCTTAAAAGCTGGGACTGCAAACCAGCAGAAGTTCCCAAAAGTGACTTTCAAGAGAGGTAAGATCCAATTCAGGCACATGGCACTCAGGAGATGCCCTTCCAAGTCACCTCAAAGTCCAAGCATCCCCAGAAGCAATGCTCACCCCATCCAGGCAGGGACCAGGGACCTTGGGGGGGCTGCTCAGTGCCACCACACCATGCTCTGCACTTGAGGGAAGGTGCAAAGGGAGAAAAAAAATTGTTGCCACCTCAACCCGCCTGTCAGTTCCTGGCACCTGGAGCTGAATTGCAGGAGATGCCACAGAGGAGCAGCAGGACAAGGCAGTGTGGGAAAGGACCTGGCTCAACACTGGTTTGGTGGGTGAAGGAAGGATCAGCAGGTACTGGGGAGGGGGAGATACCTGGGGGAAAAGTGTTTGCTCAGAGATAAAGCTTTGAGCCTCCTGCTAACGGGACAGAGCCCAGAGCCCCGGGTACAGCCCTGCCCCGGGCTGGAGGAGGACCCCACACCTCCTACCTCAGCTGCTCTCCAGCAATCATCACCTCTGCCCGGTAGTGCTGCTCGGTGGCTTTCTTCTTCAGGCTGCTGCTCAGGCTCTCCATGCCGGGCTGACGGGGGGCGGCGGTGGGAGATGCTCCCCATGGGATGCGGGTTGGGAAGATGCGGGCCCCCAGCGCCGTCCCCGGCCGCTGGCAGGGCGCAGGTTGGCAGCCTGAAGTTGCTGAGTCCTGCTCCCCGCCTCTCCTTCCCTCTCGGCAGGCTTCGGAGGAGGAGCCTGTTGCAATCTGAGCCTGGCTCTGCGGGCTTCTCACCCGCTGGCTCCAGGCAGGCTTCGGCTGGGAGCCGGGAAGGTGGCAGGGATGCTCCCAGCAGGCTGGGACAGCGCCCGCTCTGCTCGCTCCGGGGAGGTGACTCCGGCAGACTCCGGGCACGCACGGGCTGGAGGATGAGTGGTTTGATCAGCCATCAGACGGACAAAGCACTTCCTTCCTTAGGCTGTAACTGTCCTACAAGTGTTCAAAATGTGCCATTCCCCAGCACGAGCCACGTGCCTTGTTCTCATCCTCCTCCCTGAGGACTTCCTGCCTCTCCCCAGGGTGGGATGCATCCAACACCACGGCCAACACTTGCTAAAAAGGGCGTTCAGAGCAGCTTGAGCCATTCCTCAGTGCAGCAGCCATCACATGGACGGCTGCTGGATGGAGAAGCACAGGCTGTAATGAGCAAGAGCTGGCACTGATGAGTCTGGGGCTCTGCCCATGCCAAGCTGACACTGGATATCACCTTTAAAACCTGCCTCCAGGCACTGGAGCTCAGCTGCTACCAGGCATTTCCATTACTCGAGGTACTTTCTGCAGGCCAGAGCTGACCTAAAAGTGACAGTGAGCAGCAAAGAAACGGGCAGAGGAAGTGGGATGTGGAGATGGTTGATTACATCCATCATTGCCATCAGATTCATCTGAAATCATATTTCCATTAGTTAAAGCAGGAGTGAAAAATATTGACTGGCATAGAGGATCAAACCTCAGAAACACTAAAGAAACCTACCAGAAGTGTGTGTGGAGAAGACAGGAGTGAGGGAAGGGAAGCAAATTTTATCAGCTGAGGAGATTCTACTTCAGTTTGAAGTCTGATAAAGCATCAGTAAACTAAATGCTGTCTTTAATTAGTTCATCTTTAGCAGCAATTCATCAGCCAGCAGTGAGTTAGCCAGTACCTCCATTAGCACAAGTGGACCCTTCCAGGCTTATGTTCCACAATACTGCTAAATCCAGCAAGCCTGGGTTAGGGATTCGAGGAGCACAGCACGGAACAGCCAGGGCCAGAAGGAGCAGGAGACACAGGGTAAAGGCACGGCAGTAACTGGAGGCACACTGGTCTTCCTGAATCCAGCATCACTGCTGGTTCTCTGCTGATGGAGGAGCAGCAAAGGTGCAGCTCAGGGCCTGGACAAACCTCGCTCCCAGCAATCCTGTCCAAGTCAAACACCCGCTGCAGCCCGGCCACGCAGGGAGCAGCAGTGATGGGCTGCGCCAACAAGGCTCCCTCTATCCAGACTATCCCAGAGCACACTCTCTCCCATGTCCTGCTGTTCATGCCAGGCCATAAATGCAGGGAAACAGGCTCCCCTTGTGCACACGGGCAGGCTCAGCCGGCAGCCCCGGGGCAGGCTCAGGACGGCTCCTAGAGCCCCCTCTGGCAGCGCCGGTGCTGGTGTGTCTGTGCCAGTCCTGAGGTGCTCCTGGGGCAGGAACGGGAGCAGCATCCTTCATTCCCAACATAAATGCCATTGGGGGAGATCCCCAAGATCCCCAAACCTGCCCATCTCATCACTCCCTGTATCACTTCAGCTAGGGAAAAATTGCTGCTCTTTTAATCATTGGATAATACATATTTTGCTGAAAAAAAAAGAAAAAAGAAAAAGAAAAGAAAAAAGAGACACTCAGCTCCAAGCCTGAGAGTGTTTTACTCTAACAGTAAAAAGGTAAAGGATTTCAGCTCTTGCCAGCTTCTTTCATGAAAGACACAGGAGGAAAAAAGCTTATTGCTCCCACAAATAACCTTGTAAAATGTGCCCTTTATATTAGACATTAATATTTCTACTTAAGCTGCAAAAACAAGGAAGAGAAGCTACTAAAAATATATTATCTCCCCCTCTCAAGCCTGGGAAGCATTTCAGTCAAGAGAGCAGAGGGAGGGCACAGCAGCCAGCGATATCCAGAGCTGCTGAGGATGGTGGAGCTGTGCTCAGAAAGCTGCCTGTGGGCATGACAGGCAGATAGATGGACTGAAACTTCTCCTGAGAGGACAGAGGACCACTGTAAACCTATAGCTGTTAAAGAGAAGGTGACTGTGGAGTAGCTGTTTTCCCAACAAGGACTGGGGCCAAGCTCATAACATAAGGCTTGAGACAAACTGGAGGATGGTTTTTCCCCTTCAGCAGCATAAAATTAAATTGTGCAAGTTGCTATCACTTGACATAAAGCCTCAAAACCTAATTGATTTTAAAAAAGGACACTAGGTAAGTTCATGCAGGACATGGTATTGGTATTGAACAGGGAAATCCAGATGGTTACTTCTGTCTTCACTGGTGGAAGCTGCAAGAATATGTTAGTGGAGAGGTTACTCACCATATCTCCTCCTCTTTCCCTGATTTCTGTTACTGGTCCACATCAGAGCAAGGATCCAGGCCTGGAGGAACTTCTCCTCTCCACCAACACAACACTCCAAATGTCACAACCTCAGGGCTTTTCACACTGACATTTAGAGGGAAGAGCATGTCCTCAATTCAGGAGCAAAGCCATGTTAAACCGAAGCCCTGTGCCCCGTGCTCACAGCACCGAGCTCTTAATCAACCTCAGCAGTGCCCTTTGCAGATTTGACACCTTTCACCCAAAGCAATTTGTGTCACTGAAGGGAATACAGGGAATACACCCTGCAAGTTGCTGTTAATTTCATCCTGGAGGTGACAGCATTTCAGGGCTAGGAAAAGCAATCCCTAGATATGTGTCCCTCACTCCCCACACATGAAGGAATTAGTTATCGGCTTCATCTAGAGATGAAAAGAGCCATTCATACCATGGCTTTGGAGTCTAAGCTACAATGAATTGCAAGCAGCACTACAGAGTCCCTTCATCTAGGTCTCCCCTCCAGAGGGAGTGTCTGAATTTTCCTGTTTCAATAGATTAGGAAGTAGTTTGACTCATTAAGTGTCCAGAAAAGATAGAGGCACCTCTGGGTACAGCCATGTACCTTGGTCTTCTACTCCCAACATTGTTCCAGAAAGTAGAAGGTTTAGCTCCCACTGATTTTTTTATTTCTTTTTTTCCTTCTTTTTCCCCTAGCAGGGTTGAGGAAAAGACAGGAGGGAATTCGATGAGTTTGTTTTGACAAGTTGTAAAAAGATTAAAAACCTGTTTGTAAGGCTTGCCAGGAGATAGCACAGAGGACACTGTGAGCTTTCACAGCCGTCCTTGTCACTGACTGTAATGTTTGCCTTAGTCCTTTGCCTAAATTTTGTCCTCCATGTGGCAGTTCAGGCTCTGCATTTCAAGCAGAGAGCTGGAGAAATCTCCCGTGCAGGGCAGCAGGGTCTGGCAACAGAGAGATTCAGATTTTTCCTGCTCTGAGCTGGCACATCCAATGCCAGCAGCTGGCAGCCAACCATCACTTCTCACCCCACACACTGAGTTTCATTTAGCTTAAGCAAAAAAACCCTAAAAAATTTAAAAAAGGAGTTCACAGCCAACATCAACACAATAAACCCCCTGATTTTGCAGGGCCCATGTTTCCTCTGAGCGAGACAGCCCTTCCCTGGCCAGCTGACACGGAGCTGTCCTTGCCAGAGAACATTTCCCTCAGGGGTAAGTCCTTGTCGCCAGCAAGGTGTGCTCACCTGGGCTGGAGCCCATCCAGAGAGCCCAGCATTGTTTGGGAGCCAGGCTCTCCCTGCTGCTTTCAGAAAAGTTGTTTATATTTGGCAGTAAAGTTCACAGTCCACCCCTGGGACTATTTGCTGCTTAACTCATTGGTGTCAGTGCCACAGCAAATGCTGGAAGCCCCTTTGCATCAAACATCTCCATAAAAACCCCCCACTTGGAATAGCACATCAGCAGTACTGGGGGCATCTTGTCTGGAGATCCCTCATCCCCAGCACCCAGGGAATAGTTTTGTAATCATAAAAGGCAGCCTGGAGATTGCTGTGCACCAAGGAAATGTGCTGCACCACGGAGTCTCCTCCACTTCTGTGTTGGAAGCTGCTCAGGGGACTGGTCAGCAGTGTTCTCACAGCCCAAGAAAATTGGGAAGATTTATTACCTTCTAGTGGCAGAAAATGAGCACCTTATTCAGCAATTTCTCATTACCTGGTTATAAATCTGAGCTGGAGCTCTCTCGTCATCGAGTGTCCTTCATTTTTTTCCAGAAAAGAAATTTGGATGTTCGAGTGATATATTGCTTCTTTCCACAGAAAATAAAGGCTGCTAACCCCAAGCAATCAAATGCAAGTCAAAATAATTTGGTTGGCTACAAAGCAGTAAATAGGAGGCTCTTTGTTTCCCCTAAAGTTGTAAAGCAAACACAGCTCAGTCATGGTTCTCCAGAACTACAAAGAATAGAACTTTAGCTTGGAAAAAACCCATACAAAGAAACAAAAAAACCAAACACTGAAAAATGAAATTCTCCCGTGATTCCATTGCTCCAGGACCTGCAGCTTTAATAAAAACACTACCAAGTACTCACCTCCATTATGAACTAGGAAAAGTTTTCATTGGAAAAAAAAATAACAAAGAACAAGTGACAACAAAAGAAATGCTCTTATGCAACAAGACACAGAATCTGTGTCATCTCCACTTCCCCATTCCTCAACCTTAGAACATTTAAAACTGTCAACAGTCCTTAACTTTCAGCTCCCAAACCAGTGTGTGGGTCTGAGACTTTGAAGCAGGGCACATGAGTTTAATTCCCTCCATTCACCCTAAGGGTGAGACTCTTTAATGTGTTTTTTTAGGTCACTCAGGTGTTGCAGACCACTGGGATGGGGACATGGAGACCTCCTTGCCCCTGCTCTGGGACATCTCTCGAGGTGCATTTCTGCTGCTCCATCTCCACAGAAGCCTCTCAGGGCTCTATGATCTCAGAGGTCTTTTCCAAGCAAAATGATCCCATGATTCTGGGAGGAGCAGACTGTAGAGCAGGACTCACAGCTCCCCAGCATGGTCTGGACACCCTGAGCTCGGTCAGGGCCTTGCCAGGTGCTGCACAGTGCGTGCTGTGGCCAATTCTAGACCCACATTTCTCCCAGAGAAGGAATGCTCAAGCTTCAAAGGTGGGAAAGTCTCCTGCTGTAATGGGAATGTGCTAATTATGTTATAATTAGCCTGGACTAAACACAGCCAAAGGAATCACTCCTGGCAGGGGGAGTGTAATCCTATCACAATCCATTAAAAAGAACTGTTGGCTATAGCTGTGCCAACCTGTATCAGGGGTTATGGACAGACAGCCCTGTCCCAGCTCTGTATATGTCTGCTACTTCCTCATCATAAAGAAAGGCTGCTACACTGGCTTAACAGAAAAGGGACAGGGTAACAGGGACAAAAAACCCTAGAACCTGGTAATTTTTACAGCCTGAGCTTTAAACTGCCACCATCCAGTTTGGTGTACTCGGTCAGAGAGAAGGGAGAGCTGAAATCCCAAAACAGCAAGCAAAATCAAAGGAGTACCTGTGTGTGGTTGGAAAAGAGGAATTTGCATCGTTTTGCTTAATGCAGCATGAAAGTCACCAGCAGAGGACAGGATGGGGCTGTGGAAAAGCAGATAGACGAGCAGGAACACATTTCTAACCCTGCATCCAGCTATTAGAACCCCATGGAAGAAGTTCCTCCAACAACAACCCATGCACAGTGACACAATCCCCTCTAGAGGAAGGAAGGAGAAGTGAGGCTCTCCACCAGCAGCGTCCATCTGACCACAAGCTCTGAAAGAATCTTCACAGAATCATAAAATAGTTTGGGACAGGAGGAGCCTTCAAGGTCATCTAGTTCCAACCCCCCCCATAGGCAGGGTCACCTTCCACTAGACCAGCACCTTCTGTGTGAGCTGGTGAGTGCCCCAGTCCTTCTTCACAACCAGTGCAAGAGAGGGTTTGCACTGGGATTGATCCAGAGGAGTTTCGGCCAAGGAGTGCATCCAGCAGAGCGCAGCTGGTGCTAAGACTACACAAGAAAATGGACAACAGCCCAAGGAAGAATCACCAGTCCTGAGCTGGGGCTTTGCAGTCACTCCTCACCATATGAGTGCTTCCCTCTGGCACTGATACTCAGACATAATTCATCTGATCGTGTCAGTCTCTGTGTCACAGCTCCTGTCCCACTGGCCAAGCACAGCTGAGCCATTTCACTTCTGATGCCCCATGGGTTCTGGAAGGAGATGGGTCAGAAAGGCGGGTGAGTCTCTGTCTCCATCACTGGCAGAGTCCAAGGCACGTGTGGCCTTCAGCAGACGACAAAAAGCCCTTCACAACCACCACCACAGAGAGGATGGGCATTTAACAGACATGGAAATCGGTAATTCCATTCTGCAGAAGTTTAATTTAACTAGCTGGGGTATCACCAGCAGCCTAGATTACACAAGAAGTATTTATTCCACTTCTTTGATGTGCTTTGTACTCCATCCCAAGTTCTATGACCAGGTTAGAGACACACCTTGGTGTGGGCAAAAGGAGACTTGCAGCAGTCTCAGATTCAGATTCTCTCTTCTTGCCAGTACTGCAGTGACACTGGGGAGCTTGACTTGAATGGTGAAGCCCTGTCTAGGTGGACTAAATTTGTAATTCAAGTCCAGTGCAGTGCATTGAGCTGCACTCCAAAAGTGACAGCTGATGGCTGGAGTCAATAGGTAATTTGAGAAAACAGAATTAAAATAGCAATTCCCTCTTGGAACTGCATCAAGCTTCTATGTAAAAACAACACACAGAAAAGGTTCTGTAAAGAAGAAAATTCCTAGTTTGACCTTGATCACAACAGCCTTTATATAGGCTGGCACATCAATTTACATATATTAACCATCCAGGTCAGCAGATCAGGAAAAAAAGATGTATATACAAGTGGGTTTTTGCCCTAAGTAGTCAAACACCGTTACATTGAGGGCAAGATGAGCAGTCCAGTGCAGAACTGCTGATATTAAGCAGGAGCACTTCAATCAAAAGTGGTGATTTTTTTTTTCCTAAAAGACACACTCCAGCCTTTCTGCATTTCCTGGCAGGAGCTGATTTATCTATTGTAAAATTCAACAGCCTCAGCAACGCTGAGCAGCCTCTCTGAGGGAGAACATTTTGGCAGGGCTTAAAGGGAAAGACAAGAACTGGTTTGCAAACTGTGCAGAGCTGATAGCACTGGATTTTCCTGCTTGAGCAGTGGTCATGGTCCTGCTGAGGTACAACACGACTGTGTTCTTGGCAGTCCAAGCAGCCAGTCCCGCCAGAGATTCGGTCTCTCCCATTTGTTCTCAGCAATTGAAAGTACAAGGAAGCTTCTCCTAGGAAGTCTTTTCAGTGTTTCTTTCATCTTTTCTGGTTTTAGCGAGTTTAAACATTGCCATTGGGGCAGCATTGGTGAAATTCAGAGATTGGAGGCAGCGCATCATTTGAGGATAAAAAGGCAGGCTGGTTTAATCTCGCCTAAAGCAAACGTCAGCACCTTGCTCAGAGGAGGAGGCTGACCTTTCTTTTCCTGTGTTGCTGAGGAGATGCTGACAGAGCACAAACGGCTGGAGCCAGGACAGGCAGCATGTCTTGGCCTCCTTGCAAATTAGTGACTTAACAGACGATGAGCGACGTCAGAGCTTCGGGTTTTACAGCTTCCCAACAGCACAACTCAGCTCCACTGCTCTTTTTTTGTGGGACTTTCAGTTTCCACCCCATGGCCACATCCTGCAAACCTTTGGCAAAGCAGCGGAGAGGTGCAGAGCCTAACCTGTGTACTGGGCTAAGCCTGTGGAGTTTGGGGACGTGGTGGTGGCCAACCAGCTCCTGAGAGCCCACCCAAAGCGCGTTGCAGAAGGTGGAGCACCTGTGGATGAACATACTGGAATAGGTGGAGCGCACAAGGAAACTGGAAACATCCCCACTGCCTGCTTGCACACCTCAGAAGGCTCACAATCTGATTCCCTAAAGTCAGTGAGGTGTGAAGCCCTGGAAACCCTGGAGGCCACCTTCTGAGCCTGCACACGCCATGGAAGTGTGCAACCAAATAATGACAAACCAGCTCAAAAACTTACTCACATTCCTGGGATCAGAGCACAGACCACAGCTGTGAAGGGGCACAGAAACTCACCCAGCAGAAGCAAGTGGACATGATAATTCAGTAGTGATCTGACTTTCCTCAAGTCAATGACTGTATTTTCTGGTCTAGACTCCACTTTTTCTATCAGCTTGTACTGACTGGGCTCAGTTTGAAATTCAGAATGCACATTACTGCTTTCATGGTATTTTGTATAAGTTGTTGGGCTCTGTATGTCGTCAGAAGAGAGGGCCAAAATCCTCTCTCCAGAAACAGCATATCCTGTTTACTTCAAGTAATCCCATGTGAAAACTTTGCATCTGACTCACAGAGCAGCCCATATGTCAAGAATGGACACAGTGCAGTAGTACCAGTGACATTACCCAACTCCAACATCCACCTTTTTTTGGTGTAAAAAATCAGTAAAATTACTCCCACAAGGCAAGTGCAATTCAGTCCTGCTGACCAAGAACATAATAAAAGACATTTTAGATTTAAATAAAGCCCAGTGCAGTCATCAGTCATCTGGAGTACTCACGTGGCTGTCTGGCTAATGAAGGAAACTGGAATCCTGAATGTGAACCATCACCACCAGCTGAAGGACTGGCCAGAGGAATCTCACTTTTTGGAAAGGAAAACTGCTTCAAACGTTACCTTTTTCTGCTGTGTTAAGTGCCTTTGTAGACAAGCTAATAAAAATCTGAATACATGAATCTATTTGCAATCACCTTACTTTCTATTTTATAGCTCCCCTTAAATTAAGGAGGCAACCAGTGTTGTCTCAAAACTGTTCCAAATTCAAATAGACCTAAAATTAGCATTTTAAGTTAGACTGTGAAATTCCAAGGAAATATAAAGATGTTTTTGGCTCTGTCATTGATACTGGCAGCTTCCATTACTGGCAGGAAAGAATATGCCTGACACCAGCACATGGGTTTAAAATTAACTTAAGTCTGCTGAAAAAGGGCTGAACACCGTTCTGCTCCATATCTCTTTGCTTTATTATAATGCTCTTTAAAAGATGACACTGCAGTTCAAGTCCAGAACCACTCTACAGAACAATGAATAGTGTTCACTGAAATGGCCATTCCTGTGAACTTCACAAAAAACACAGCAGGAAAATTAAAGATACAGTACTCCATTACTGACCAAGCTTCTGCTGGCATGAGAATGAAAGAGGGTTCTGCAACTAGAGGCCACTAAACCATTAGGAACAAACTCCAGTAATGGACATCAAAATGTTTCTTGATTTCTGTTTAAATCACTGATTGCTCAAACCTTTAATTGGGTCACTAAAATGAAATATTCCCAAAGGTGAGAACTGAAGTACTTGTGTAGGCTGCTACTCTCCAAGAGGACCACTGTATCTTTAAATGTATCCTGGGTTAAACAAAGGTTTTATCTACACTTGTTAAATTATTGCACAGACCATTACACTGACAAGTACATTATGAACCCATGGAATGTTACAGTCTGGCCTGGAAAATAAAAGCAGCAGCATTATCCTTGAGGTCCCAACCATGAGGGAGAGCTGGCCAAGCACTTCTTGAATTGTAATCATTACTAACAGGTTTAAAGACACAAATGAAACACTTTAAAATAATCCCTAACTCCTAGGATTAGGTTTGGGAGCATTCTCCAAGACTTTCACTCTTTTTCAAGTGGCACTTAGCTTGAATGTCTTGCAATTTTTCTTTTATCAGATTACCTGTAGGAATCCAGCTGCTCCGTATTTTCCAAAGTTGAAGCCATACAAAGAAATAAAAGTCTGAAACGCCAGGAAATTTGAACCACCACTGCAATGTCCAATTGTTGCAGCAGCCTTTTCACCTACTGCACCATCTCCTGGCAATTTGCTTGTACAGCTTCAAATTGTGACACCATGGAGTGGGACTGAAAGGGAAGCAGAGCCCACTGGTCACCCACTGAACTGGGTGACAAGATCACTTTTACAAATCACACGCTCAGATTCATGGCTATATCTTCACTCAGACAGGCAGCCTCAGCTCCAGCAGGCTGCACTCAGTGCCTCTGCTACAGTGCTCCTCATCAGGCCAAAAAAAGGATGATCTGGGGAGAGGAGGGGGGTTAAAAACCCAAATCTGATTCAGAAACACTCGTTCCTCGCATGCAACTTGCTTGGATGCATTTCTTCGAATTGCAGAAAATTCCCAGCCACCTACTCTTAAGAAAAAGTAAAATCCAATTAAACAGAGGCTTTGTAAAAGAAAATGCCCTCATTTTGTCCTCTCCTCTGGAAGACACGATCAAAATGTTCAGACTCCGACAAGTCATTACAAAACACCAATTTGCCTCTCAAACTGAGACCAGCTGGCATAATAGTCTGTGTCTGCAGTTACACTTTCTGCTGTCATAATGGGTTCTTTTAATCTTCCAGTAACACCTTTCTGGGAGTTGCAGCATTTTGTTCTTCTCTCCAGCACTTCAAAAAAAAGAGATAGCAAAACTTCTGCCTCCGTCTCCTCAACTAGAAGAAGAATCATTACCCAAAGCTCCTGCTTGAGCAGGGCCCTGGCTGTTTAATTTGGAACATAAAAGTTTCAAGAGCTACAAAAATAAAATCAGAAGAACAAACAAATGGCTCATGCCAACCGTAGCTGTAAGTGATACATAAATAAACCAGTTTTCTCCTGGGCAAAGCTCACAGCTGAGTGAACGTGCACACACTCCCCACAATGCTGCTGACTGAATGGCTTCTCCTGCCACGAGCTATTTCAGGAGATTTACGACAGAAAAACTATAATAAATTTGTATAAAGGAAGCTGAATCAGCTTCGGACTGGGCAGCAGACACATGACAAGGAGGCAACAGAGGTGTGTGCATAAAAAACCCAAAGTTATATTTGACATGCAACTAAGCTATGACAAAGTTATACTTGAAACTGGAGAAAAGAAGAAAAAAATCCTTGTTTTACAGTCAGGCTGTAAACTTCTGCCAATGGTGCCACGAGCAGAATTGTAAACTGAAATCTCTCGTGCCTTTGGCACTTCAAAAGGATCAGTGTCAGCAGGGATGTGTCGGGAATGGCTCAGCCTGGAGGAGCACTTGGGTCCTGAGCAGCTCCGGGTCCTGCTGCAGGGGCTCAGAGACCACGAGCTTCAGAGACCACGAGCTCAGGAGAAGCAAGAGGGGAAAAAAAATCCCAATTCTTGCAGGACAGGGCAAGAGGATACTAGAAAAAATACTCTGTTCACCATCTGAAAGATCCTACTAATAGAAATACAGAACCAGGCTATAAATACAGCTACTTCTACTTAGACTTAAGCCTTTAAAATCTGCTACTTTTGAGGAATTCATGATTTTCCTTCCTTTTAAAACTCTTGATACTACTATAAGCTCAAAAACCTCTCTGAAGAGGAAAGAAATGAAGTGTTATTTAAGGTAGTTTTGACAACACTGGTTGGTTGTTGAACAAATTAACTGACTTTCAAAAGAAAAGGCTTTTTAGGTAAATATTAAGATTTACAGGGTTCACAGGAAGAACTCCATGCTGGCAGTGAAGCAGACTACATAAAACATGAAGTTTTCAAGCGAGCTGATTGTTTTCGTGCTGAGTGTACATTTACAACCCATCCCCAAAAATAAAATGGGATGCCTATGACACCTCTGCTGTTAAAGTCACAGTTCTTCTGCAGAAGTTATGGTTTGTGTCATGCAAAGCAATTTGCTGGGTCAAAACTGAGACATAACTGAATCGTCTGTTCCATTCCTTAATGCTGACAAGGAGTTTCTGAAGTTTCCAAAATAGTGTTTCTTTAACAAGATCCAGGAAATGTGGAGAAATGCATGACAGAGAGAGAGATACAGTTTGACACATTAAAGATTCGTTTGGAAAACATCTGCTTAAATTAAATTTTACTATTAAATCCAGACATCTACTCATCTTGAAGGGGCTTGCTGCCAGACTCTTCCCTCAGTGTTCTCATATTTTCCACCCATTTTGTCTTGCTGGAATCTTCTTTATAAATTTGTTTCACTGCCAAGCAGCAGAAAGACTTCATTTTTATCAGAATCAGTGAAGTAGATGAGTAGAAGGAAGAAAGAGAAAAAACAGACCACATAAAATACTCAAACTGGGGCAAGGGTGTAGGTGAGGAAGGAAAACACCACAGCTTTGCTTTTTGTCTGTGCAGCAGAGCTGCACAGTGTAAACTCTTAATCCATTGAGTAGGGTGGGCAAGTACAGCCATTCTGGATATCCCTTGATAGCTCAGGTCAAACCTGTAAGTTTACACAAATAATTATCTAGCTCTAGATTCCTTACGAATTCTAAGGGGAGAAAATAAGTTTTAAAATACTAAAAAAAAGAAAATAAAATAATGTCATAAAGTTTAAAAACAAAGCTCCAGTAAAAAATACTTTAAAGACCATCTTGAATTGCCAGACTTAAGGTAGTCAGAGCAATACATAAGGCATTTGAGCTAGATCTATTCAACTGCAGTTTGCTCATTTAATAACTATCTTTTCCAGTCACACCCTGTCCTTTGTTTGCATTAAACACCTCAAATCTCAACTTAGATGAGGACTGGATGAACACCTATGAACCTATACATGCAAGGTTGTGCCATGAAAGTGTCCTTGCACTGACTTTTTTCATTTGAACATTCGTGTTAAGAAAGTCA